>NC_133576.1:28572675-28896576 GCF_964106895.1 Numenius arquata
TGGTAGAGGGGTCAAACCCATCGCTCAGGAACTACATTTAAGCTGAGGGTCCAGTCCCTGTTCTCTGCCACAGCTAAACTAAGCTGCATGCTGGACTCCTTTGGTTTGGTGCCTGCCTGACTGAGCAGACGAACATCACTTTGATCTGCTTTGTCACTGTGGACATGCCGGGAGATCTGGACTCTTGGTTGTTGAACCTGGTTGCTGTCACTGGACTTGCTCTTCTCTTCTTGTTCAGGTAGTATAGGACAGGCCCCCTTTGGCAAGGCCACAGTGAGATTTCAGTGTGAGTTATTAAACAAATAACTTTTCTGCTGAATATGCAATCCAAGCAGGATTTTGCAGATGCTTTCAGATATATAGAATGTTTTCAAGGACTAAGGAAAAAGATAAAGTTATGAATTATAGTAACTGAAATAACTGCTTTTATTCATGAAAGCACTCAAAAATTATTCAAAAATTTTCTCTTGTTTACCTAGTTACAAAATTGTAAGGCAGGTTGCCTGGAGACAATCAAGGTCAGATAGTTGTTAGTAAAGAAGACATGTTGTTATATAGATAAAACCAATTTCCTACTAATCTCCAACCTCTCTTGGTAGCACTGATCAATTAAAGTCAGCGGCACAAAAGTTTGAAATTGCAGTTGCAAGAAAGTGATTCAAGAATTTTGGCTTCTGGATCTGCCTCTCTATCATTAGTAAAGAAAGATCTCTTGGGCGTAGACTCACTGCCAGGGGTGGCAGCTGGTAGGGAAAATATTGGTTTTACAGCAACTGCTGAAGCATGAAGTGGCTGGTAGCAGTAGCTGCCCAAGAGGGAAACTCACACCTCTGTAACAGAATAGGAAGGGAATGGTGTGCAGGGAACCCAGGGAACCCCACCTTCTATTGTGGGGGAACCCAGGAGATATCTAGGACAAACACCAGAATTTGACAGAAGCCTAACTGAGACAGCAGTGATTCCTGTGAAGGACACCTGAACAGTCAAAAGTGATTATTGAATGCAGGGTGGAAAGGCCTCAGGCTTTAATGTAGGAGTACATTATATTATAGACCTCAGGATGTGGCCATGTGATGAGGCCCAGGACTCTGTAATGGGAGGACCCAGGGTGGATGTAATTTACTACCCAATTGGCACTGACGTCTGCATATAGTGGAATGCCTTATGAAGGACTTCTACACATCTGGCCTGTGTCTGTAGTGTTCCATTATGCCAATATCTGAGGATCTTGGGCTCAGAAGTTTAGGTATCATGGTTAGTACTCCCAAGGATAACACTAACTGATGGGTTTTGTTCTGGTTTGTTTCCTACTTCATCTCTCTCACATGTGCAGCCTTCGTAGTTCCTGAGGGGTATGCTTGCATCTCTGTTTCTTCTCACCAGCACCTGCTGGGAGAAGGGGCTGTGTGCATAGATTTTATAGGTGTCTGCAGTAAGGACATGACTGCTGGGTGGACCTTTCACTGGGTTCTTTCCTAATTTATGCCTGCAAAGCAGTGTGAACCATTCAGATTACAAAGCTAATTATCTGAATACCCTTCTTTCTCGGAATGACTCTTTTTTTTTTTTCTTTTTTTTTTTTTTTTAACAGCACTGAAAGTCTTCCTTAATTTCTCCTATTCTACTCAGTAAAGTGTTGTCAGACCAGTTGGATGTAAGTACTACCTCATTCACCTTGGACTAGAATGATCCAGCATTTTTAAAACTATGGAAACAAGAAATTACTTACTGCTCAGCAAGTTTTTCTTTCTTACTCCAGGCAAGAAAATTAACACAAATTAAGACTTTTCTTCAGGTGAGTGAGAGTTGGCATCAACTCAAAAAGCTAAAAATGTTAATTTAATAACTTTATGCAAGCCTATATTTGGCATAAATTCAGCAAGTTAGATGTGCTTTAGGTATGTAGTTTTGTCCCAGAGCTGTTGCTTTGGCATTATCCAAGCAAGCTTGATGTGCTGACTTGCTGACCACATAATTTTATATAGGTTTTTTTTCTTTGACATCACCCTATTCGGCTAAGGGTGCTAACCTGTTCACAGTTTCAGTCCTGCAAATAGGAGATATCGATCCATTGACCTCATTGAAGCATTTATATTGATATAGACCCTGGAAAGTAAAGATGATGAGATTGTCCTTACGAATGTTTTTGACTTAAAATCAGTCTAATAAGCAAGGAGTGCCAAGTCAGTAAATTTAAGCACTTTAGGTTTGACATCAACTGCGCTAGCTAGAAGTGATGATCAAGTGATCTTATCAAGGTTTTGACTTTGGTTTTGATGCTGCTGTAATTTGGCATCTTTCTTTTTTTTTTTTGTCATCTATCTGTCTTCTAGATTCTTTTTTTTTTTTTCTAGTTACAGTTAGAGCCATGAGAAGCCTGACCTAGCTGTGGAGAGAAAAAAAAAGCTTTCCCTTTTGTGATCTAGAGATAAGTTGAAGGACTAAGAGAATAATAATTTAATAGAATCCTAATTCGTTTTAGGTTTTGGTAAACCTCTGCTTTTTCTGTGCTGTTCTTTCATTTACACTTAAAAATGTCTTGAAAGTTATATAGGTATTTCTAAAGGTTTTTTGGGGGGTGAACGTATCTGGACAAAAACCAGGTCAAATCTTCTGGACTGTGTAGGAAACGGTGTGCAAGGCTTTTCCTTCGGTTTTGTTTTCTTTTTCTAGTGACTGAAACAGAAATTTCCTCTCACTTGTGGATAGAATATAGATAAATGTCAGTATGCATTTTTGTGTGTAGCCTAGCCGTGACTTGGATGTTAGTGATCCTTGGGAATTTTAAACTGGAAAATGTACCCCCAAATTTTGATTTTTAGATTAGAAAGATCCAGCTATTTATTCTGATGGCTGTTGTCAAATCTGTTTTCTCCCCTTATATCATAATCTCTTCTGTTGTTACTAACTTTAAGGAACTTGAAAAAGGAATGAAGATTGAAAAGCCGCAGTACTAATACTTGCTCCTTCGAGATAGTAAAGGGCCTTATCAAACAAAGACAAGGTAGAGGCTTCGGGTTTCTCTGGTTTCCTGGTACAGTTGTGAGGGTTTTTTTCAGATCTGCACATGCAAATGCAGAGGCAAGAAAATGCAGGGTAATATTTAACTAAAATCACAGAAAAATTACATAAACTGTTGAAGTTTTTTATAAGGTGAAAATGGCATCTCTTCACCCCATTAACTAGGAGTGAAATAACTAGTCAAAAGAAGTAAAAAAGAACAGCTTCACAACTTCTGAAAATAAAACTCTGTATCAAGATTCAAGCAGATATGATGGTAGTTATTTAGCCTCAGAATACGGCTAAAGAGAGACCTGGTATAATATCTGATAAGGCAATAATAATGCAACCCCCTTTTGGATATTATTATTTGCAATGGAAATTTTGAAAACCTCTGAAGATTATGGAATGAGAAGAACAATAGCTACCTGCTGATACTCAGGAGAAAGGAAAAAGCCGTAATAATGCACATTATACTGTCTGTGAATGGGACACACTCCCCATTTAGTAAAATCATGTTAACTACTGATTCTTAATGCTGCATGACAGGAAGTTATTTGCTTCTAAAGAAAGAGTAAAACACATTTTTCTTCTAATATCATCAATTCTTGACAGACAAAAATATCAACTTTCCTCTTCTGCCTTTCGTCTTCCCCTGCCTGACCTAGCCTGAAAAAACAACACTGAATTTTGTTTGGTTCACATGTCAGCTGTTATTAGTTCAGTTCCAGTGTCATTAGCCACATAATCAACCTCCATGTTCAAAATCTATGTCTGAAAATGAGGCAGACCTATTGCTTGCTTTTATTGCTAGTAGGGCTGCAAGTGTCTGAAGTAGCACTAAAGTCTTCCTCTGTCTTGCTTTATTTTCCTCATATGCAGTATTTAAAGAGCATTGCACCTACTATGTTAGTGGACTGCTGTTTACCCTATCTATATCCCTCTGAACAGAAAGGCATTTATCAAAGTAGAGATGTCCCCTTTGCTTGGTATTCAACTAACACTTAATATTCCTTAATGCTTTATGGTAAGAATGTCACTCTGAGCTCCTTGAGATCAAGAGGAGTTGAGCCAGGACCTTCTAAAGCCTGTGACAACGCAGTGGCTCAGTGTGACAGAAGGCCTGTGTCAATGATGTCATGAGGGCTTTGACGTGGCAGCAGGCAAGAAAGATAGGGCAGTAACAGAACACTGCACTGTTTTATCAGCATAGCTCACACAGGCCTGACAGACTCTGTGAAGTTGCTGCTTCAATAAATGATTGTTATCTTAGTAAGCCAGAGGCTCTGATCTACTGCCTTCATAGAGTAGGATCTCAGATGAGAGAAGGCTAAGGTTAGTGATCCAATAACTTGGAAAAGACCAAATCCTGACATTGACCCAACAAAGTGACCAGCTAGACCAGTAACCTTACCAAAGCCCCTACCTTGATATCAGCCTAACAAGTCAAAACTAGCAGTATCTATAAAGCACCGAACTTGAAATCGAGATGCCTTTAAGTTTTGCCTCTTAAGTCAATCCAAAAAGTGTTCTGTGTTATCCTGTAAATATGATATGCCCCTTAGCTTCTGAGGCTGCTTGCCTGGGGTCTTCCAGAGTGTGTGCTCGTTATGTTTATGATAACTGTAACAAATTTGCTGCTGCTGCTAGAACTGCTAAGTGACATCTGAGTTAAAATTTAAAACTTTCTGGTGTCCTGAAGCACAGAGAACCAGAATTTATCATTCACACTTCCTGCTGGTAATTTTTGGGGGACCTACTGAATTTATCAGTACCACATAGCAGCGTCAGAAAAGCACAAAAGGGTATTGCGTGGATTCTTTTGGTACTGTGGACTTTCATGTTTCCTTGGATGTACTACTTACATGCCAGCTCACGGTGGATTTGGGACATTTCACAAAAGTGAAAAACTACCCATCCATGATTAAACACGGGAGATAGTGCAAGTTGTCTCTCAGGTCACTTGGTGTTTTAAGTCTGAAGAAGGTCAAATAAGTGCCTTAGGAAGTTTTTCCAATGATCTTCAGTAAGTAGGTTTATTGTTCTGAGAGTTACACATTCTCCCAGGCAGTCAGAGATACTGGCTTTAGCCACAAAGCCAGTATAATTAGTTCCTACGTTCTTTCTCTGGTCATTTTTTCTATCCTAATGGTTCAATTTTTCCTCCCACCTATCTCCTCAGCTACACAAAATCTGTTCTGTCGTGGGCTGAGCAGGAAACTGGATCACTGAACTCAGCTAATTAAAAGTACCCTCTTAAAGAAAAGAAATAAGACCACAAAGTGCCACAATCAGTTGTGACAGATGGCATCTGCTTTGCCTGCCCTTGCTTTTGTGTGCCTTTAAGAAGCCTGAGTGAGGTGAAACCTCCAGAAAGACAGGGAAATTGCTCCTTTCTTTAGGGATCTGCTGTACCTGCTCAGAGATTATAAGCTTGGGAGACTGCAGAGTGTGGCCAGGTGCAGCTCCTGGAGATACCCTGAGACTGCAGTGAGGAGCAGAGAGATGTCCAAGCAAGCTGAGTACAGTACAGTAAGGGAAAATTTTTATTTCTAGTGCATTTAACCTACTCAGTTTGTTTTCTAAATTTAAAAATAAGATATTGTGGTCATCTTTGTTCTAAAAATCCTGAGGCATTCTAGTTCTTTTTTAAAGATCTCCCTATGAGAAGAGAGACATAGGTCCATGTAGAAGCCATAGCCAGCTCTATCATAGTGAAACTACAGACTTATTAAGTAGCCTATAAACTATACTCATAGCCAAAATCTATCAGATGTTTCCTGGTATGTTGTGCTCATCAAGCCTTTCCTGACAACTTTATACCTTTTCCATGGAAGTGTTTCTCCCTCCTAAAAGCTACACTTGCTTGTTGGCATTCATCTTGTTCCTCCTGCTTGCCATTTGATCAGATACTAGCACTTATATTTTAGGTGTCTGTTTTGTCTATTGTGAAGACACTTTCCTAAAATGGGCTTCAAAGAATGGTTGGCACCAATAAGAGATACACTCTCAAATCAGGAAAATCCCAAAACAGTATTTCAAAGAAAGAATTTCTGTATGATACTGATGGCTGAATTATTTTTAGCAAAGCCGCAGCATGGCCAGTTTAGTTATAAACCCACTTCAGAAGAGGGTAGGTTAGAAGATGAAGAGTGGCAGAGTCTAATGCTTCCCTGGAAGTATTGTAGATTTTCCAGAATAAGGCTGAATTGCTACTGGAAATCAGCTGAAGAAACTCAAGTGTAAATAGCTATTGCATATACATCTGAAGACAGCTTAAAAGTAAACCCATTGAACAGTATAAAGCTAATTTCAGCAAGCACCTGATACTGGTAATAATGAATCCTGTCCTTAAGGAGTATTATTGCTGAACAAGCTTCTAGAATTTTAGATACTCTATTATATTTAGTTTAGGTATCTTTAACCCAATAAGTGCCCTAAATATATAGACTCATTTCTTGAAGTGGATTCAAAATAACATGGGAATTAAACAGAAAAATATGTGACTTTTTTTTTGCTGAAGAGAAGTATTGAAATAAACTGGAATTTTTGAGAGATTAAAAGACTGATATTTCATGGCTACCTACATTACAGTAGAGATGATGAAAATGTGAATAGCAAAGTCAGGCAATCATTTGTCAGGACAGAATAGTCTGCTAGTAAAGTAAGGATGATATAAAAATGTCTCTTTTTTTTCCTCTTGTACTTTGCAGGTGTTCTGTGCTATTTTTTTCCCTCCTCCTCCATTCCTCCATTCATTTTTTTGCAAGGAGAGGAAGAGGGAACGATCTGCTACTATCCAGAGGTGCTGCGAATTATAGACCAAACTGACCAGTGAAAAGACATCTTCAAGCTGGTTAAAAATTCTTCTAAATTCACTTCTGTGAATTCCACTTTCAGAAGAATCTCTATTTTCTACTTGTCTAGTCATCTATCAGTCGACTATTTTTTTTTAATTCATGGGCTCATTTCTGGCAAACATTGCTGACATTAAGCTGGGTTAATGCAGTAAGACAGAGGTGTCTGATGGTACTCAGGGTGCATCAACAGTTTTTCACTAGGGTTTGCTAGCTTGGAAAGCTACAATATCCCAGCTATTTTGTGGTATTCTTACATCCTTTGCACAGGGATTTTTTTAATAAGATCTTTGGGACAAGTACTGGTTTTGCTCCATATTTCTTCATAATACAGCATGACAGGACTTATCAGAAGTTCCATCAGCACCCTGGTAGAAATAATTAATAATATTACTTTGCACTAGGCAGCTCCTGCTTGCAGATTTCAAACTGCTTTTTGGAAAGAAGTAAAACTGTTAATATCCTCATGTTACTGAAAGAAAAAGAAAAGAGGTTTATTATACAGTCACACGGTGTATCAAGGGAAAGCAAAGGGCAGAATCCACATCACCTGACTCTCACTTGATCATCCATTTTGGTTGCAATGCTGGTGGCATGTACAGAACCCTTCCTCTCCTTCTCTGATGCTGTGGTTAGGGCTTAGCACTTTTCCAAATTTTAGATGGGGAGGGGGAGGCTTGGAGACTGCTGCTTGCACCTTGCTATTTCCATTTCTTCTCATAATAACTCACAAAAGATTCAAGCTACAAAATATGTGAGGTAGAATATGTGGCTACTTACTACTGTAACATTCTGACTAAGAAATTGATAGGATGTCACTTGCTAGGATGTAATTTCCAATAATCATATATCTTCTGTTTACCTCCCTCTTAGTGATTTACTGTGTAACAACTCCCCACCATATATCTGTAGGGAGCTTCTCTGCTCACCTTGGTTTCTGCCTTTCAAGATACTGCACTGCATGATGATAAGCTTCAGAGAGAAATGACTACTGTCGACAAACCCAGTCATCCATGTTGTACATTGCATTACCTAAATCCCAGGGGAGTGTCTATCTGCAGGTGAATGCTGATGGCAGAATCCATTTAGAGAAATGGCTGATGTTGCTCTGTTTATTTGAATACAGAAGTATCTGTAAAGCATCCTATCATTCTATTCCCATATTCTTTTCCCAACAATCATTCTCTGAGGACAGAACTATAAAAATTACTGTTAAAAAGCTATGAAGTACCTCAAGAATTTTGTTTTTCTTTAAAAAAAAAAAAGTTTCTTTTCTACTATGTAAATAGTAATAAGTGAGAAGGTGAGAGAGACTAGAACTGAAACCAGGAAAAGAAAGATAATTTAATTTTACAGAGCATTTCAGTGTTTCACTTTTGGCATTCTTTCTTCATTTGGTATAAAAAATATTTCCTTTTAATTATCTGTGAAAGAAAATAGAAATGTGGACTCTGGGAGCCCTCTGTCACTAGCTCAGAAGCAGCCCACCTGATATTCTTCCCCAGAGCTGTGAAATACTGAAGCCTCAGGAACAGTCGATCTGTCTTCTCAGGAGCTGTTTGGCTAAATTCTCAGGGAACTGGTTGCTGTCCAGCAAACTCCCTGAGCACTGTGGAAGAGCTGAAATATCTCTGCATCTCATTTAAAGTTCAGGAAAACAGTAAATTCTCCTTTTTTAAAAAAAAAAAAAAAGTTATAACTTTTCAAGCTTGCTGCAAAGAGAAATTACCTTGTATATTTAGTTAAGCTTTAAAAATGAAGTAGTCACCATACAGACAAAACTGGGAGGAAGCAAATTCTGATGTACATTAATGCTCATTTACACCAGTCTGTATAAATAGACATTAATGGGGTCACAAAATGCTTCCAGAGAAACCGTCTTAGAGTGTGTGACTGCTTTGCCTGAAAAAAATATGTCGTTCAGGACCTCTAAACCAGCTCATGATGTAAAGGATGTATCAGAGTGAGAGTGGGTAACAGGAGGGAGGGAATGAGTTGGCTCTAGAGAATGCAGCTAATTCTACTTTCTAGAGCCTGAGTTCCTACAGGAAAATACAGAAATACTACAAAGTTGCTTTTGTCTCTCCCTGTTCGGAGGAGGGGGTAAGACTTGGCCTTCATTTTCGCAAACATGTTGTTTTTTAGGGAGATGAGGGAAGTCCTTTAGGATATTCAGGAAGAATACCCAGCTGATACCAAGCCTGCCTACCTATATGCCTTACTGAAAGTCTAATTTTTACAGAGGCAGGAAGATTACAATTTCAATAAAAACCTGTAGGCTTTTTTTCTTCACTTTAGCACATCTATTTTAGATGTTTCTCAGTGGCATGAGATTCAATTAATTAATGTCGTGCAATGAGGTAAGTTAAACCTTGTTTGCCAGGCTGGGCTCTGAGCTTTACTTCCGCAACTTCTTGTTCTTGAGGGCTCTAAGGGACACTGAGCAATTCTGCACAGGTGGTGTTGATGTCCATTATTTGCAATAGGTGCTTGAGAAATAAACTTCATTTCCCAGCAGTCTATGTTCTTTCTGGTGGGTCCTCTTATTCCCTGCAGTTAAGCAGTCAGATACCTTGTATTTCTAACAGAACTTACGATCTTAGTTTAAAAGCCTTGGGGTTTTTTATTTCCATTGATGATGTCACTGTAGCTCGGGGGAGAATGTTTGCTACATGACCCATGTGCACCAGAAAAGTATACCCAACAACAATATTTACCTTTACTGTGTAAATACGGTTCTTTATTGTTGTCAGCATTAGTTAATGAAATACTAGCTTTAAACAAAGGTTTGATCTACAGAGTAATCCACTCTGCATGCTAAACTTTTTGAGGTAGGTCAAAGTAGGCATGAAATAGAATATGAATATAAACTTCAACTCTTTCCCTGGGTATCTTCTTACAGAACTCAGTAAAACTGTGTGAATGCAAGATATTTTGCAAGGCACTGAAGGAATGTACTCAGTTCATGATGAAGTAGGGCTTCTCATTGCTGTTGGTGGGCATAGATATTCCAATTTGGAGAGGTTTTGGCTCCTTTGAAGGTCATTTGATTCTCTCTTGGCAGGGAAAAATAAATACTTTTGGAACTGTCTTTGTGAGGAAGCAGAGCTGCAGAAGCTGCAGTTTCCAGGTCAAGAGTTCTGCAAGCACCAAGGCAGTGCTTTGAGCCTAAGAATTAGGATTTTGCAGCCTCCTACCTCCTTTGTAGTCCTAGTGGAGGGTTGCTGAGACACCCAGGTGGTGAAATTGCAGTATACAATTGCATTTGAGGTTAAAAAAATGATTATAATAATAGTAACTAAGAATATCTGTTCATGGCCTGATATTCACATTACAAGACTCTGTCATTCTGGCAGCATCCTTGATTTTCACAAGTTTTTGTGCCATTCTTAGCCAAGAGTAGCTAACTAGTGGCATTAGCAGCATCTGCTATCAGTACCCAATATTGCATGTGTTAACCACATAACAGAATCACACGTGGTAAGGAACAGATGAGCTAAACTGCAAGATTTGCTGAGGATTGAATTAATGTTTATATAATTTTATTTTCATTATTTAACCAGCTGTGCAGCCACATCCATTTAGTGAATAAGTCAGACGATTTTTAACCTTTGGTCACTAAATATATATTTCAGCCTGGCTTTTATCATTCTAACCAAGTTAGTGGTTCCTTGCTGTTCTCACTGTGCTCTTGATTAATACCAGGCTAAAATGTGATATGATTCAAGCAAAATTTGAATTTAGTTTCCCTTTTTTATATTATGAAAGCTAGTCAAAGTTTGAGACTGAGAACAGGCAATTCTGTTCCTTACTCAGCATCTAAGTGTATAATGATTTTGCCACTTCCCTGTGGCAGAAGTGTGGAGAATCACTTTTATAGGGGTTGCAAGTATACTTGTGAGATACTTCTGTTTTCTGAGTAAGAAATGTATATACAGAGATAAAACTGCAATCTGCAGGAGATATGAAACTTTGCCAGCCAAACCCAAGCAATAAACCCAGGAGGATCTGTTGAACCAGAAAATGGCCCAGTCTGAAGGAGGTTAATTCCCAGCCAGCAGTAAAAGTGTTTGGTAAGGTGCTCCCAGCTGGGAGCTAATTAGACACTGCTGAGCCTGCTAGGGTCTCCAGGTGGCAAATATGACACTTCTCATGTCACTATCTCACTTCAGTAGTCCCGTCACACGTTCCTGCACCTCAGAGGGATCTCTCACATCTGGCTGAGCTGTGGGAAAGCTGAAGGCGTTTTCCTTTAGCTGAGCTTTTCAGTCTCAAGTATCAGATGTGGGCCCAGTTACACTTGTCACTGCTGTCTCCTCTTTTATTCCTTCCACTGCTGGATTATGATGGCTAAGAAAGAGCTGCTGCGGGGGGAGAAGGAGACATTGCTACAGGGGGTTTGCACATGTGGACATGTAAGCTTACCAAGTAACACTCATGAACTGAGCTATGTCTGATATATCTAGATGTGCCTATATTGCTGGATCCTGAGCCACAGGCGAGCTCAAACATGATTTACACACTGTGTCCACATTGCCAGTTCTAAGACACCGGTGGCCACTTATCCCCAGGGTTCATTGCTGCTTGTGATGTTAAGACATCCTGAAAGGACCCTGGGCTGAGGTCTCTGTTGAACACTGGGAAGTGTGAAACTGCTGTGTCGCAGTGAGAGGGATGACAACACACTTGGCCATGCACTCTGTAAGGTGATACATAACTGGTAGGGAGTGCTTGGGAAAGCACTGCTCCAGTTTGCTTTCTTGCTATCTATGAAAGATCAGATGAAGCCAGAAACTGAATCTTGCCTTAGTCTGAGCAGCCTGTGTGGGCAAGGCAGTTTGTACATAGATTCAAAATGCAGTTTAGGATAATCTTGTGAAGTTTATTGCTTTTAAAGAGGATAAGTAAGAAGTCACAGCTAAATAGAAACTCAAACCACACAGTCCAATTCATGTGTCCTACAAATAATTTCTTTTTTTATTTTCATATAGCTTCTAATTTAAATAAGACAAAGTGAAAACTCCAGAAAAGCTGCATTCAGTTTACCAACACTGCTAATTCAGTCACAACTTGGAGTTTCAGTGGACACTAAAGATGCAAAGGATATCCAGAAATAAGGCTGTTTGGGTTTAAGGGCCTAACTGTATATTTAGAAGTCTGACCTAACTTTGAAAGGGCAAGTCTCTATAGCAGGTTGTCTTATACATACCAATAACATCTGCAAACATTTCCAGTAACAGGTTTGAAATAGCTTTCTTCATTACCTGAGCAGCTCTGAGAATAGTCAAATGGTATTTGTCAGATAAATTATTCAAGATACTCTTTGTCAAATTTCTAGTACATTCTTTATGCAATTTTTTAATTATTGATTTGCCAGCTCTAGCTATTTTGGTGGTCCATCTTTTCGTAAGAATTGTGAGAGGGAAGCTTTGTACAAACATCAGTGGCCATCATCACCATTCAGTTATAGCCAGTCGGCTCCTGTGAAAACTGCAGATTAAAGACAGTCTGTTCTTGCATAGCTGGAACAGCAGGAATGGACTCAATAGGTGGTTGAAAAGCTCTGGGCAATACTAAACTGTAAAGAATTTGTTTTGCTGAAGAAAGGTGAAGGCTCAGGGCTACAACTACACAGGACATTCATGGAGCAGAAACTTCGGGGAATACTGTGAACTACCCAGAGACATAGCATGGGATTTGTGTGTGTTTCCTTCTTTAGTACTCTTTATCTCACAAAAGCAGTTATTATTTGAGCTGGTTTGGGAATACACTGGTGCCAGTGCATTTTCCTTAAGTAACTTCCATGGTTTGGCTTTTGTGAAGTTGTTTTTTTTTACTAAACCCTTTTGAACCTGATATGCTTTACAACTCTCTTCCTTCTTGCTTTGCACATCCACTGATTTTAAATTGGGGGCTTTCCCTGTTTAGGGTATTAAATTTTAAAGGATTTTTGCAAGATGACTTGCCCAAGTAGCTATATAAGATGAAATAGCAGTACAATTTTTAAATGGGATATGTTTGAACTTTACATGCACATTATGTTAACTTCATATTTTCTTTACAATGACATTAACTACAAACAATAGTTAAAACATAGTTTTCCCTTCTCCTTCGCCTTCTCCTTTTTTTCCCTTTTTTTCCTATTTTTGTGTTTGTTATTAGTTGGTTAGGCAAGTGTATTTCTAGCCCTACAAAACTGAGTTGAAAAAGCTAAAAGCTTCTCCCTTCGGAAACAGAGAGAACAGACTACCCCTCCTGCAAAGGCTGGGGCAACAGCAGAGTAAACCTGGGCCCTCACCCCCATGACTTAGAGCCACTGTGGCCTCACTGGCAGGGGATGTAGGGAGCAATGTCTCTGCTCCCACCATATGCAGACAGAGCAGTGGGAAAAGAGATTCCCACAACTCAGCGGTGTTCCCTACATTTCAGATGAAAAGGTACAAATGCACCCCCTAAAGGGGTCCATTGCGTCAAAAGGCCATTTCAACATATTTTCAAGAACTTCACAGTTAAAATGAAAATGAACAGGATAAGATTTTGTCTTATTATATGATTCCTAGCAGCCTTATAATAAGCCTCTTAGAAACTGTCCATGAAAAAGTCCTAGACAGTCTATAAGTTAATTAAACTTTGCTCTAGATCCTAACTTAACAGAGAAATAAGCTGCTAGATTTTTTCTAATTAAATCTAATTTTCACATTTTACTTATGCAAACCACATAATCATATGTAAGCAGCTGAGATTGTCTTTCTTTAACTCAAAATATTAAAATTTCAAGTATTGTAACACTGTAACTTAGACTAAATCCCAATCCAGACATATATTTATGCTAATAATTAAGAAATTCCAGGCATTTAACATTACTAGGAGTCCAATACAGCAAAAGCTTTAATATTTTAAGAATGCTTAGAAGACAAGCAACTATGATATTCTTCCATAAATATTTTAACATTACAGCGTATTTTTTCTTAACATTAAAATGTCTCACAGAAAAGAAAATAATTTGTGGGTTTTTTTATATCACATATGTATAAGATGTTAGTTTTACCCACACAATTCAACTTCTGTAACACTTTCATTATTTCGCAGCTATAGCCATAAGAAAGTCTAACTAGCAATTTTTTATGTTGGGTTTTGTTTCAATTAATTATTCTGTACTTTAGTTCAGAGAAAAAGAAAGATGCCTCCAAAAAGCAGTCATTACAAATAGATTATAGGGCAGTAAGGCAAAAATTCTTCCTAATCAGGTTGCATTGAGTGCTAATCAAGAAGACATTGTGTGGAAGGAGAGTTTTTAATTCCCTGGACTTCATTCCTTTCTAACTTTGGTGTAAATAGTAAGTTGTTGGCTTTTTTTCCATTGGAATAAACAGAACCATAGGTGCAAATGAACATAGATAAATCAGATGTCTGTAAAGCTGGTATTTCAAAGAACAGAAGAAGCCCAATATGTTTAGTAGATCAGTGGAAGACTTAAGAGGTCTCCATTAGGCAACTTCTGTTAATTATCACCATTTTTAAAACTCTGAGCAGAAGTTCAACAGAAGCTAGATACTAATGGTTTTACTGGCCTGCTCTTTTTTTGCACTGATGATCTCAGGCTGGGAAAGGAATTGGAGGAAGAACAGAAAACCATCAAGAAGCTTTGGTCCACAATGACTGTCTGAAAGCTTTTCCTTAAAAATGTGGTCTCACTGCATATGTGCATATACCACCTTTTAGCAAAGTAGTCCCATTTGGCTCCCATTAGAGCTCATAGTAACAAATCTAGAGCCCATGACTTGAACTCTGCCATCAGTGGGTAGTGCCTGCAGGGAATCGAGCACAAGGACAGCATGTTCTCCGCCACCTTTGTTGCTAAGCAGATGGGTTGCTTTATTTCCTACCAGTTGGCACAAAGAATACTTGCAGTTCAGGGTAAGGCAACACCACTTTCAATCTCAGCAATGTCTACAATAATCCCCAATTCCAGAAGAGGAAAATAGTATCCACAATCAATAACACCTGAGATAGGTGTTATGGTAACCAACCCTAATCTTGTTAAAATGAACACTGAAATAAAACAAAATACGCTAGATGGAAGTACCGTAGCTGGAGATATAGTGAGCTATAGTAATTCAGGTAGCTGGTGAACCATGGTGTTTTTCAGTTCATTTCCACACACAGCAGATAATTACTTCATTTCCAAGCTTTGGTTAGAAAGCCACTGAGGGAATCGATAGGGAGTCTAGTCCTAGATAAAGCATGTTCACCTTTAAAATGTATTTTAAGTGTAGCCACTGCAAAGTGCTTCAGTGCACAATAACATTTTCACTGGGTGTCAAAATCAAGTAACTGAAAAGCAGGATAGGGATTGTGAAGGACAAAGGCAACATTATATTACTTACATTTTTGGCATGTTGCCATTATTTCATTTGTAGCTTTAAGGGGAGTAGAAATATCTCTTTTGCATATTTAAATGCAGAATATGTTAAAATGCAGGCTAAATAGAGAGCTACTCTATGCTCTTTAAAAACTGGGGTTTTGAAGCATATTTATTATGAAATGTGAAAGAAAATTATTAAGAGTACACATTTTTATGGGTAATTCACAATAATTATGTTCTTAATGGTCAGTTGAAATCTAGCTGGCATACAGGAGAAATTTCATACGCATTTCAATTAAAAGTGTATTTGAAATGCATTTTGAAAATTACCCTATTTGATATAGACCTATACTTGGAAATAAATATTAAGGTTTCCCTAAGTTATCTAGACTCCAGGAGATACTACCTGTTTGATAAATGCTTGGTTTAAAAAAAAAAAAGAAAAAAAGATATAGTGTCATCCTAGGAAAACACAGTGCTGCTGACCACAAAAGCAGCTGGGAGAGCTTCCTGATCCAACCCAATTTTATTGTATTTGAGAAAAGGACTCAACAGTATAAAAAAACAGTTACAGAACAAGCATTACTGGGAAACACAGGAAACTTTTTCATAAGAGCTTAATTCTCATTGCTTCAAAAAAAAAACGCTGGGTCCTGTCCTGCCTGGAAAACTGGACTTGATAACTATGGTGGAAAAAAAGTACTTTTGTTCCCCTGTTAGTTCTTTCTGATCCACGTTGCCAGCATCCAATCAAATTGCTTAATTAGGGTAACCTCAGGACTTTTCGTCCTCTAAGAGCTTGCGATTTGCCAGGTCACTGACATCTTCCATTCAAGTTCCTCGTCCAAGAATGCCTGTGGCTCCAGGAGCCATGAAGACAGTGATACAGGAATTGACTTGGTGACTGCCTTAGCCTTTACCAAGGGAGATTGTAGACAGAGTGGTTATTTTGACTCTGATGGTTTTACTCATGGGATAACATTTAACTGTTCAAAATCTACTAAACCTGAATTTGAGATGTCAGGATACGTTTCCTTGTGAGGGAAATTTTACATAGTTGGTATTTTCTTTTATATTTTAATACCTGCTAAGTCAGGATAGTTTTGTAATAATATGTAGAAATGTTCAATTCTAAAAGATCTAAAACCAAAACCGATTTACTGAACTATCCATTTTCCCAGCTCTGATTAAGGGAACACATCTAATTACGTAAGTATATTATTAATGCTCATCTGTAGTGTAGTAGGATTAAAATTGCAATGCCTCCCAATCACAGTCTAAACCGTGCAGTAATCAAGCATGAATTTAGCAAGTTCATTTTTCCATTATGCTGTTTTCAACACAAAGTTACCATATTAGCATATGGTACCATAACATTGCAGTTCAAACCAAATGCGTGTTGGGCATAGGAAGCACAAAAGACAGCTTGCATTAAGGCCAAATGAAGGTCACCTTTGAGATGCTGTGGTCCATGCTCAGGACTGCACTTATCTTTAATCATTTTCAAAATGGAAGATTACGGGATGTGATTGAAAATCCCTAAGCAGTAACATTTAATGAAATTAACAGTAGAAACAGCATATTTAAAAAGGTTACTGTTTGGAACTTTTAATGTTCCAAATGTTCCACTTTAAATGGCATCTCCTGCTTCGCTCTTGCCCCAATAGACCATATCAAAACAGGACTAAGATTATACCCCTGTATTGAATTCAAAGCTGCAGTAAAGTGTCCAGGAAACTAATTCTGCCCAATTCAAGTTATTCTTTTAAGTATGTCCTGCTCTTTTTGAATATGAAATTAGAGAGGAGGGAGAAAAGTGAGTTTTGGTCTTTTGTCTGGGTATCTGTGTGGCAAAGAAAAAGTCTTCATAAAAATGATACCCTGTAAATAGTAAGAAAACATAGAATGTTTATGTGAAAAAAAAAAAAATTGTGTCCTTTGCAGTATGCCAAGGTTTAAAAGTAATTATTTATCGTTATATAACTTTCTTTTTTTTCCTTTTGTTCCTAACTTGAGCCACCTTTTTTTTTTAACCTTTTCTTCACTCATTTAGATAAAAATGGGAAAAACTGTGAAAATAATCCATCATCTGTCTGTCATTCATGCTTTTATGATATGCATTGCATTGGTAATTTTACCTACTGTGAAATTTTTCGTTTTAGCTAAGATTAACTAGGCTTCAAAGTACTTTCAAGGCTAATAATACAGACTGTGCTTATATAAACAATCTGCTCATTTGTGAGGATTTTTTCTTTAGAAGTTTTTGATAATATAAGACTGCTTTTCTCTAACTCACTAGTCTGCACTTGTATTATATTCTCTTGAGAATCTTTTCCATAGTGGTAAGCATGTACAAAGGAGAGGTACGGTCACAATTCAGAAGATACACCTGTATATGGGTGAAGAAGTATTACCCTCTAATAGAATTTTTGGCTAAAATCCAGTACAAAACAAAGTTTGCAATTCATTTTTAAAAGAAAAAAATGTTTAAAAAATGATGTTTTGTACTTAATGGACTAAATTTTACTCTACTGAAAAAAACCTATTTGTTTTTACTTCTACATTGTGCTAGTAGACCATGACTGTTCCCTTGGAGTTTACTCTCTATGTCACTTGCTAATGTTGGCTTGAAAAAACCAAATACAGGCAGGTGCTAAACCATCAAATAATAAATGAAGACATGCCAAATTGCATAACTAATGGCACTGTAAATTGAAAATAATAAGTTAGGCAGTGTAAGTTTATATTTTAGGCTTTTGCAAAAGCAGACTTTGACTTAATAAACACTAATGAGTACTTATGGGTTCATATATTGCTGAGTATTTTTACAACCATGAATATGCATCATGAACTACATAGGAGATCTTGTGAGTATTTTATTGGAAAATAGTAGCTGGATGTGAATAATTCTGTATCTAAAATGAAATAATTCATTTTTTAGCTTTTCCTTATGATTAAACCCACAGTAATGTTCCATATTTTCATTAGATTAAAGTGAAACAGTTCAGGAAAAACAAAAACTGTCTAAAGCTTTTATACCATTCTCTGAAATTAACTTTTTAAGGTCTTAAATTTACAGTTTGTGTTTGGGTTTCTTTTTTTTCCAGACAAAGCAGGGATGAGTGTCCTTCTGCTCCTGAGATGCAACGGCAGCTGTTCCCCACTCTGACTGTGAGCCCGAACCATATTTTCTGTGGTAGCAGGATCTCCTCCCACTCCTGGCCCACTGGAGCAGCTGCTGTCTGAAACCTCTCTGAAACTTCTAACTCTGAAAGTATCATCCATT
Source organism: Numenius arquata (assembly GCF_964106895.1). Lineage (NCBI taxonomy): Eukaryota > Metazoa > Chordata > Aves > Charadriiformes > Scolopacidae > Numenius > Numenius arquata. Next base: position 28,591,184 of record NC_133576.1, read on the forward strand.
ATCTGACCTTTTCCTTACTAACTCTTATAAGTCAGATAACTGTAGTAGTCAGGCTGTAAGTGCTTGGAGGTGTTGCCTTGTTTAGGACAAGACAGTCTTAACAGATTGTATCTGGAGTGTTTCCACACAACACACTTAGAAATACACATTCCTACAGCTCCCTCGACCAAGGCATGACGGCTACTTGAATGAACAGTTTGTCATGCCATATACACTTTGACTTTTCTGTAAAAGTGATTTTTTTTCCTCAGGTCTTTCACCTTGGTATCATTCTGTTCCCCCTGTGCAAGCCCAGACTACAAGGGACAGTCAGCAGAAGAAACAACAGCAGCCAAAGCTCAGAGCAGGGTGCTTAACTCTCCTATGTTCTCGGCGAGTGTACTAAGGACTGGCGGAGATATTCACTGAATTATGAACCAGGAGCTGAAGGTTCTGCTGGAAAGGCGTAAACCCAAAGGAGTTAAAATGTGACTTTTTATTCTACTCTAGCTACTACTAGGAATTAAACTGTAGATGAAAAGGATGGCCAAAGCAATGGGAACTCCTCATCTGCTCTATCAGTAACCATGAGTTCTCGATTCTCAGGGAAGCAAGGAGGGGAGCCAGCAGGACTGCCACCATGGACTTCCACAGAGCAAACTTTAGTCTTTTCAAGAGCCTGCTTGACAGAGTCCCTTGGGAGGCAGCCCTGAAGGGCAAAGGAGTCCAGGAAGGCTGGACATTTTTCAAAGAGGAAGTCTTAAAAAACTCAGGAGCAGGCCATCCCTGTGTGCTGTAAAGCGAGCTGTTGGGGAAAAATACCGGCCTGGCTGAACAAAGACATATGGTCACAACTCAGGGAAAAAAGGAGAGTTTATGGCCGTTGGAAAAAGGGGAAGGCCACTCAGGAAGACTACAAAGGTGTTGTAAGGCTATGTAGGGAAAAGATTAGAAAGCCCAACTAGAACTTAACCTGGCCTTGGTTGTTAAGAACAATAAAGAAAACTTCTAAAAATATATTAGTAACAAGAGGAGGACTCAGGAGAATGTCCATCCTTTATTGGGTATGGGAGGTACCATAGTGACAAAGGATGAGGAGAAGGCTGAAGTACTTAATGCCTTCTTTGCCTCAATCTTTACTAGTAGAATTGATTGTTCCCTGAGTACCCAGACCCCTGAGCTAGCAGATAGGGGCAGGGAGCAGAATGAAGCCCCCATAATCCAAGGGAGGTGGTGAGGGACCTGCTCCAACACGTGGAGCCCCAAGTCTATGGGGCCAGATGGAATCCACCCGAGGGTACTGAGTGAGCTGGTGGAAGTGCTCACTGAGCCACTTTCCATCATTTACCAGCAGTCCTGGCAAACTGGGGAAGTCCCAGCTGACTGGCATCTAGCAAATGTGATGCCCATCCCCAAGAAGGGTTGGAAGGATCATCCAGAGAACTACAGGCCTGTCAGTCTGACCTCGGTGCCTGGGAAGATCATGGAACAGATCATCCTGAGTGCCATTATGCAGGGCATGAAGGACGCCCAGGTGATCAGGCCCAGCCAGCACTGATTCATGAAAGGCAGATCCTGCTTGACTAACCTGATCTTCTACGACAAAGTGACCCACTTGGTGGATGAGGGAAAGGCTGTGGATGTTTTTTACCTAGACTTCAGTAAGGCCTTTGATATAGTCTCCCACAGTATCCTCCTGGAGAAACTGGCTGCCCATGGCTTGGATGGGAGTGCTCTCAGCTGGGTTAAAAATGGGCTGGAGGGCCAGGCCCAGAGAGCGGTGGTGAATGGAGTTAACTCCAGTTGGTGGCAGGTCATGAGTGGTGCCCCCAAGGGCTTGGTACTGGGGCCGGTTCTCTTTAACATCTTTATCAATGATCTGGACAAGGGGATCGAGTGCACCCGCAGTAAGTTTGCAGATGACACCAAATTAGGTGGGAGTGTCAACCTGCTTGAGGGTAGAAAGGCTTTGCAGAAGGATCTGGACAGGCTGGATCGATGGGCTGAGACCAACTGGATGAGGTTCAATAAGGCCAAGTGCTGGGTCCTGCACTTGGGTCACAACAACCCCATGCAGTGCTACAGGCTTGGGGCAGAGTGGCTGGAGAGCTGCCTGGCAGAAAAGGACCTGGGGGTGTTGGCTGACTGTCAGCTGAACATGAGCCAGCAGTGTGCCCAGGTGGCCAAGAAGGCCAAGAGCATCCTGGCCTGTATCAGGAACAGTGTGGTGAGTAGGACTCAGAAGGTCATCGTCCCCCTGTACTCAGCACTGGTGAGGCCACACCCCAAGTACTGTGTCCAGTTTTGGGCCATTTACCACAAAAAAAGACATTGAGGTGCTGGAGTGGGTCCAGAGAAGGGCAATGAAGCTGATGAGGGGTCTAGAGCACAAGTCTTATAAGGAGAGGCTGAGGGAGATGGGGTTGTCCAGCCTGGAGAAGAGGAGGCTAAGGGGAGACCTTATCGCTCTCTACAGCTACCTGAAAGGTGGTTGTAGAGAGGCGGGGGTCGGTCTCTTCTACCAAGTCACAGGTGATAGGACAAGAGGAAATGGCCTCAAGTTATGCCAGGGGAGGTTCAGATTGGATATTAGGAAAAATTTTTACACTGAAAGGGAGCATTGGAATGGGCTGCCCAGGGAAGTGGTTGAGGCACCATCCCTCGAAGTATTTAAAAGATGGGTAGACATAGCGCTTAGAGACATGGCTTGGTGATGGTTTTTTATCAGAGTTAGGTTGATGCTTGGGCTAGATGTTCTTAAAGGTCCCTTCCAACCTAGACAATTCTATGATACTATGAATTCTCTTAGGAGCATTTGTCCTGTGATCAAGTGGAATTTATCTTGCCAACTGCAGCTGGAAATAAGCAGCTGTATAAGTGACAGTGAGAAGTAGAACAGGATGTTTGTCATTGATTCTTACTGTGAGGGTGGAGCAGTAGATTTAGCCAGCCATCAATATCAGAATATCTCAGAGTTGTCAAGTAATTATGAAGGCCTTATGTCAACAAAAAAGTTATTTTATTAAAACACATCTATGGAACTGTGAATGGTGAAGTAAAAGATAGCTGGTTTGGGTTTTTTTTTTCTTTTGGTTTGTGCTTTTTTTCTTTAAGGAAAATTTTGACAAATAAGTAAAGTCCAGAATGGCCAAGAGTTTAGTGCTTATTTATGTCTTCCAAGAAGCGCCATTCCCATTAGATTTTGGTATTTCTTCAAAAGTATTTGTTTACTTGAAACTACTTTCACCCTCCTGAGACAACGTATAGACAGAGTAATTTTTAATAAGTTTCTATGAACTCAGTGTAACACTGAGAAACTTGTTGTGGCTCAGCTTCTCAGCAGGTCTGAAAAACATTTCTCTGGCTTCAAATAACATGATCCAGTATCATTCACATCAGTGAAAATACGCTGATTTATGTAATTCAAAAAACCTGTGATCCTGAAATAGAGACCAAATGATCAAATAGGAGTATGATATGTACCTGATAACTGGAGCTATGTAAAATTGTCAGTACAAGGATGTGACTGTGGTTTGTTTTAGCTTTCTTAGTCACAAAACTAATTTTTTTTTAAAGAGGCTTTTAACACTTATAAATGATTTCTGAAAAAATCAAATGATTCATGTAGTTAATGTCTGGTTTTTTGACCCACTGTGTCAGAGACTACCAAGAAAGGCTTATGTCTAGATTCACCCATGGTTAATGACTAAGAAAAATGATAAAGGAGATAGTAGGATCAGTTCCAACAAAGACTACAGTTAAGGTATTGTCTCAAATTCAAAGGTCTGATTACCTGAACAAGAATTTATAAATTCAGACAAAGTAGTCTATCAATTACTTTTTAATTTATTTTGACGTGCAACTTTGCATGTATTCTCAGTTTCCTAACATTATCTGGACATGTAGTAATTTTTTCAAACTCTGCTTAACAATGCACTTATGCTTTTTTATTAATCATTCCAGAAAACAAGAACCCAACCCCTAAGTGTAGGAAATAGCAGGGAATCAGAATTTCTTAAATTCTTTGCTCCTACCTTTGTGTTTTTCATTGCAAGATAGCTATTTGTATGGTATATAAAAAAAAATTGTAAAAGTTTAATTTGTAGATGCACATAAACGTCTGTTTGAACTCTGATGTATGGGTGTACACGTTGGCTTTGTTATAGTGATACAGAAACCTTAATTCACTCTTTTCTTCAGTCCTGATGGGTACTGACAAAACCTGACTAGTCAGGCTGAAAAACCAGCACTGCAGAACATACATATTTATGCATAAGAGTGTGTACTAGATAGTTTTGCTGCTGTAAGTGAGCTGAAAACAAATGATGATGGATAACATCCATAAGTTGGGCATAGTGGTGCACCTATCATAGGCTCTCCCCCTTTGTCCCATGGGATTCCACTAATACAGATGGGATATGGCTTCCTCCTTGAATGTGAAAACTGTAAAGCCTGTCGCCAGAACAGATTGATTATATGATTTCATAAAGAATTCATGACAGAATAGGTGGATAAATACATACATGTCCCAACCACAACTAAGGAACCTGTTCTTCAGTGAAATAAACCACAGGTTTTCTTATGATGTGGTGTCTGCATAGGATCCACATGTTTTAAGCTTGATAAAGCCTAATGAGTGAGAAAGTTAGGTTGCTTAGAAGTTAATGACTGTGCTGAATGCAAGTTTGTGGAAGTTCTCATTATTTTTCTTTCACACCTTTCTCACTGTTTCTTGCACCCCCTCAACGCCCTCAGCCCCCCCCCAAAAACCCCGAACACAAACAAAACCAAACAAAAATACCCAAACAAACAAAAAATCTTGAAGTGCTTACTGAGTTTAGAGAAATTTTGGTTCTGTCCAGTGTGCTTCCTTCTTCTCAATTTTCATCTGTTTTCTTCATGACCTCTAGCTTGTTTTAGCAGTGTAATCTGTTTAACTGACTATACTAATTTACAAAGTCATTGACTAACTTGAAGAGTTTTGATAAGAGAGTAAAAGTCTTCAGGATAATTCAATTTTCACACACTTTATAAAAAAATTAGATAGCAATTAGGGAAGAAAGTGAGCTTTAAATATTCACTTTTGACTCTGTAGGTTGATTATTTTTTTTTCAATCAAACATGGTGGTCTGCAAATTGCTGCTAAAATGCTGCATGGGAGGAGAGTATATGCAAGTAAAGGTCACAGAAAGCCTTAGCATAGTTCAGGTAAATAGTCAAACAGCTAGGAGACATAAGCCTGTAGGAATCAGGTAGCCTGAATTCAAGGGCTCAAAAAGCTGCTCATTACCCACTTCTCATTGTTTAAGCCCAAGAATGATCTTCTCAAGAAGACCCTGTGTTGTTTCAGGGTTTCACCAGGTCTATTACAATGTCAAGCACATTAGTATTCTGCTAGGTTAAATGCTATGCTCCTGCAGCCCTCCTGCTGAGCAGTCCCTGTTCAGATGTGCTTCTAAAATTATTGCGTGTTTTTAACTGTGAGGAAAACTCATAGGTCTCACGGGATCTCAGTGTGGATTTTGTAACACTATATCTTCTCACTTTATTGATGGTCTTCACTCAAGCATAATTCTAATTTTATTTTTAAAATAATTATTGAATGTCACTTTTTTTCCTTACTGCAGGTATCAGGGATTTGTATGTATATAAGTAGTTAGTTTTGTTTGACACTGGTTTCTAAAAATTAAGATTAACATGATTTTCACGTTTTTCATAGGGAAAGATATTTAAGCATAAATTTTGGGCAACTCCAGGGTAAAAACCAGTTAGTAGCTATCAATCTTTTCTCTTCTCACTCCTTTTGCAAAGGCATTCACAAGAATCTTACTGATAATCTCACTGATATCTATATCTAGTCTGTTCTTTCACGGGTGATAATTAAAGAAGTGATGGAAAAGAAATAGTAGAAACAGATGAACAGGCATCAACTTGGATGGCAATGCTGGCAAAGTAGCAAGGCAATTTGCAGTATATGAAGAGAGAAGTGCAGCTACTTAATGAGGGCCAGAATTATGCAAAGCCAGGTAAATGAAGATGAGCACAAAAGAAGAAGCTAATAATGAATTTACAGAGATTCACTCTATGTTTTGAGGCTTGCTCCTTACTTTTTCCGAAGTACATTCTCCATAGATCTTGGCAAGTCTAAGTGCAAACCTACCATATAATGAATGTCTGTTTATATAGTGCCCACAGTGTGCTGGGGGCTATGTAGTTAGCCCAGCAAATACGGTATCTGTTTGCAGGCATGTAAAGCAAAACACTAGCCATGTGAGACACTAACTTTTTTTTTTAATGTTCTTTAGGCAGCACACATTTTTGTATGCATTTTCTGCCAAATCACTTTAAGATTTCTGTTCCAGCAGTATGCATAACCAGGCACAGCCAACCATATAGACCTGTACAGAATAACTTGGAGATTTTTAGCTCCTGGTTTGTGACCTACTTATACTTAAAATGAGACTTAGAGATGAATGTGGTTTTTCCACATATACCTATGCTATGCAGAGCTACTCTTAAATTTAACTTTGCTAAATGTTATGCAAATTCAGAGCATTTCACTTTCACAGTCTGGAATAAAAGTGTTATGCTTTACTTTAAGTACACATTTTGCATAACAATATTAAGTCCCATATATTATCTTAAAATGCAAAATGTATAAATCTATGTGGCTGCAAGAGCATAAGCAGAACATATTACTCTGTTAAAAGGAAAGCGTAGTCCCAGCAACGTACAGCATCTGTATATTAATCAAGCCCACTGATAGTTTTGTTTCAAGAAAAAGAAGTTAACTTTAACTTTTTTGCTTTAATTTATGAAGTATGAGGAAATATTAAGCAATAATGCTCTCTAGAAGACAGCATTGAATACATGAAGATATTCACATTTTTATCGTACTAGGCTAAAAGGAAAGCCATAAAATTTTCAAATTTATAATCCTGCAGCAGAGATAAACTCCTAAAATAATAATTTAGCTGTTTCTCCATCGGTCAAAAATAGTAGTTACAGTTCACTAATCAGATCCTAGTCCTCAGTTTGTCTGTCTTAAAAAATGAAAACCTCAAAGTTTTCTTAATTAAGCAGCCAAATTTCCATTAGTGTAAAGAAAGCTTCAGAAGAAAGAGAGAGATGTTGACTATGCACCAACCCCTTCTCATGGCCCTATCCTGTGTGGAACTGGGCAGTGGCAGGGCCAGGGGAAGCTCCTAACCGGTGGTGAGGAAAGCAGCAAGGCAATTATTTAATTCAAGGAAGAAGAATCATTTTTTAGCACCCTCAAAGGCAATAGGATTTGCCAAAGAAGGTTGCAGCTACTGTTGTAGACGTGGGAGCAAAGAGGGAGGCAGCAGGCTGCCCTTTCTTTTTCTGGAAACCCGGAAGAGAAAAGAGAAAGCATGGAGCTGCTGCATAGAACACTGGGGATGGGCTTTGAGAAATATGCCATTTATTGAAATTTCAGTCTCTTTCCCAGTGGAATGATTATGATACAGAACAATCAATGCCCATCTCCCTTCTTTCAACTCCTCCACTCCACAGGAAAATCAAAACAGACTCCTGTGTTGAATGCTGGGGCTGCTGTGAAAAATGTGCGAAGAAAGGAAGAAAGGAGTGGCCTGAACAGTTTCCATTTGCTCAATTAGAGATCAAGGCTCAAACGAGGATTATTAACAGTGTGTGAATTTACTAAAATCAAACTAAAATTGTTTTTTCTTTTCACTTTTCTGAATTAATTCTTGGTTTCAGGAGAATGCAGACAAACTATCAGCTGTAGAAATAGTTGTTCCCACTATGTGTGGGCCCACAGGAGAGCTGACTCTTGTAACTTTATATAATTACAAAATAAAACAAGAGCTGGAAAGTATTATTTTACCATACCTGATTTTTTTTTCCTAGATTGGTTTTGGGTTACATTGTTACATTGTTTGTGCAATCTGGAGTCTTTTGTGAGCTTAATAATTCCTCAGTATTTTAAAAAATAATGCTCGATGAGAAAACAGGTTTTGGTTTTGTTTTGGTTTTTTTTTTTTTTTTTTAACTTAGGAGTAGGACTACTCAAAAATTTATCTCATTTACATTATGGGGCTCTGACACACTGATTGACCATGATGTCATGTGATTCTCTTGCAAAATCAGTAATGAATATTATTTCTACATGTTTGTAGCTCAAAAGGTGTATTTTCAAAGACATTTAAGCTTTTTTTGACAAAAAATTGTTGTCAATAGTATTTTCTGCATCATCTGTTGAAACCCATGGGACTTGCATTGGTACTGTTCCATTGAGTGTAGACAAATAACCTAAGTGCTTAGCTGCATCTTTGGGTGCCTAAACACTTTTGAGAATATAATCCTAAATTACATCTCTGCAGTAATACAAGAGTTTATGACAGACTGCCATCATTTACTGCACTCACAATCATAATCTGTTCCCTACCCATCAGAACATCCTTTAAAATCTACTGAATAAATCACCTATGCCTAAATAATTACATGTTCACGTTGTAAACCATTAAGGTCTATTGATTTATTACAAACCTTTAGAATATGAAGCTGCGGTTTTGTAAACATTCCCTGGCATATCAAGAAGCACTGCTTCTGGTAGAGAAACAAAGGAGAGAAATGGTATTTCCATGGTCTTATCTTATTCACCAGGTTCTGCAAAGTATATATCCATGTGAACAATGTTGTCTTATTCTTGACAAAATGAAAACTTTGTTTAGGCATGTTGTTTACCCTAACTGGAGGAAGCATAAAAAGTCAAAATTCCTCATACAGGCACTTTGACAACAGTAGTGGGAAAAGTGAAGTGGTTGTGTTCTGCTTTCTTATGTGGAGTCCCAGGGTGCCATAAATAGTTAAAAGTTTCTCAAGCCAAATGGTAAAAACTTGTGTTAAAAGCTCATGGATTTTCCAGTTCACTGTACAGATTCTTCTCACAGAAAAGCAATTTAGTCCATACTGGCTTTTTAAAGCTGTTATCAGTGCCATAAATGGTTTGACTATATTTAAAGTTAATGTATGTCTTTCATGTGTGAATATTATCTTTTAAGAAGAGGGAAAATGAAGAAATAAAAATATGAAGCTTTTTTTCTGAATGTCATATTAATTAACTTGAATTTTTAGACTCCATAACACATTGGTAATGTGATATAATTTAATGTATATTGTGTTTTGCCACTTATTTACCACTGATTTTGAACAAAACTTTTGGCCTGTATTTCTAGGAAAATAATTTTTTTACTTGTTTTTGGTTTGCAATATGTTCATATGCATAAAACCTGATTTTTTACATGGTTTCCTGATTATTCTATCTGTGATGAAGTAGTTGTTGCATGGCTGCACATCATAAAGAATAGACCCACTTAGTTACTGTTTTTACTTGATAATAAGCATGTCATAAGCCTAACAAAAGGGCGAGAATTTCTGTCTTCTCTGTGATCTCTCAGCAAAGTAATTTCTAGCAAGATTGGTTGAAAACCTTTTTTATGAGGGTCTTCCTCCCACATTGCATCTGTTTGGGGTATCAGAGCCTAGATCAGTACCCAGACAAATGCTTTGGATGGTCCTATTTTTATTTTCATGACTGATACTCCAAACTAGTCTGGACTGCCAATCTTAAACCTGGACTGGTAAATTCCAACCTAAATATCTGGTAAAGCAAATTTATATTCCCCTGCTTTCTGAGGATGACATAATAAGTTAGAAATGGAACTAAAGTTATTTTGACTTGTATTGTTTATGCTATTATCTAATCTAAATCTCCCCTCTTTCAGTTTAAAACCATTATGCTTCGTCCTATTGCTACACCCCCGATAAGGAGTCCCTCCCCATCTCACCTGTAGGCCCCCTTTAGGTACCAGAAGGCTGCTATAAGGTCTCCCCAGAGCCTTCTCTTCTCCAGGCTGAACAACCCCAACTCTCTCAGCCTGTCTTCATAGGAGAGGTGCTACAGTCCTCTGATCATCTTCATGGTCCTCCACTGGACTCGTTCCAACAGGTCCATGTCCTTCCTGTGCTGAGGACCCCAAAGCTGGACACAGTACTCTAGGTGGGGTCTCTTGAGAGCAGAGGGGCAGAATCACCTCCCTCAACCTGCTGGCCATACAACCCAGCATGCTGTTGCAACCCAGCATGCAGTTTCTGGACTGCAAGCTCACATTGCTGGCCCATGTTGAGCTTCTCATCAACAAGCACCCCAAGTCCTTCTCCTCAAGGCTGCTCTCAATCCATTCTTCGCCCAGCCTGTATTTGTGCCTGGGATTGCCCTGACCCAGGTGCAGAACCTTGCACTTGGTCTTGTTGAACCTCATGAGGTTTACACAGGCCCACCTCTCAAGCCTGTCCAGGTCCCTCTGGATGGCATCCCTTCCCTCCAATGTGTCAACCACTCCACACTGATTGGTGTTATTAGCAAACTTGCTGAGGGTGCACTCAATCCCACTGTTCATGTGGCTGGCAAAGATATTAAACTGCACCAGTCCCAATACCGACCCCTGAGGAATGCAACTCATCACAGGTTTCCACTTGGATATCGAGCCATTGACCACAACTCTTCGAACGTGGCCTTCCAGCCAGTTCTTTATCCACCAAATCCACTGTCTCTGTCATGCGAGACAGCTTCAAACACTTTGCACCAGTCCAGGTATATGATGTCAGTTGCTCTTCCCTTATCCACCAATGCTGTAACCCTGCCGTAGAAGGCCACCAAATTTGTCAGACTCAATTTGCCCTTGGTAAGGCCACATTGGCTGTCACCAGTCACCTCCTTATTTCTCCATGTGCCTCAGCATAGTTTCTAGGAGGATCTGTTCCATGATTTTCCTGAGCACAGAGGTGAGACTGAGTGGCCTGGAGTTTCCCGGGTCTTCCTTTTTTTCCTTTTTAAAAATGGAGGTTATGTTTCCCCTTTTCCAGTCAGTGGGAACTTCACCGGCCTTCCACAGCTTCTCAAATGTGATGCATAGTGGCTTGGCAGCTTCATCCACCAGCTCCCTCAGGACCCACAGATGCACCTCATCATCAGGTCCTATGGACTTGAGCACCTTCTGTTTGCTTAGATGGTCTTGAACCTGATCTTCTCCTACAGTGGGCAATTCTTCATTCTCCTAGTCCCTGTCTTCACCATTTGCAACTTGGGCAGTGTGTCTAGAGCACTTGCCAATGAAGACCAAGGCAAAAAAGTCATTGAGTATCTCAGCCTTCTCCATATCCCAGGTGACTGTGTCTCTCGTTTCCTGGCTGCTTGGCAACATCTCTGTATTCCTCCCAGGCTACCTGTCCTTGATTCCACCCTCTGTAGGCTTCCTTTTTGTGTTGAGATTGTCCAGAAGTCCCTTGTTCATCCATGCAGGCCTCCTGATGTTTTTGCCCAACTTCCTCTTTGTTGGCTTGCATTGCTCCTGAGCTTGGAAGAGGTTGTCCTTGAATATTAACCAGCTTTCTTGGGCCCCTCTTCCCTCCAGGGCTTTATCCCATAGTATTCTGCCAAACAGATCCCTGAAGAAGCCAAAGTCTGCTCTCCTGAAGTCCAGGGAAGTGAGCTTGCTGTGCACCCTCCTCAGAGTCCTCCAGATCTTGAATTCCACCATCTCATGGTCACTGCAGCCAAGGCTGCCCTTGAGCTTTACATTCCCCACCAGCCCCCTCCTTGTTTATCAGAACAGCCCACCATGGAATCTCTGTTCATTGGCTCCTCTATCACTTGGAGAAAGAAGTTATCATCAATGCATTCCAGGAACTTCCTAGATTGCTTATGCCCTGCTGTGTTGTCCCTCCAACAGATATCAGGGTGTTGAAGTCCCCCATGGGGATCCGGGCTTGTGAACATAAGGCTGCTCCTAACTGTCTATAGAGGGCCTTATCCACTTGGTCTTCCTGGTCAGGTGGCCTGTAACAGACCCCCACTATAATGTCTCCTGTTTCTACTGTCCCTTTAATCCTGACCCATAAGCTCTTGGTTGTCTCCTCATCCATTGCCAGGTGAAGCTCCATGTACTCCAGCTGGTCATTGACATAAAGGGCGACGCCCCCTCTTTGTCTCTCCTGCCTGTCCTTCCTGAAAAGCCTGTATCCTTCCAGTCCAACACTCCAGTCATAGGAACCATGTCATAATGTCTCCTTGATGCCAATAAGATCATAGCCCTGCAAGCATGTGCACGTCTTTAACTCCTCTTCTTTATTGTCCATGCTACGGGCATTTGCATAGAGTCATTTAAGTTGGGCCCCTGATGAAGCTGACTTACTGGCTGGAGTAGCTGGAATTTCTTTGTGAAGCACTGCAAGTATTCTTCTGTTGACCTGTGATCTTTCTCCAGGCTGTGTGCATCTATTGCTGGCACTGGCATCAAATTGATAGGAGTGGGATCAATTGAGGTTCTCCTCCCCTGGCGACTCTAGTTTAAAGCTCTCTTCATAAGCTTGGCAAGCCTCTGACCAAAGATGCCCTTCCCCTTCTCTGACAGATGAACCCTATCAGGCCCTAGTAGACCTGGTTTCTCAAAGCAAGTCCCATGGTCTAAGCAGCTGTCTCTAGCTACTTAGCATGGTCTAAACACCCCTGGCTGTGGCACCAGTGCTTTTGCCATTTTTTTGATTTGCCAGATTTCACTGGCCCTTTCCAATCCCTTCTTTTTGGCCAAGAGGATTGATAGAAAAACTACCTGCACTCCAGAGTCCCTGACTGCCCCTCCCAGGGCTCTGTAATCCTTTGTGATACTCCTCAGACTGCTCCTGACTGTGTCACTGGTGCTCACGTGAAACAACAGCAGTAGATAATAGTCAGAGTTTGAAATGGTTTTCTTAGAGTTTGAAAAGGTTTGTTCTTAGGTGTAATTTTCACATGTAGCATTTCCTTTTTAAGCCCCTGAGCCCCTGTACTTAGGGACGGTAAGTGTGGGTAAGCAATCTAAAAACCTGTATACAGTGGAGCATTAGAACTGAAACGTGCGGAATTTGTTTTTGTTTTGTTGCCACTGAATATGAAGAAAGAAGGGAGAATATAGGACAGGATATACAATAAATTTTTCCTACACTTCAGACAGAAATATGTGTTTAAGAGGTATAAGTTTGAGCATCACAATAAAGAACTAGAAATCTTCCCTTGGAGTATCTGGCAGAGGAATGTGTTTAACTATGTTGTCAAGGTAACACCAGCAACATTTGCAGGCCCCTTGAGTGTTTTATTTTCCATTCTTTAATATTTGCCTGGTTTGATAAGCAGAGTTGTACACCCATCAGAGCGTTCTCAAGGGCCAATGGATCACTGCTGAAATCTACCCATTAGATCCCTCCACTGCTTTGACGTGATCTTGTAGCTATTGGAGAAAACAGGTTGTTTGAATTTTTTTTTCCAAGTACGACAGGTTTGAAAAGCCTCGTGGAAAATAATTTTTACAAAGTTTTTTTGACACTTACAATACACTTTGAAGGAAAGGATGGGAGAGACAGAACTAAAGCCACAAAAACCAGCTTTTGTCTCTTGTTTTCTACCATGAGCAGAATGTCATGGTGCTGGATATGACACAGAACACAGAATTAGAGTAAGGTTTTAAAATACTCCTTTGTAATGCAAAGGGCTCTGCAAGCCTATTTTTTCCACTGAGGCTTTGCTGGTAGAGCTGTAAAAATAATTTCACAATTATTTTGTTTATTCACTATAGTGCACCAATTCCTCCTCTGAGTCTTTACTGCATGTTAAACAATATGTGTGGGTAAATTAGTTGCAAAAACACAACTGGCAAAGTAATTAGCTTTCTGGACCAGTCTCTTTGCATTTTTTATCAAAATGGTTGCAATCCTTACATTGGATTTCACAGTATGGTGACTGTAGCTGCAGGAATACTGTGGGGCTCTGTTTGTGAGAAGTCTTATGAATTGAATCCCATGGTTCTGTCCACAGGGGGTGACTAGCAATGAACCAGCCCCTGTATATTAAAATATACTGAAGTACATTTTCAAGGGCAACTGCCAAATGACTTTACCTTTTCACAATTAACACCTAACCTCTCCTGCTCCCCTCAAAGGCTCAAGCCTCTTATTTAACTCCATGACTGAAATTTGATTTCAACAGACTCAGTAGTATGAGTGTGTTCTCTTCTGGGACTAGCTGACTGTTTCCCTGAATCTTTTAGGAGTTTATTTGTCATTGATTTGGGCAAATATCTGTTGTCTATATTTGCTAACATATCCAGCCTGGAATGTAAGTTGTTACTTTTTATGAGTAGGATCAACAGCCATTATTAACATACTTTCTTTAATACCAACTGGAATACACAGAATGTGTCTTCACTGGCATTTTAGTTCAGATCAGAAATGTGCTTTAGCACTGAATCTCTCAAAGTCATTTCCCATGCTACGGTCATAGAGCAGATGGACTGTTGCATGAAAATAAACTGGAAGATGTACTCCAGAAACATTATAATCCTCTCTGACCTCTTACGGTCATTCAGTCAACAGGCCAAGAATAGAGCTAACCTGAGGTAAAAAAAATTAAACAGATATAATCTATATATCAAGTGACACAGAAAACTGTTTCACTCAATTGATCTGTGTTAAGATGGACTGAGCCAATACTAAGTCTCACTGAAATCAGTTTCCCAAATGCTGGGTGAAATGACTTCAGCATTTCATGAACTGGCCAAGAATTTTGATGTCTGAGAGGAAAATAATAATTTTAAACTTTAAATAGGTTTGCTTCCTGCTATAAAGTTCTAATGAATTCAGTGTAATTTTTGTCTGTATGAAAATCAGTCCAAAATCCTTGCAAAATTCAACTACTTCTGGCTTGACTAAACAAAAAGCAATAACAGCAACAAATTTTTTTACTATTTTGATAAATTTGCATGTAGTTTCATCGAGACAATAAAACTTGAAAAGGAGATAAATTTTCTACATTTTCATAAAAACTGATTTGGCTCAGCTGGAACTATAGGTGAGGGTTTTATGCATCTTCTCTTCTATTAATTCCTTTTTTTTGTGTGTTGTCATCTTCCAAAATAAAATTCTGATGAAAGGGATACCCTGAATAAAGGGTAGTGTGCTCCAAATTGCAGGGAAAGTACATTACTCAGCTGACAGCGGACCTGCCATTTATAGTTAATATCAAAACAGCAGTAAACCAAAATGACTACTTTTCCACCTGATATAACTTGTCTTCTGTCTTGTCCTCTTTAAACCTCTTTCAATGCACTGTATCTATTGGCATATCCTTCTAAAATCCCTTTCAGTGCTGTGTTTTGATCTCTTTAGCCAGTTGATCCCATTTTCTCACAGTGTAATTTTGTTTAATTGAACAATGTTCTCTTAATTAAGAAATAATTAAAGTGGAATTTCACTTAAAATATCTAGATCTTACCTTCTTTCCTGTTTTGCTGAGGAAGACAATCTGTTGGAACAGCTGTGTGAACAATAAAACACACCTCAAATTAAGAGGCTAATCTGTTTTAACCGTAATAAAAGTTATCTTAGTACTGCAGATACCCAGAAGGATCTTTTCACTCTCCTCCTTATCTCTTTTAAATCTCACAGAGAAATGAGAAATCTCTTCTTATATTCTCTTGGATCTAATTTACATACTCTCAGCACTCTTGACTGGTCTCAGAAATTGACACATGCAAGAGAATTAAAAGAGAAATAATAAGATGAACTATTAAATTAAGTGAGAAGGGAAAGAAATGGATATTTGTGAAGGACATGCACAAAGCATATAGTAAAATAATAAGTATGGCAGTTAAGGGTCGTGTATGCATTTCTTCCTTAATATAAGTACGTAATTATGATTACTATGTCTGAAATCCAATTAGATACTTGGGAAGAAAATTCTGTCAAAGACTTTCTATCCTATTATTTTTATTTAATATATAATATCAGTGGAGGCAAAATATTTCAGCACAGAACCTAAATGCCCTTGGCTATCTCGTAAATATATATATGAAATATATATATATACATATTATATATTATGTATATGTATAAAAGCCTTTGGTACACAAAGTCATATTATATTAGTAAAAACAGCAGGCTAGTGTTAATTTAAACTTTCATTAGGTTCCTGCTAGTATCTCTTCAACTTAGTCATTCCCTGACAACCACAAGGAGGAATGATGGGCCACTTTTCATTTTCCAAATATGCTACATTTAATAATAAAAGTAATGTTTTTAAACTTTATGTTTTGAATGGGAGCTTTTAAAATATAACGTTTTTAATAAGAGTGAGGTGCAAGGATCCACCATGTGGCAGGGCTGATCTCTCAGAAGAAGAGGAAAATTAAAGGCATGAGAATTAAGGATTGTTTTAGAGAAAAATAAGCTGATCATATGTGTGTGTGTGTATATATGTATATACATATACAAGTTCTTGTCATATTTCCATTGACTACTCTTGAAAAGCAGTAAATGTTCAGAAATCATTTACTTTTTTGAAAAAATCCCAAGTTTTGAATGATATATTTGGACCATCTCTAACAATTGCTAGTTCTGTTGGTAATTATTGAAGACTGAAAAACTCTCGTTATATGCATATGTGATAAACTCCCCAGAGACTGCATGGCAAATATTAAACCTGCTGTATATGCTTGTTCTGAACCATAAAAGCAAGTGTATAATCAAATAAAACAGGCCTATAAAGTGCACTCACACTTCAAAGCTTGTTATTAAAGTGTCTTTGTTGGATTCAATGTTTATTGGGCTTCAATGATTTCTAGAGCAAACGTGCTAATTTTACTAAAGGCTTGATCTGTCCCATTCTAGGAGCCAGGAGGACCTTTTTGTTGTATTTCACTGTGTGTGGGGCAGAGAGCAGTGGATCTCAGCTGCCATGGTTTTGACAGATTTGCTGTAGTGCGATGGACAGCAGGGTTGGCCCTATGAGGCAGCACAATATTTCTACTCCTGTGAAATGAGCAACTAACACTGGCTTCCAATCCAGCCCTGGTGCAGGTGGTGCCCACCTGGTGGATGCAATGGACAGAGAGATATTTTAAGGCTACTAACTATGCATATATGTTACCGCAATATAGGTCACTGTTTGAATTTACACAGCATTAGCTAGGTGGTTGTTTGAGTGACCTCTCTTTTTCATTTTCATAATCATAACTTTTGCTGTTTGTACTGCTTTTGACAAAGATAGAGTTAAATTTCTTCATAGTAGCTCATATGGCCCTATGTTTTGGGTTTTTGTTGAAAGCAGCGTTGATAACACAGGGATGTTTTAGCTATTGTTGAGCAGTACTTGCACAGCACAAACCCCTTTTCTGCTCCTCACCCTGCGTTGCCAGCGAGCGGGCTGGGGGTGGGCAAGAGGCTGGGAGGGGACACAGCTGGTACAGCTGACCCCAACTGACCACAGGGATATCCCAGGCCACATGGTCTCATGCTCAGCGATAAAACTGGGTGAGTTGGAGGTTGGCCAGGGCTGCAGTTGCTTGGGGACTGGCTGTGCATCAGTCACTATTGGTTAGTGACAAGCAATTTAATATTTTTTTAATAAATTCTTTTTCTTGGTTTTGGTCTTTTTATTCTCATTGTTGTTTTATTCTTTCTTTCTTTTTTTTTAATTACTACACTGTCTTTTTCTCAACCCACAGGTTTTTGGACTTTTACCCTGCCAATTCTCTCCCCCATCTCACTTAGTGGGGGAGTGAGCAAGCTGCTGTGTAGTGCTCAGCTGCCTACTGGGGTTAAACCATGATGCTGTTGTATGTATACAAGTGTGCATATGGATGATTCCTGTGAAGTAGCTAAGATGCTATAAATCCATACCTCTGCTTGCTTTGATGTGACTTGTGTTGCTGTCCTCTAGATACACGCATACCAATGCTGGAAAGCAAATTCCGTTGATAACATTCAAATATTGCACAAAGAAGAGATATTAATATATTCTTCACTTAGGCTACTAAATTTTCCTTTAGAGTTTACAGCAGTGAATCTACATGGGCTCCCTTTTGCTGTAAGTAGCATATCCCTGTATAGAAACCTAAACAATGAATCTACTGTTTGGAATTGCCTGGATTCCAAAAATGAGTCAATATTTAGTCCCATAATCCACAAAAACCAGCAGAAAAATACAGTTATGAAGAAAGGCTGATGAAGGATTCGATGCAATGCCAGATTTGTGAATGACATGGGAATATTTTACAGCGGTGGGATTCTTGAGTGCAGACAGCAAAAGGGATCTTTATATAGCATGTATCTTCTATATAATAGACTGTCAAAACTTTGACACGAAAAAAGTCAGATGAAAAACATAAACACAAGGATTTTAAAATAATCTTGAATATAGGTTATATTGTGCCATCAGTATCTTTCAGTAGTTTTGACAGTCTCCTCTTTGAAAACATCAGTGGAATAATATATCAATGTATTTGATATTGATAAGTGTACTGTATAAGCAAGAACAATGTTCACATTTTCAATGCACAAATACCATTTCAAATTGGCATATTTTTATTGCATTTTGACTGTTTTTGTGAACAGTTCCATGAAGCTCTTCCTTATATAACCAATACTAGGAGTATATTATTTCACTTCTTTTATCTGATGGTATAAACTTTGGAAATGTAAAACAGTATTTTTGATTCTGCAGTTCTTCCTTGTGCATAATCATTTCAAACCTCCAAAACCAGGTGTAACATATTACTGCCTGAATATCCTATTACAGGAAATTCTCCACCTGCTTTGCCCAGACCTAAATGATTACATAAATCTTTATCCAGAGAAAATCATTGCAGAAGGAAAATAGGTTAAAGAGAGAAGCGAAAAAAAAAAAAAAAAGTAGCACACTCTTGCAAAAGTGGGGTAAATGGTTGGTAAGTTCAGAATAAAATAGTGCTTTCACAGTCTCCTTTCCTCCACAGCTATTTATCCTCAAATACTCTTTCACTTTAATTCTTAATCCTTAAATGTTGGAAAAAAGATGACACTGATTTAATTGGAATGAGACTAGATCCTTTTTTGTGGTGTTTTGAGTTTGAGTAGTTCTGGGTCAGCATTAAGATTATTGGCTAGATCAGTATGTTTATTTCTTAAATCCGATGAGGTTTGCTTGTATTATGATTCTATGTGTTGCTTCATTTTTATCTTCAATACTTCCTTGAAGTGCTACTAGATTTAAATGAAAGAAAAAGGGTTTGAAGAATAGATGACAATGTTATCTGCATTAAAACAAACAAACTTGATGTGCAAAAAGCATAGTTATGGAAGTAATTATTTTTTCTTATCCAGTTTCACAAAAATCATTAAACTGTATTATACGTTCCACTTAATACTTTTGCTTAATGTTACAAAATGTATTTCATTTGGTACTGAAGAATAAATGGTCAATGACTCACATATTAATTCAGGAACATCTGCCTGCTTACAGATAAGAGTCAGGGGAGAAAGGCAACTATGTTGAAGCTCTTTCTTGAAAAACAATGTTTTCCTATCTTGAAAAAAATATAAATATGCAGAAGTAGTAGTTGATTAGTGGATTGACGTTATTTCTCAGATGTCATTATATGGAGAAAAGCTCAGGTACTTTAAATCCTTGCTGTGTCAGTCCCCAGTCTTGAAGCATTTTAGAATTGTTGATCTTTCAAACTGCTGATAATCTAAACTGAAGAAGTATATGAAGTTCTATTCATTTGTCTCGTGGTGAAATTAAAATGACCTCCATATTTGTGAGGCTTTGTGTTTTGTCTTTTTTTTGTTTGGCTTTTGTTTTGTCTTCTGGATTTTCATTATTATTATGACTGCACAAAATCAACTTATTTATACTGAGTTCTTGTAAGGTAAGGGGAGGAAAAAGAAAACAAACAAAGAAACAAAAATGTATGTAATCCCAGAAAGAAATGTTATATATTGTGAGCTTAAGAAAAACAGTTGTGATTGGTTGGCTCAGATTTTTTTTTGTTTAAACATAAACAACAACCCATTTTTGGCCTCCTTTATGGGATTGGTAAACACTGATGGGGTGGGGAGGGATGTAATTATTGCACACTGTGGCTAAGTCAGTTTCATACAAAGTTATTTAGTTAGCACAAGTGGTAATGTATAATGAATGTATGTTGATTGTATAGTGTTCTTCCTCGCAGTATTTGTTATCAGAAGTAGTCAATGCCAAAATTTTATTTTCACATATAATGTATTTTATTCTAATTACATCAAATTAATTTGACTGGAAAAAGAGAGATAAAAGTGTGGGGAGAATGTGAATGATAGTCTACAGACATACAGAAAGACAAAGTGGAATTAGTTTAGCATTTTTTTAATGATTGTCCTTTTTAATAGCTGGGTGGGGTGGTCACTGAGATTGTATTTTCAATTACTCTTCAGGTCATTAATGTTGATTACATTCTTCTTCTAACCATAAGTCTTTATTTAATGAAAATGTATGCCACCCACTAAGTAGACATGTAGTTAGGGAACAATACAGCAGGATTTGATTGCCCTATTAACAATAATCATCATGAGACTTTGGGAGTAATAATTTAATGACTTCTTGCATTCTTGTGCTACTTTTTGGTGGTGTTCATTTAGCATGTACTACAATGATATCTCTAATGAAATTAAAACTTGCCAGCAAGCATTATTAGCTAGAGATAGGCAGGTATTGAAATACTAGACCTAGCTGGGCTTGAGCAATTGCCATTAAAAATATCTGTGGACAAGGTAACTTAATTTGAAAATTATTTATTACCTTTCTGAGAGGCCAGCCTGCTTTATTCAATGACTGACGGGGTTTACGTGGAGGAGACTAGGGGGCGGAAGAGACAGGAAATGTTTTGTTTGTTTGTCTTCCCCATGATTCACAGTCATTGCCAGTCTTGTGGATGAAATGCAAGGCAGGTGGCACAGAGCTGGAGCTGACCCAATCAGAGAAAATGGGGAGAAAGCTAAAAGGGTCCTTTTTATGGGGCTCAGTCTTGCTTACAAGCAGGTCACTAAAACTCTCACCTGATGGGTACAAGTCTGGTGATGATCTGTTTCCTAAAGAATTCCCACTTCTGCATTCTGAATTGACTGGTGGAAACTGTTTCGCAGTGGCAAAAAATAAGCTAACACAGCAGACATTTTATTCAGTCTTATATGAAGAACTACAGTTAGGGAAGGTAACTGTTGTTTCCGTCTGTGTCTTCAACATTTCTTTGTGCCAGGATGGAGAACTCTGTGTTTAAATTATCTGGTTGTATATTTGCACACATTTTCTCCTTGCTCAGCTAATTCTCTGAACTTTGTGATACGTATTCAAGCTAAAGAGTACATTTAGCAAGGTTGTACTACAGAGAGACCTACTACTGAAAAAATGTCAGCTATAGGAACACAGTGTGCTCTGAGAGTCCGAAGGACCAGGCACACAAGAATGAGGAGTCCATACATATGTGTTGACCTCACATACCAGTACTGGTATGTGAGGTCAACTGCATGCATGCTCACAAAACCCAATGTAACCCTTTTCCAAAACCTTTCTTCCAGCATAAAGCACACGTCAGTCTGTGTATCTAAAAAAAAAAAAAAAAGAAAAAAAAAAAGTTTACTTTTTTTGAGATATTGCTTGAGATCGTAAGTCTTTGATTATATCAGTCCATCAATTGAGACAATGTCAGTGAGTGGGTGAGTGTTCCTGCTCCATTCCAGTGTGAAGTTAAACTTTACTGAGGTTTGCTGAAATTAATCTATATAACACCAGACTGAAACTCTCAAGTGACTTTCACAAGGCCAATAACCACATCCTGGCTTGGAGGCAGTAGCTAATAGATGAAAGGCTGCAAAGAGGAAACTCACTGGCATAACTGCTGATGAGTATACCTAGTACATCTCAGCATGAGAGCAAAGTCACTTTCAGGACTGGCCGAAGGTAAACATTCCCATTACATCTGAGAGATAGTTTAGCAAGCTGTTCTTTATTATATTCCACTGGTAACTAACTGCCTTGGAGCCTGAAGTTTGTACTTGATTTGTTATCAGTCCATCAACTGGTCATATTACAGAATGGAGAAAATTTAAGCTTTCCAGGAGTGCTGGACCCAAAGAAAACAATGGCGATTTAACTTTGTGATATTAAACAAATTAATTTTCAGCTCACATGTAATTATGGGCAAACCTAATAATGCATACATAATACAAAAAGGCCATGGAAGACTTTGTTGTCCAAAACAAGACACAAGGAATACCTGAATTCCCAGTAAAATGGGAATTTAGGCTACCGCATGAGGTCAAAATAAAATGTTTATGATTGTCTTTTATCTCATTTATGTTAAGCCGATTGGGTATTTATGCTTTTCACTGTACTGGTGACAAAACCTCACACTATGTATGCACTGCAGTAATCTCATAATTAGTACAGTGTAGCAGCTTCCTTTGGCCCTAGTTTCTAATATTGCTTTCATTCTTGTTACTGTTCTTCACACTGCCCGATGCAGTTGGTAAAAGTTCAGTTTCTTGACTTGCACCTGGTGATAAAGTTGTGGATTTTAAGATGACTCCATAATCATGTTTTCATTACACCTGAAATATACTTTTAACATATTTTTCTGGGTTTACGTATAAGAGAAATTGTGCTTTTCACTCACTTTTCACATCATCTCTTTAATCTGCCATGGTTAGGAATACTTCCAGAGTGCAAAGAGTGGGAAGACAGTAAGTAGTTAAAAAGTAGTCATTGTGTCCTAGAAGGTAACAAGAATGTATATATACTCTTGTTATAACTTTACAATATATGCCAACTGTCTAAGTAAAACTCCCTACAAATAGAGAGTATCAAATATAATTCTGTAATGTAATGTAAATATAGAATTCTGCATTATTTATAAATACAGAAGAAAATTGGATATCCATATGATTAAGGAGGTTATATCCAGCTCTACACTGAGGTTTACCCTAAAATTTATTCAGCAAGCAGAAGAGTACTGCTGGCCACAGCCCTTACCCCATGACCAGACCTCCCGTGCTGTGCAGCAGTTGTAGGCCAAATGCTTCCAGTAACCATCAGGCTAATTGAATATGTATTGTACCGTTGTCCCGGGAGCTATGGGAGTCAAGAGCCAGTGGGTGCTAGTAGAATAATTTCTGCTACCAGGGCACTCTTTCGAGTGGTTTGTTTTCCTGCATGTACCTGGATGGGCACCTGCCTGCTGATGGCAGAGAGCAACAGTCCCTGAGTGATAAAACAATTATCCCAGATAAAAAATTTGCCTAGACAGAAGGGAAAAAACCTACTAGCATTGTTCTGTGAACAGGTTCTTGGGAACTCTTCCAGCTTCAAGTGATTAGAAAGACAGGTTTGGTACCTGTTAAGTAACCTGCTTGTCACAAATGGCTCTTCTTAACAGAGGTGAAGGCACAAACCCACTGATTTTGACAGAAACTGGAATCTAGTCTTACGGCAATGCGGGCTGAAGTTTGAGCTGAGCTATCTTAAGTATCTTTTTAGGTCTAGGTTTCTGGGTTTGAATTGTTTAATTGTTGATGCTCTCCAGTAATGTCTATTTCGGTAACCAGCACCTCATCTCCTTATTCTCAAGATGAATTAACAGAGGAATAACACTGACCCATATGTTCATTAGTTAACTAATTGCTATCTGGGAAAGTAGTAGAAATAATTTCAATTGTTTGTTTATATTTTCTGTTGCATCACAGGAAATTTGAGGAGCAAACCTAGCACTAAGCAAAGTGGAGAGCAGAAGGAAGTATCAGACTGCACAGAGCTTTCTAACTACACACACAACAAAATTTCTGGCTAATTATCTCAAAAACTGTTACTTTTAAAATTAATAAGTGTGAGTGCCAACAACTAGGTGCTGTGCAAGCTTATAGCTTTAAAAGAAGGAAAATTCAACCTGTTTAGTCTTGTGACTGTGGGGCAAGTGTCAATACTCAAATTGTCAAATGTGAAATTAGATGAGACCCAAAAAGTGCAAAGAAAAAGAAAAAAACCCCACCATTCTAGATGCTATGTCTTGTAAGGCAGTACAAAGCATATCAGCATTGGAAGGCAGTATAACAGGAAATGTTATGAGTATCAATCACACAAAGTGTTTCTTTATATCCCATAAATTCACACAGTGCAGTCTGACTGGCATACAATGTCAAAGTTAAAGTCAATTTTAATGGATGTAGTATTTCACCCTTGATGCTCAAACGCTCGTGTTTTCTTCTGTTCGCAAAACGTCGTAATTTCAGGTCAAGCAGAAAGGGGTTTACTTTACGGTATTTATCATGTCCAGGAAACATGCTGATGAGTCATGTGGAGTGATTCTGATCACACAATAGGAGATATAGTGCTGTAGTGTTGTTTATTAAGATAACTTTTGATCATTTCAACAAAATTCTGTTTTATTGGCTATTGCAGGAGAGATCGTGTCCCTTACTATGAAAAACAAATGCAATAATTTATATATGAACTTTGTATCTTTTTACTTTCTATTTTTGTGTGTTTCTACAAGATATAGTCTCAAAATTAAGCTATTATTGCATGTTTTAGCTACCTATGTAAACATTCTTTGCTTGGACTCAGAATCAGATAAGATGTCTCATGTATTTGACGTATGTTTTATCTTTATTTGAATCCATTAAAGAGATGTCAAGAGGTATTTAATCCACTTAAGTGTGGTATCAGATGATTATTATACAAAGTGTATCCATTGTATTTAAAGACTCTTTGTCTTACTTGTTCTTGTAGTTGGTATTTATTTTCTCCCACTTCAAGGAGTTCTATGCATTGATCTAAACTTTTATAGGAAAAAATTGTGTCCAGGCATTTTTCACCTGCTGCCACACAGACCACACATGGTTTGAAAGTGTACCATTTCAATCAGGCCGGCTAATCTTTCCTAGCTCTTCACTTGAGTGGTTCTTCATCTTCCTTCTGTCATAGTAGGCAGAGACACCTTTGTCAAGCACCAGGAACTGACCTGGATGATTTCTGTTAGATTCGTCCCTTGATTACTCTGTCTATTGGCAATCTACATTGCTTGATTGAGAGTATTTTCTGAGTACCTAGGGAAGATACCAAATAGCTGAATCTAAATCGTTTCCTCAGAAAAACTCTGACATTAAGAAAACTAAAATCTATTTAAGTCATACAACATTAAAACTGTTGTTTGACATTTAAAGAATTGTTTGGTGCAGATCTACTAGATTTAGGTTGGGTTACTTTTTGAATACTATTTGAAAGGGAAATAAAATCCGCAAGAGAATTTTAGAAGTTTCTCTCAGAAAGTTAAAACCAATAAATTAATTTTGTCTAATATTTATTCACTATAAAGGCTTTGATTTTAACTCCTGATACTTCCCAGAACTTGTAAAGCACAAAAGCAGAATGAAAAGAGCTTGGTGATTTGAGGTTTTAGGGTTACAATAACAGTGATGGTAATATGATTAAAGGTAGTGGGAGGCTTTGTAGATTCAGTGATTCTATGTTACAATTGAAGAGACAAACTTGAGAAAGCATGATGATGTCTCTTGGACTTGAATTTTATGGAATGAACATGCTAATTCAAATCACTTACCCATTTAAAAACTCTCCAGACTGGGGTGGGAGGGAGGTGGGAAAGCACCACCACCAAAAAACCCACCAAAAAACAAACAAAAACTCAGAAAAGGCAATAGAGAGTTTTTATATGATTAAGAAGTAAAGAGAACATAGGTAATTTTAGGGTGTTTTCCTTTTACGTTTTGCACTGTTATAGCTCACATTATTTTCTCAATTATTTGGCACAAAGCAGTGATTACCTCTTATAGAAGTGTGTAAATACTGTGTATTATTTAGCTTTGCAGCTTCTCTAATTTATGTTCTATTTTCATTGGATTTCTAACATCTCCAGAGACTTAAACACTTTTCTTTCCTGTTTATGTATCACTTATTTGTCATATAAGCATGGGAATGCTTTTCTGCTGAAGTTTTTTTCCTTTGAATTTCTTCCATTCATACTGCTGTTTAAATAAGGGGTTTGGAGATTAATTTGTATTGGTCCATCTCTTCTGAAAAAAATTATGATTCAAAAAGATACTGAGTTTTGTGAAGCTCTACTAACTAAGAATTGGACGTCTGTCTAGAAAAAGAACAGCAGAGCTGCAGGAAACCCTTTTGGGCTTGCAAGGGGAAATTACTTAGCCATGAGAAATGTGCTCCAGTTTGCGATACTCACCACTTGCAACCACTTGAGGGAAGGACAATATAAGTAGTAGTGGCACATAACCTTACAAAAACAGCAAACAGATTGGGAAATAGTTGTTGGTTGGTTTTTTTTTTTTTTTTTTTTTTTTTTAAATCTGAGGTGGCTTATCTGATGGAATAAGCAAGTACTGTGTGAACTTCCTAGTAGCATCCATTGCCAAAAGTTTTTTGCACCCCATGTATATCAATGTAGTACCATCTATATTAATATCATACCATTGGTGGTAGAGAGTAAATCCTTCATAATATATGTACAGCTAATTGTTCTCCCAGAATAAGACCAGTTTCCTACAACTACCCACACAGATGTGTGACAGTAACAACCAGGAAAAATATCAAATTAGAACTTTCTTTAGAAGATGAAGGTTTTGGAAAATTGTTTCAATGAATGTCAGTTATTAGAAAAGCAGTGGGACTGAAAACCGGCTATTTTCAATGAATTTGTGTTTCAATACTGTATCAATAAAAACCTTGAATTTTCATGCCAGTGTGTTTTTTTCTGTGTAAAAACCAAACTTTGTTCTCATTACGAACATTTTAAGGACTCATAGTGGAAAAAAAAAAAAATCAGAAGGCTATCAACAAAATATTGCTTAGACTCCAACTTTAAAAATTTGCAATGTTGAGATACTTGAGAATTTCACAATACGACAAAACTTTCATAAAGCAGAAAAGATTTTTTTTTTTAACAAAATCTCCATATGAGTACTCTATTGATGGGGAAAAAAGTGAAGTAATTTATAATGCAAGTCCAGCTAGTCTACCAGAGAACCAAGTACTACTGAATCAAGCTCATAAGCAGTTTCTCACACCCTTGTTCCTCCCGGGCCCAATCTCTATGTTATTCATTAAGGATACTGTGTTTCCTAAACCATATCCAACCGGCTCTTTCCAGCAGCAATTTTTTATGTACAACTGATTATATTTTCATATGTCTGTATTTACACATGAAAAATATAGATGTGGAAAGCATTTGGCATTCTAAGCACTAGGCTGGTATTTTTCTGTTGAATTCATGCTTATGTAGTCTATTGGATATAGATTATCCAATTGAGATACACAGTAATGGATGCTGATAAATTCCTGAGGAACCAAAGAGCGCTGGCTTTGTTTTCTTAAATAAAATACAAGTCTTTACTAAGATGGTATGAAATTTTTACATTCTTACAGATCTAGAAATATTTTGGATGTTTGGATAAGAGCACTAGGACAAAATTTTGTACACACTGCCTCTCCACAGACATGATAATCTTTGCTCTCTGATATGATCGCTGTTGCCTTTAACACTACTAACTTTAGACAGAGTAAAACTGAGACTTGCAGGATTGTGAGTGAACCTGGATCTACTGCCTATCTTAGTCACGTCCTGGCATACCTCCAGGTCTCATTCCAACATATCCTGATCCTCCCCCAAGCCCAAATTTCCAGTGGAAGAGTAGGTAGAATTTGTCATGTGTTTCAGCACGTTGCTTAGTCTGAATGAAGTGGGAGACCAGGATTGTGACTTGTATCTGTTCTAAGTTTGGATACGCCCAGTGACATTTTGCAATAGTTCACCATTGAGGTCATTCTGAAGCGCACTGTTGCACTTACTAGAAATCTTTCTCTCTTCTCTTGAGTGTAGGCCTTGTTCTGTATTACATACCTTTACAAGAAATCCATCCAAAGGCAGATGATGTGTGAGACAGTGAGAATATTGTGTTCAAGTGTTTAAAAAAAAAAACAAGGCTTTTGAATTTTAAACAAGTTTTGATTTGACCACAAATTATCTATACATAAATAGAAATGCAGACATTAAAAAAAAAAAAAAAAATCTATAAAGGCTGAATTTTCCAAAGAGAAAACCTGAAGTGAGATGGAACAGGAATAAATAGGTTTAGAAATACATTTTCTCCCTACCCACTGTGTTCTGGCAGCTGATATTCTTCTTATGGTTTCTTCTCAGTTTGGGAACAACATAATTATGAGAATGGCAGCAAAGTCTATGCGGTGCTCTCCCGGTCCTTAGGAAACACTTCCTTTCTGTTTTCCAAACTGAGGTCTATCTGGGTGTTTCTTCCCAGCAGGCTGTGGGATTTACACTTCCCAGTGTGTTTATTCACACAAGATTCAGGGAAGTGTGTGCATTCACATAAGGCTGCTATCTCTCAACTCTGTATTGAAGCAGCTTTTCCCAGCTGAGGATATACTTCTTTTTTATGGAAGGTTCATCCTGCTATTTCTGCTAGAGATTACACCTGGCCCATGGGGCAAAAGTTAAAACAAGGTAAATAGCCCTTCCAAATACCTCTAGAGGAATATAGCACAGTAAGGTATAAACAAATGAACACAATGGATTCAAAGATGTAATACACTTTCTGTTTCTGCATGTGAATTTAGCTAGCCCATTCCCACCTGTAAAAGGAAATAAAATGTGAGAAGAATCCCTTGACCAGAAATGTCCAAGTAGGTCATTGCAATGCTTTTGTTTATGTTAGGTAGTGAGAACGGTCTTTGCATTCAATCTAAAGGTTCATCCTTTCCTGATTACTGCTAGATTTGATGATGTATATTGTGTAATCTAAGGCTGGCTGGAATTTCAGATCATAAAAAGCAGGATTTTGCTGGAGCAACAATAGAATATGGCCTAAAAATTTTTCTTATTTTTCTTGGATTTAATAACAGTTTTGTCCCAAGCCAAGATTTTCAGAATAAGTAAGTTGTCGCTTCTGTTTTTTCTTTTCTTTACAGAGCTTACACCGGACTTTTTGTTATTTCTTCTAAAGTCCCTAAGCTATTTAGCATTGCGCTATCCTATGGCTCAGAGGTGATAGTGATACTGTGCTGCTGTCAAAATAATGGTGACATTGCAGAGATGAGAAAATACGTGGTAGATGTTACATATACTTTCTCTCCTAGGCAAAGAATTGGAGCTAGAAGAAGCAAAAAAAAATGTGTGTATAACCCTTAGGGAATCGCTGTGGTCACTTCTCTCCTCATTTTATTTTTTCATTATCATTGACATTTCTGAAAATGGAGTTTTGTTAAAGACTTCTGGCTTTTATCAGAAGGCTAGCAAAATAAGGTTTCCCTGAGGGATAACGCATATGAAAAAAAGGAATTATGTGAAACAGTGTAATAATAATGGTGTAAGGGTATCTTGCAAGATGAGACAGACTGTGGAGTAATGTACTACAGAGACTATTTAAGAGCCAGAGTCTAATGTCTTTACTCACTTTGACTTCAGAGCAATTTCTCCATAAAGTAAAGTGCGTGTTACTCTGTGAGTAATTCAATTGCCACTTAAGGATGGCTCTGAAGCTAGGATAGTCAAGGAACTTTGACTCTGTTCTTAATTTAGCCACTTTCTTCCAGTGAAACCTTGGGAAAATGGTTTGACCAATCCCACAGATGGATTACTCACAATATTATGGTGTCTCAAACTTTTTAGCATGTTTATTTTTGAACAGATGAATGCCTGTTAAATATTATCTATGCTTATGTTTTCTCACTACACTGTTCTTCAATCAAATGCCAAAGTTTTTCTCATGCTCTAGTACTTGGACCGCCCTCTTCTGGTGTCCCAGTTGGAACCAATCTTAAGGTGACCTATGTGTTGCAACGTGTCGAGTTACCAACAAACACCAGTCTGGTTGTTTCACACTCTAGACTGTAAAAAGTCGCCAGTTTGTATGCAAAAGGTGTCTTCAGCTCCCTAGCTTCAGTTTCTCCATGGGCAAGATACAGAGTCCGCTGACTTATGAACATTGGCAGTGGCAGCTAGGTGGCAGGTTCTCAGCAACCCACAACTGGTTGGAAAAAATTTGTTAGTAACTCAAAGGTGCTGTGATACTTCTCTGTAGAAGTATAAATGGTTCAAAATAGTACATCCTTAAATTAATTTCTTTGTTGGAAATCAGTGCAACAGTCACCAGCTGCAGGAGTAGATTTTTAGGAAATATCTATAACGAATCTAATCTAACATATGTTGGAAAAGGTGACCTATACATAAGTCTTTAATTCTCATTCTTTTTTTCAGTTTGTGGTAATGTATTTATTTATTGCCAGAGATGTTACTGGTACAGTGAAACAAAATGAAATCTACTTCTAATATATCTTCAGAGTCCCAATAGGGGAGGTTTTGAATCACAAAATAAAAAAAAAGAAAAAATATATCTAATGGTGTATTTTGCTTTTCCCCCCTGTGGGTGAGATTTATAGTAGGAAAGCAAACAAACAGCATGCTAGAAAAAGTGACCAGTCATCCACTGGATATCACCTTTTCAACTGAAGGGGAAATAGCTTTTCTTTTAACTAAAACTACTTCTTTTATTTGTGTTAAACATATGCATTAACTCAGTAGTTTCTCTGCAGCAGGTCATAAATTATATATGAAATAAAATGAAAAAAAACCCCATGCACAATGCACACAGAGAATATAAAAAACTTTGTGCAATTACTACTGAGCTCTTGTATTCGCTGTAATATCAGCACAGATGAAACCAAAAGTCCTCACTATACTTTTTCTTCAGAAGTAAATAGGGTGTGGTTTTGGTGGTTGTTGGGTGTTTTCTCTCACTTTTCCTGTCCTCAGTCCAGGATGTTGCTTTTTTTTTTTTTTTTTTTTAAACACCATTTATCATTGCACCTTACTAATAAGCCAATTAAAAGCTAAAGACGGGAAGCTTTGTCCAGTTCTTTGGACATAGCACCAGAGGTTCAGGTGATCTGAATTATGTTTCTAATTTGACCAGTCATATGCCACTATCCTTGGGCCACATAACTTTTTGTCTGATTTATCTTATAGAACTTCCCAGGCTCTCACTGTCTCACTGCTCTTTGGTGGATGTCACCCATCACAGTGGATGTGGAAGTCTTCTGGAGATCTCATTCACCATATTGTAATAAAAATGGTAACTTCAAGTCCTCAAATGTCACATTTCCAAAGAAAGGTGCTGATTGTAAATGAGTCCGCAAAACTTGCTGCTTATTTTGTCTTAGGAAATGTCAAAGATTCTCTATGATCCAAGATCAGGTTGTTTTCTTCCACAATGTTACAGCTGCTTTAATGCAGTTATTGGCAACACAGGGCATTAAGTGTGGCGTAGATTTGTCTTCTTCCTTGTTCTATAGCTGCAGACCCCTGGCTTCATAGAAATCTTCCCCAAGCTTGAGAGCAGAACTCACCGTGCTGATAGTCTGTCTTCTGTACAGTCTTGGTGACTATTAGACTGCCTGTGGCTTTGGCTGTTGAACTGTGCTTTTTCTGAAGCTTTGCTATCAAAAGGAATGCAAGAATAGTAAAGGTTGTGTGGCAAAGCTACGAGGACAGACACATATCTCCCAGACAAAGAAGCTCCATGAATACATTCATTAACAGCTAGTCATATGCTATGAGTAAAGTGACAGCATTTTAGAAAAAGAACAGTAAGATATTTCTCTTAAAACTCAGATATTCCACTTCAGCTTCCCACTCCAAAACTGTCTTCTATTAATAGAATTGTTTTCACATTTACAGCCTCATTGGTGTATACCATTCTGTGAAAAACAGCTGAACTTGATGAATTACTCCTTATTGTGTGCCTATGGCTGCAGAAACTGGCGTGTCCCAACTTTTGTTTCATGAGCATCTAAGATGAAGATCCTTGATGAAAAAAGATACCATGAACAAAGATGATGTTAGCAAAAAATTAGCCTATTAGCCAGTCTCAACCATTGCAAATGCTGAATATTAATATAACTGGATTACACATGAATCTTACAAAACTTGCAACTGTATCAAATTTCATAATAAATACTTGGGAAGGAGTGATACAGTTAGCTCAGTATTTTAGTGGTAGGCATTAAAGTCTGTCTCTCCTCTTTTCTGGGGAGAAAACTGTTTCATTCAACAGCTCATTGTGTAGTAACTAATGAAGTAGAAATGGTAACTGTTGAGAAATATTTTCTTAAAGTAATCCTTTCCTTCCTTGAGCCATGACAAGTTATCTTCAGTATCAGTTAAAGTATCTAGAGTAATTTTATAGACTTAGGGCCTGATGATATCAATGAAAAACCTGCTACTGTCTTTTAAATCTGTCTTTTTGTTGATTTACGTTTGTCATGAACTATTTAAAATAGAAGCTTTTAATGATGATAGGATTGGGGGGAGGGTAAAAATGTTTCAAAACATTTTTTGTTTGAGAATATTTGTCTTGGTGTAAGTAGCTGTTGGAAGATATCTAACTTTATATGGTAAAATAGCTTTATACTTAATATTATGTGATGAATGTGACCTTATTAACTTCCATTCTCCATCCCAGTTTCAAAATGCAGCAATTGCAAAAAGGGAATCTAACCATAATCTCAGAGATCCAATAGAAATTATTTATTTATAAGGCCAGATACCCTGCCTCACCATCTTGTATTTAACTGAATACACTAGATGTAGTCAAGTCTGAACTGTGTTCAAAGGAATTTTATATAGTGAGATGACTAAACGACGGGGAAAATCTGCAGTACAGCGGTTGAACACAGAACCAGAGGAAACTTTCCTTGTTGAGAGGCTTGCTGAATGGAAGGCAAAGTAGGTAGAAAACTGCTTATGGTTACGGCCACAAAGGGTTTTGTTTGTTATTTCTACCACTTTTCTCCTCAGAGTTCACCCAAGAAAGTTGAGCAAGAAATGTCACATCTAAAAGTCCACAGGAAGTTTGGTTGCAGACCCCAAAACTTGCAAGTGAGGGAACTCTTTGTTTATTAGCATTTCTGCTTGACCTGTCTCAGAAAGCATGGCTGTGAGAAGAGCTGTGGTGCAATTCTCCAAATTCCCTTCATAGTGATTCAGTATCAGTTCCTTTTCCATGGCGCCAATGTTCTTTAA
Organism: Numenius arquata; assembly: GCF_964106895.1. NCBI lineage: Eukaryota > Metazoa > Chordata > Aves > Charadriiformes > Scolopacidae > Numenius > Numenius arquata. The sequence continues at coordinate 28,624,153 of NC_133576.1, forward strand.
AGCAACATATACGCTCCTCGGATTCCCTTAAAAATTAACAGGTCTGATCATTCCCTTCTCAGCCTTAACTTATGAGACTTGTTCTGCCACCTGCAGTAAAAGAATTTTTTCCTTCCCTTTCTTTATGGATAGACCATACTGTGGTACCCAGGGGTGTCTCTCCGTTTAGATCCCAGAGAAATAAACTGGACCAGACTGAGTATAAACAAAAGATAAAGTAAAAGAAATAAATAACATCTGAAATGTGTGTGTGCTACCATAGGATACACAGAGATAAGGTTTGAGGGGAAAAAAAAGTTTAATTTCATCGGAATGCAAAAGGATATCAGAGAAATTCATTCAAGTACCAAGTAGAAGAATAAATATTTTCAAACACTAGAAGTCTGACTATACCAAAGCTAGAGTTATATTAGGTTATTTATCCTTTATTGTTTCTTTCTTCTCCAGATCAGGGTTGTTTTGTGATGGTATAGCCATTGGACTGTGATTCACATTGAATGAAAACAACGTCTTGTTGCAGGAAAAAAGTAACCATACAATGAATTGAAAATCAATGTTATATTCATTTTAGCCATACATTGATCAGTCATTGATTGCGACAGTTTATAGTCATCATATGATTTGGCCTTAGGAGTTTTTGGCAGAAGATGACATGCTGAGGACTCTTAGTTGAATATTAGGTATTGTAATTGCTAAATAACACTAAGAGATTTGTTGCTAGAGGAGGCCTATTTAAAATTAGAACATTATTCGCATAGATTTTTAGTTGTGTTTCTCACTCCTCTACTGCAGTGCTTTGATTGTGACTGTCATCATGTGTTAGTGAACTCTTGTCAGTACAAAAATAAGGAAAAAGAGGAACAGACCAGTCACATTATCATGTCATATCTATGAGATTCAGCAAGAATATAGCATGGATCATATACATAAACAGTGCAGACTTCATTATTTACAAAGCTATTCCAGCTCCAAATAACCATTGGTAGCTACAAGCTAGAGATAAACTAGAGATCAACTGTCTGCCTTAAATTTTTCATATTACAACTTCTGTTGCTCACTCAAAGTTTTTGGGGTTGGAGTAAGTATTTTAGAACTTGGGAAGCAGAAACACGTATATAAAACCTAAGATATACCTGTATCTCAGCAAAGTTCAAAGGCTCCAGCAATAGGGTAAATGGCTGTCATCTGAAAAGGGTGATGGGAATTACTGTGTTCTTTTTTGTAGGCTGCCACTAGAGATGGGTGAGCAGATGAAAAAAAAAACAGTAACAATGGCAGATTTCATAGGAACTGATGGTACTGAGCAACTGTAGAAATCGGAACTAGAGTCTAGACCTGAAAAACATAATATCTGCATGTGGCAAATCATTACTTTGTAAAAACATTTTTCTGGCAGTGCTGTTGAAGAGATTTCTGCCCCTGAAGTAAAAATAATATAAATCTTTAAGTTGGATCCACCTTTTTAACAGCACATCAAGCTCAGGAGTAAAGCTACATGCTCCATCTATTGGCATTTTATCTATTAGATAACTCTATCTGCATAGAACTGGAGCACTTCTGTAACAACTGCTATCGGAACTAATTTGGGAATGTCAGTGAACATGTCTGCAATTTGAATTGGTTTGCGTGTGCACAGATACAAACTATGGGAAATACTGTCTGGGTAGTGAGCTGGGGTATCCATGTGTTAGCAATGAGGGCTGGCTGCCACCACTCACTATGCAAGGGACACCTTCCCTCAAGGAAGCAGCCAGTCAAGAAAGTCTCTGAACCCTGGTCTTGGTAACAAGAGTTCAGGTTGAGTAACCTCACTCAATGGTTCCTGAACCCTGGTCTTGGTAACGAGTTCAGGTTGAGTAACCTCACTCAGTGGTTCCAGCGGCAGATATATCTTCCTTCTTTGTAGGTTGGCTTATTCTTAGGCAGTTTTTTCCAGATAATAGCCCTGCAAAGTTGGTAGATGACTGGCCTGGAGCTGATTTCCAGTGTGTAGTTCTTTGCTTCAGGCACTAGCCACCCACCACTTTGGCTACTATGTTTCCTGTGTCCTTTTCTGAGCAGCTTCTAGAGCAGTTGTGACAGAATTTCCTCCCGTCTCCTTCCCAAGTGATGTGTCCTCACCTCCATCCACAGTGCCACTGGGTGCCGAGCTGCCAAGGAAGTACCACCTGATCTGGTACCATCACGGAGTGGAGCACTGAAATACCTGCTTGTGCCTCAAAAACAGTGCAGACAGATTAGGAACTCACTGGCATGGTCTTTCCTAGCAAGTGAAATGGGCCAGAAACTATTCTCCAACCCTCAGGCTGAGTAGCACAACAGCTGCTCTGTCAAAGAAGTTAGATTCTCTGTTCTTCAAAACAGAGGAGACACTTCTGAGTTGCTGAGAGAGAAGTCACTGCTCCACGCTAGCACCTGTCCAGGAGAGTGCTTGCTGGCCTGGGCCAAAAAGTACCAATAACTTAACGGTATGGGCAGTTGCTTGCTTGAGTTGAGGTCCCTGCCCTGGCTACTTTCAGCTTCCTGTCATAGATGCCGCCTCCCTGCCCAGAGGTGCTCATGGGGTAGGCCTGGCTTTCAAAACTATTTGTGTGAATTAAGGTTCCTTGGTGTCTACTGTAGGACATCATGCCTCTGTAAGAACCACAGTGTAGAAATTTAGTTCATTGCTGATACTAGAACAGAAGAATCATCTGCCCAAACCTGCTCTAAAAGCTGCTGGAGCTATGCCTGAGCTCTCTACTGCTTATGGCCTCTTACCTTCCTACCTTGTATTAGTGAAGGATGAGCACAATATAGTGGAGTTGTGCCATACCCCCCACTACACCCCTCCCTCCTCTGCAAGTTCTCTATACTAGCCTGGCAGATGAGGCAGGCTCTAGCTCTTCTGGCTTTATGCTAACAGGCACCATTGTTTCCCCTGCCGAGTAATCAAATAGTGCCTAGAGCTGGAGAATAACACACTGTCTGGCTTTTTTCTTACCCCCAATTCTTCACAGTAAGTGTCTGTGAAATAATGGAAAGTATTATGGAGCAATTTGATTTTATGATTTGTTCATACTGATGGCAAAGCATTCCCTAATTATATAATAAACATCTGCTCTGCTTGATTAAGTACTCTCAGAACAGAACCATTTCAGAGAGTCTTCTTTCACTTGTTTAACCAATACAAACATCTTAATTTTATTTTTTTTAGAGGTCCCTGCAATGTGTACTGACCTTCATTTGACCAAACTAAAATGACAGCAAGGAAAATAAATTACTGAAATGAAAAGGTGGTTTGTAAATCCTTTAAACTGTCCACTAAGCTGAAGCACAATAGCTCAATAAGAAGATTTAGAGGCTACCATGTAGTCCTATGGAAAATTCTTATGCTCTTGAAAAAACTTAGGTTTGATTTGTATACTTCCCTGAGATCAGTAAACATAGCTAAAATGTTAGCAAGTTTCTAGCTTTAAATGCCCCAAAAGGAGAAGGGGTCAATTCTTTGAGTTTTGAGCTTTCCTCTTTCAAAGACTGGAGCCATGAGAGGAAGGGGGGAAAAAAAAAAAAAAAAACCCAAACAAAACACAGGAGCTGTTTACAACATTGAAATACATCACATACTGTTAGATCAATGGACTGCAATGGTAGGAAACTCTTATATGGGAACCTGCAACAACCCTGCTCAGACAAGTTTCTGATGCAGCAGAGTTGGAGTATTTATTCTTTTATGTGCTTCACTAGAAAAGTCCTAAGTGTCCTAAAAGCAAAGGGCAATCAATAACTCATCAGACATAATGAAAATGGAACTAATGTTCAATCAATTAGGTACCATAACCGTTCCATGAAAGTACCAATGAGAAATAAAAATAGTTTAAGTAATTAAGCAACCTTTTAAAAGCACTTGAGGATGGGAACTATTCTGTTTTCACAAGTGGCATTTTATAACAAGAAAATCTTGTCAATAGCTGCCAGAGAAGAAGGGCTTCAGATGTTAAACTGGGTTATTTCCACAAATAGTACCTCAGTATAAAAACTCTAGCATATTGAGTTCATTTAGATACCACAGTGAAAAATTTGTCATCTTCATTTAAATACATTTATCAGGTTCCTGAAACTGTTTTTCACATGCCTACATGTATGAGAAACACAATGAAGACAGAAGATATAATAAGATCTATTTCATAAAAACAAAAATTCCTCTTTTATATTTCAGGTTCAATTTGCTATCTGCTTACACCTGTGCAATACCTATGAGAATCAATTAAAGTTTTTTGGGTACAGCTGAGGGAAGTATTGTTCATTTTTATTATTTTTTTTTTTTTTTTTTTACATCACAGCTGAGGGATTTTAAGTTTAGAAGTTCAACTCATTTTTGTTGTTTTCCTTTCCCCTTTTTCTTTTAGGGAGCAATCTCCCAGAATCTCTAGGGAACAGAAGACAGAATTTAACCTCTTTTTTTACTTTGTCTCTTGGATAATTTGTAGCCGGGTAAATGTTGGTTTTACTTATCATGACCTAAGTGAGACGAAGGTTAACACGAAGATTTTTATTGCTTCTGTTGTAATAAGAAAAAAAATATTACGTTTATCAAAAGAGTAGGATCTGCGGATGAAATGCATAATTTACTGAAAGGCTATTACAGCTGGTTGAAGATATTCTGTCCAAATGTGTAGCAGAAAAACAAGTATTTTCAAAGTCTATGAGCTTTTGATTTTTGTTTTGTTTTTCTAATATTAACTCTCTGTGGATAGTTTATTTATTTATTTATTTGTTTTTTTAAATCAAAAAAGCACAAATATAAACCTGAATATTTTGCAGTTACATCAAAATACTTTCTTTGGTTGAGCTGACATAAAGACCCAGGACAGCTGTGACATGGTTGCCTTGTTTCCGTCATTTCTTATGACACAAATTACTTACTGAGCTTCAAATATTAGGAAAAAATATCCTCGCTACCTCAGAAATATCAGTTACTGTCCTCTGGTGAGAGTTAGGATACTGATCTAGCTGGGCTAGTGTACTGAGCAGATCCTGTGAATTCCAGATCCTGTGATTTGAGAAATTGAGGCTTTGGTAGTGTTGCAAACAGCAAGGACTAGACTGCATCTACTTAGGCCAACCAAGTCCACCAGGAATGGAAGTTTTCCAGTCATTAAAAATAGAAAATGCAAGATAATATTTACGTTCACAATTTACTACAGCTACAGTAACATTACTTATGTTTCTGTGTACAAGAATTACAGTAAATAGCCTATTTACCAAATAGAGCTCTTTAAACATGGAGGACTTCTTTAAGCATGGAGGAGCTTCTTAAGCTTCTTTAAGACTGAGAGGACACATCTCATTCCTGTTAGAGAGCACTATTTGAATTCTACAATGCTGTTAAAATATTGCAGGCAGCATCTCTCTCACAGAAATGAAGAATGAAAATTAAACTCCAGTTTAGCAATTCAGGAACACCACAAAGAGTTGTGTTGGAAAGGGGGAGAACTGGGTACCAGTCTGTAGTTATCAGAGAGGAAATGGAAGGGCAGTAATAATCACTGCTGGATTTTTCTCTTTCTGACTGAACACTTACCTTGTCCATGTGGAAGCAAGCCCAGAGCAGACTGGGAGTGTCTGGTGTCTTGGAATAGCCAGCTGCTTAGAGGCCATTGCTGGGATGTGAATGACAGGGGTCAGTACCCCTATAGCAATCAGGGCATCATGCTATGACCTTCAACTTGTTCCATGAACGCTTTACTAGATAAGATGTCAAGACAAACTTTGTTCCCTGTCGACATATGTGTAGGTGCTTCATATCTCCCTTTCTGAGGTGTCTGTTTTTCCTGACGGATTGCATAAGAAGCCTATATCGTATAATATTACAATGCTTTGATAGCTTTCTAAAAGGTCTGCTGTTTCTCAGCCAGAAAATACATTTTTGTGTGTTATGCAGTAAGGAAGATTGAATAACTGCAATGATCTTAAAACGTACTTAAAATCATGTATTGAAGAGAGTGGAGGGTTTTTCAGAAGAGACTATCAAAATAGAAGCCTCCTTAGATATATTTATTACTGCAGAGAAAAGGAGATGTCAAATAGCTGGGGACTTCTGATAGCTGTGTTTTATTTTTGGACAACATCAGAACTATTATTTCTACCTTTTTTTTTCCCCTAGACTTAAAGAAAATTTGTTACCTACTGAACCTTCCTTTCCCAACCTATCTTTTCTGAAACACTGCGTATCCCAGAATGAAGATTTGGATTATATTTATGTAAAAGGGGCAAGGTGTGATGTGTGGGCATATGGCTACTGTTCCATATACAGATAATTACCCTCAGTAGTGTTAACATTCCAGCTGTAGAGATCACTCATGCATATGCATAGTCCTCCAGGAACAGAAAAGGTAGGATTATTGTGTGTGTCTGAAAGTCTTAATTAACAGATTTCAGCAGGGTGAATAGTAAGTAAAACTTATTACAAGCATCACTTTAGTAGTATATCTGTGAAAAGGCAGGTTACGCAGGAGATGGACTGTATAATTACAATGGTCTAAAAACTTATAAAAAACGTTATCTAGTATTTATAGGGTAGAGATATATGACAAGTATTATTTTTTAAGCAAGATGAATACAGAGCTGTACTGGACTTCAACTTGCCTGGAGGCAGAATTTGGACTTCCTTTTCTTCTGATGCACTTGAATTAATGAAGTCAACAGCAGAAAATACCAGCTTTTTTAATATGGTAAGTGCAGGAAGGCATTTAATTAAATTCAAGCTCAAAAAGTGTTAAACCTATGAAAGGAAATACTTTTTCTGGGCTCCATGTTATTTGTTTTCTTTGCTTGTTGAATGCATTTTACATATCAGTATATGACGAAGCTACCGTACCAAACTAACCAACAGACATATTTGTCATCTGTTTTGTGGTAACTGCTTACTGCATTAACTGCTCAAGTGCTTGCAAACTTCTCACTGGAAGACTACCTTGCCAAATTTGCCAAATTTCTACAGATCTGTGTCACAGAAATCGGGCATTGGCAACTCCATTCCAGCCATTATTGTGGACGTCTACTCTGCTCCATTCCTTTTGATTGCAAGTCACAATGGGTATCCTACCTTCCAACCAGAAGAGCAGGATTAGCAGAGTCCCTATTGCTAGTTGTGATTTATTGCCAGGCAGAGTAAACCTGGCTGCCAGATGGGCTATTGGAAGGACAAATAGACTTCACCTCTCAGTTACCAAAAATTTGTCAGCCAAAAAGGGCCAGTTGTTGTGTCCTGAAGGTCATTACCTCACTGCTGACAAGACTAGTGATGTAGTCTTGTCTATTTGACACCCTTTTGTGCAGATGATGTGCTTGTGGAGATAGGAAACCTCCAGCTGTGTGGACATGGTAGACGTTTCATTGCATTTTTCTCCTTATGGAACTCTTGAGTTGAGAGTCCAAATTCTCCTCTTGTACTTTTTGGTAGCTACTGATTTTTCTTTCTCTTACTTCTCTGCTTTACCTGATGATCAAAAGTGTGATTTTGTAAGGAAGGTCCTGCCAAGAACTTTTCCAAATGTCCAATTCCAGAGGCAAGAGCACTTCCCCAGTATATTTCTTAGTTATTGGTCACATTTATCATTTGACTCCTACTTCAGTGCTATGTGCAGATAATCAAGGGCACAGGAATTTGACACGAGGGTAAGATACTGTATGTGGGACGGACCTTGCCCACAGATGGGAGATATATATATATACATATATGTGGTCCAAGGTGCACATGAGTGTGTTCTGTTACATGCTGGAAGGTTTTCTTACCACTTCAAGGTTTCCCACTTTAAGGTTGCATTTAAAGTTTTTCCAGCTATAACTCCCTTTGGACAGTGCAGACTCCCATGAAAGTGTCCTGAAGTGCACTGGCAGGGACACTGCAATAACATACACTTCTGAATACACAGTTTAGGTGTCTTTCACCAGGTATTTTTGCACCTGACCATGTAATGGAATTCAGCTTTTTAGTGGAGGGGTCTGAAATGTTTCTCACCTTTTAAACATTTTTCCCGTTCTTTCTCTGGTACGTTATTAGAAATCTCTACTTAGTAATGTGCTGTTTGTTGTTTTGTATTATTTCAATGAAATGATATTCCACATATGGTACTATGCAGTTGATTGCTACATTTATCTAGGCTTCAGTTTTGGAGTGGCCTGTAGATGCACCCAGGAGTTCCAAGTATCATGTATTTATGAAAGCATTACGTCAAGACAAATTGTTTTGAAATGCTGTACAAATAATGATCCTGAAAACTATATTTCACTGGGTTTATCTGTGCATGTGACAACTGTGCTAAAATAATCTGAGAGTGCTCCTCCGAGTGAAGTTACTGCTCTCAACACTCCTGACAAACAAAACAATTTCTTTCTTTAGGAGCACATACTCCTGTTTTATTGTGTCTCATTCTTGGCAGCAGGAATGGGTTTTGAGGGCATGACACCTCAATGAGATCCTGTAGCACATATGACATTGTGACAAATGGCTACATTGCAGCATAGAATATGACAGAGACTGTGGCACTGTTCCATGGTCAACACTGCTTTAAAAAAAAAAAAAACAACAAACAAATGCAAAAACCTTTCACTGGAAGAAAACAGTAGCACAGTCTTGAGAGAGAGACCTAGAAATCTTCCAGGGGGCTCTCAATTCTTGAAAGTCATGAGACCCTTTTCATACCACCCTACTTCTTCCCACCCCAAGAAGAAATCTCATTCTCTGCATAAAACATACTTCTTTATGTTGGTACAGTTGGTTTTAGGTTGCACATTATAAATGTAATGAAGAGGAGCATTACTGATGAAGTTGGAAAACAAGAGTCTATGCTGACATTTGTGGAACATCATTGGCAATAGGCACATGTAAAGATTTACTGTTTATAGCAGTGGTAAGCTATGATGCTGTGCCTCCGACTCATGGGAGCTATATATTTTGTTCTTTAACACTCATTAGTGTTGTAGGAGGCTCAGATTTTAAAAGGGTTTGCCTAGGTAGGTTGTCAGTTGATGATGAGCATAATTGGCGCAGTGAATCTTTCTGACAGCTCACAATCATAATTATTTTCAGAATATCAACAGAAGAGCTGTAATGCATGGTTTATAGCATTTAGCTGGTGTTTTGTGCAATGGTGGGCTTTGTTTTGCAGCTATATCTACCACACCAAAGCAGTTTTCTATTCTCTCACCTTCTGTGGCATTCTCCATCTAAAATCTGTTCATATTACATACTGCCAAAGCTAAGGGGTTCACTAAGATTGCATGGATGTAGCTAAAATCTACAATTTGGTGACAATATTTTTAATTATGATTTTTATAGCTGTAGTGTCTCTCTATAGAAACCCAAAGTTTAATTACACAAAAGCAATGCGAATTAGGGAGGGAAATACTAGGGCATTAAATTAAATAAATCTAACAGGGAAAAGTTACTCAGTGTGCTGGCTACTACCAAGTGCTCATGAAAATTTCCATTTTCCCTTGATAATCTCTGATGGGATGCACCTCCTGCTCTTGGAGCCACTGCTCTGCACTGGTTCATGCCCGAGCAGCCATAGCCCCATTCCACACTTGTTGCCCTTGTCCCTTTTGCTTTTTCCCTGGGGTGTGAGGTTACCATATGCTGTCAGCTGTGGGTCCCACAAAACCAGCTCTGTGTGACGACCTCTTTCAATATCTGGAGATCAGCAGTCTTATGGGCCAATCTCACAGTTCCTTGAACTCATGCTGCACTTAAGCATAGGCAGCCAGCTCCTGCATCAGGTGCTGGGAGAGGCTGAGTATGTTGTCTGCTTGCAGCCCCTGGGGAAAACCAGATATCCACGCTGCAGTCTGTGGAAAGCCCCATGCTGGAGCGGGCCTTGTGCTGGCATAGAGACCTCTCTATTTCATAGAATCATAGAATGGTTCATGTTGGAAGGGACCTTAAAGATCATCTAGTTCTAACATCACTGCCATGGCCAAGAACACTTTCAACTCAAAGCCCCTTGAGTGTCCAGCCTGGCCTTGAACACTTCCAGGGATGGGGAATCCACAACTTCTCTGGCAATCTGTTTCAGTGCCTCACCACCCTCACAATGAAAAATTTCTTCCTGATACCTAATCTAAACCTGTCCTCTTCCAGTCTGAAGCCATTACCCCTCATCCTATCACTACATGCCCTTGTAAAAAGTCCCTCTCCAGCTTTCTTGTAGGGTCCCTTCAGATACTGGAAAGCTGCTATAAAGTATCCCTTGAGACTTCTCCAGGCTGAACAACCCCAACTCTCTCAGCCTGTCTCCATAGCAGAGGTGCTCCAGCCCTCTCATCATCTTCATGGTCCTCCTCTGGACCCACTCCAACAGGTCCATGTCCTTCCTGTGCTGGAGGCCCCAGAGCTGGATCCTTCTATAAGTTCACAGGTAACAAAAGGAACACTAGGAAGAATGTGGTCCCACTGGTGAATGAAGCACTGGACCTGGTGACACAGGACCTGGAAAAGGCTGGGGTACTGAAAGCATTCCTTGCCTTAGTCTTTACTAGCAACACTGGCCTTCAGCAATCCCAAGCCTCAGAGAGCAACCGGTAAAATCTAGAGCAAGGAAGTCATACCTTTGGTGGGAGAAGTTCAGGTCCAGGAATATATAAGCATACTGTACATATCAAAAACTGTGGGCCTTGATGGGATGTCTTCAGAAGTGTTGAGCAAGCTGGCTGAGTCATTGGAAGGCCATTGTCAATCATCTTCAATTGATCATGGCTATTGGGAGAAGTGGAGGAATAAAAATGCCACTTCTTTCTTCAAGAAGGGCAAGAAGGAGGATCCAGGGAACTACAGGCCAGTCCGCCTCGCCTCAATTCCTGGGAAGGTGATGGAGCAACTAATCTTGAAAACAATTTTCAGGCACATGATCAACAACAAAATCATCAGGTGTAATCAGCATAGATTCACCAAGGGGAAGTCATGCTTGGCAAACAAACTTTTATGATGAAATGACTGCCTCGGTAAACAAGAGGAGAGCATTGGATATTGTCTACTTAGACCTCAGTAAGACTTTCAACACTGTCTCCCATAGGATTCTCATGAAGAAACTGATGAAGTGTGGGCTGGATGAGCAGACTGTGAGGTGGACTGAAAACTGTCTGAACAGTTTTCAAGATGGTGGTGATCAGTGGCCCGAAGTCCAGTTGGAGGCCAGTAACTAGCGTTTACCCCAGGAGTCAGTATTGGGTCCAATCCTATTTCACATTGTCATTAATGATCTGGATGATAGGACAGTGTACCCTCAGAAAGTTTGCTGATGACATAGATCTAGGAGGAGTGGCTGATATGCCAGAGGGGTATGCTGCCATCCAGAGGGACCTCCACAGGGTGAAGAACTGGGATGATGGGAACCTCATGAATTTCAACAAGAGGAAACGAAAAGTCCTGCAACTGGAGAGGAAGAACCCCAGGCATCATTATATGCTGTGTGCTGACAAGCAAGAAAAGGACCTGAATGGACATTCTAAAGAAGATGGAGTCAAGCTCTTTCGGTGCTGCTACGTGACAGAACAGGAGTCAAGGGACAACAACTGAAACAGTGTTCAGTTTGAACACTAGGAAACACCTTTTTTGTGAGGGTGACTGAGCACTGGCACAGGTTGCCCAGAGAGGTTGTAGACTCTCCATCCTTGGAGGTATTCAAAAGCCATCTGGATATGGTCCTCAGCAATCAGCTCTAGGCAGCCCTGTGTGAGCAGGGGGGTTGGATGAGTTGACCTCCAGAGGTCTCTTTCAATCTCAATCAGTCTGTGATTCTGTGAAGTTGCCTGTTGGAGCCTCTACAGGGAAGCTGATGAGGGAAGCAAGGTGAGAGACTCATGCTTTTGATTTCCTGTTTGTGGCTTATATGCACAACGATATCTTTCTTGAAGTAGTTCTATGTGATTTATTTTTTCCTTTTTGTATCTCACTGAATTAACGTTTAGGCTCACAGGTACCTGGGCTATATACACAGACACAGATGGCTCATGAAGCATAAAAAGGCAACTATAAAGAAGAAACTTTGTCTCTCTGTCTTCAGAAGTGATTTTTTTCCTGCAATTTGTTTGCTGAAGCATCTAAATATCTCTAGGTTGTGTCTGCTGTCCCCAGTATATACTAGAGAATGGCGTTTTTTCTTTGGAACTTGATACAATTTCTGGAATACTAAAAAATCTGTTCATTCATTACCCCCACTAGCCTTTACAGATATAGAAGAGACATCCACAGTAATAGAAATTCTTAATGCCTTGAGAGTACTTTGTACACCTAGTCTTGAAGTTCCATACCAGAGGAATGCATTTTTTTGCCTTTTGCTCTATTTTATATCTTAATTACATATTACTGTACATTATATATTGAACATGCAGCCTTCACTTGATAGAATACAGAAGATCTTTAACAAATGCTATGAAGATGAAATCTTTCCACTGTATTTGAGTACAGGAATGTCTTAACAGTTCTCAAGTAATTTCTTCATAGGTTGCTTTCTCAAGTTTTCTGTGAGGAAATATCAAAACACTTAGAAAGTGGCTGCTTCACATTCAGAATAAACAGGTCATTTCTGGCTTTCTGTAAAATATAGTATAGAGTGCACATTATTGCTCTCTGTCAAGTTTTCCCCTCCATCTTCAAACCATGACATCCATCTGTCTTTTGCTTTTAATTTCTCAATATTTTCTACTATTTTAAAAAAAATAACACGTGACATGTTGCTCTTACTGGACTGATGTTATTTCCCATCTGGAAATAACATGTAAAATTATATGAACTAGAAAAGAAACCCAGTAATTATTTCCTTTCATTCCACAATGGTATTGCTGAATACAAAATAATTTGGACACAAAATATTATAGGCAGTTTGTGGACCCATCACAATAATTTCATCAATTCTATTCTGCTGGGTTTTGCATTGATTCACAGGCTTGGCATATGACTTTTAGGACTCAATACAGCATGATATTAAAGCGATAACAGTGCACACTGCTGACTTGAAAGGTATTTCAGTAGGGGTAGCAGATACCTGAGAGCAGATTTTTAGGTGGTATAATTTCTTGCGGTTGTAATGCATTTTAGCTCTGCTGATTTACATCTGCTAAGAATCTAGTCTATGGGAATTCCTTGATGCTCAGTGCTACCATTCTGACACCTGCCAAAATGTCAATGGGAGAATGAACCATAAAAATATCACTCCTTCATAGAAATTAATGTAACTTTAAGATCAGTCACTTGTGTTAGCCAGATTCTGTTCTCATCTTAATAGAACTTTTAAATATCTGTTTCACTAACAGGATAAATGGCTGAGCATTAACTACTGCAAATGAATGCAGAACTGTAAAACTTCAGTATAGTCATATAATTTATTTCTCAATTTACCATTAGTATAAAATCAATCTTCTATTGAAGAAGAACGTGTTGGCAATTGGGTGCTATATATTTGACATGTAGAACTAAAAATCTGTATTCCTGAGACTGCAGTCTTAGGATGATTTTTATCATAATTTTAAAAATACCTCACAAAGGGAAGTAATTCATTATTATCCTTATTTTATAGTTCAAGAATAGGATGTTTAGGAATGTGAAATTACTTTCTCAATACATTCAGCATTGGGAAATAAAATACTGTTAAAATGACAATGATATTTTATTATAAATGTCATTTTATAAAACAACAAAATTCCATTAGCTTCAGGGGGGGCAAAATTTCCTTCGGAGTCTTAGATATAACCCACATGTGTAGCTCAGCACCTTATTGAAAAGGAAAGATATTCTCAATCTTTTGCCTAGCTTGGAGCACACCTTTTAATAATAATCTCATAACTTCCCTGGGACTGCAACCAATTATTTCATTAAAAAACAGGGTTAGAATTTGAGTTCATCTTGTTAGCTGTAAGCATAGAAGACTTATAGACCACATAACCTCAGGGCTCCATAATAAATGACTGGTTCATGGACAGCTGTTTGAGAGAGATCATGCTGAAATTTACTACTTTGCAGTAGCTTAATAACCTGTGTTTTAGGTATCCTTAAGGATTCCTAAGCAGTTGTTGACCTTTGTTCATGAATCTTTTATTTTTTCCTGGTAAAGTGCTTGTTGACTGTGCCACATGGATCATTTCTGTGTACGCTTATCCTGTAAGCATCCATGGTCACATAAGGATGTACAAGTATGGAGCTGTAGACAGTCCTAGACTCCAGAAACTATATAAGATGAGATCTGGAAATGGTGAAACAGTATAGTCAGCACAACTGACAATGAATGCAACGTACTAGAGCCAACCCCTGCAAAATCTTCACAGAACGAGGAAAGATTTAACAGAAAATAATGGGGAAACTTTGGAGCCATATATTTGAAGGACTTCCCCAAGCATTGCAGACAGCACAAGAGGGAATGCAAATGTAACTGGTAAAAGATCACAGATTATTTGCTTGGAAATTATTAATATTAGCTGCTTGTTGTGGCAGTGGTTCTGAATAGTTCTTCAATCTGGTATTTGTAAACCAGCGTTAGCTTACTTACTGCATATTGATTAACCCTCACAACATGCTTCCATTTAACTGAGTAGTGTCTCTCTCTCAGAACAGCTCCAATGGCTTCCATAATAGTGTCTGTTCCAGAGGGTTTTATTCTGAGTATCTGAGTCTGGGGTTTCCCAGTTTTAGGCTTTTTTTCCTCAATAAAATTGTCATTGAAAAGTCCTCAATTAAAAACAAAATAATAAAAAAAAAGGTTCACTTCTGAAACTGACTTTCTGACAAAAAGTAATGTTGAAACGGATGTAATAAACTTGTGCCATAGCCAGCCACTTTGTTAACAAACAGAATGGTATTACTTCTGCAGCCGAACGACATGAGTAGTGAGAAAAGTCACACATCCAGCCATAACCAGTTGATGTGTATTGGTTTCACGGTGATACCCAATGATGTTCTGCAACTGCTTCTCTTAAAAGATGGAAGATTTGGCCACTGAAGGGAAATCTTCTAGTTCCAGGCCAGTTAATCCATGGCATGATAAAATTTAATATTTTGTAGGGGGGGGTGCAAGTGATGTGGTCTTTTTGAGGCAGGTCAGAATGTTCACTTTGGGCCCTCTTTGGACGTATCTTCTCACCCTCCTCTTTTCCTGCTACTTCCTTTTTCCTTTTCATTGAGACTTCTCCTGCTTCCCTTTCATTTTTCCATTGTGGATTTGTCTGCCAGGTAAAACCAAATAAACCCAGCAGGAACTAGCTGAGTGAACCTGGAGTAACTCTGACATTTCTGTTTCATCTTCCCTTGTCTTCTGCATTTCAGGAGTGCTGAACCATTAGTCAGGTTTGCAAACCTGAACATGAGCTTGTTCAGGGTCTCCATGTCATGCTTTGTCCATTGTATCCCGAACTGTGTATTATATTCCTTGGGGGGAGGAGGAAGGAAGAGGGGTGAAAGAAAAAGAAAAACAAGACAAGAATTGGCGTAAATATTTCTGCAAGTTACAGATGAAAGTTTATATGAAGTATGAGGATCACATGAGGATCACACTGATGTATAAACCCATAAAGCTCTTTTGCTGATCCATACAGAATTTTACTCAGTATTGGTTACAAACTCATTTATTGTCTCTGCCTCCTGGATTCTTTTTAGAGCTACAGATAACATGAAAGTTTTTAAAGCTCTTCTTTCCCTGCACAGCTTCAACCATTATAAGTAAGGTGTTTCTCAGCAGGAATAAGGGAGGCACACATGGAGAATTTCCTTATAAGTAAATTTTATGTGTATGTTTATACTCAAGTCCTTTAGAAAGTTATAATTATCTTTTTTTTTGTTGTTGCTGTTATTTTAGGAAAACTGATACCAGATCAGTTAGATATGCTTCTTAAATGAGTTGCTTTTTATAGTACTATAGTTTACATACTATTTGCACTCTGCATAGCTTTTTTTTTTTCCTTTAAAAAATGCATCGTTAAGTTGCAGATTTAGTTATCAGAATGGCAATAAAAAATATCTCTTCCTAGTGGCAGTGGATTTTGGTATACTCCAGACATCTTACTGATTCTGTTACTCTATTAAATGTATTTTCTACTAAGTTATTTCTTTATACAATGCATCACATAAAGTATATGGGGTGTTTTCACTAGAGACGAAATCAATTTTCAGCTTTTAGTGACCTGACAGTATGTTTATTATATTCTAATAATAAGGCATTTTGTATTTAATATGCTTGTGATCAAGTTTGATTTGTCTGAATTAATCTTTTCAGTGCCTTTTTATTACTAATGGTTGGAAATTTTCTTATTAATAAACTGTTTTTCGGCATTTTTGGGTTGTTTTGGGGCAGGGTTGTTTTTCTTCATTTTCTATAGATAGATGGATAAATTCTCTCAATGGCTACAATGTAAATTAAAAGTAATTACACTGAGGTCAGTGGGTTATTACATGGAGGGTAGATTTTCCCATGCCATGCCACAGTTAATAAAGCAATATTCTTTTGTTACAAGAAGATATGTTCCAACATCTTTTACAAGAGGGAGGCTGTTCAGATTGATTTTAATTTGATGACTATTTCCTTTGGACTTTTTTGACAGATATATATTGATTTGCTTTCTTTTTTTTTAGTTTCTTCTCTTTTAAATATATAAGCAATATCATGTGATGCCCATTTTTCAATGATTTAGAATAGTGCAATATCTACATCAGAATTAAAAACCAAAATCACAAATATTGGAAAAAAACTTCACAAACAATCTGATTACAGCATAGTTCCAGACTTTTCCCATAGGTCTCCTCATCAGCAATATTCATGGAATATGTAAACACTTCACCTTAAGCAGGGAGGAAGGAATAATCCCTGGTCAATTGGTCCACAATCATCATTGCACTATAAACAGCTGGTGGTGAATAACTATCATCCTTACTGAGAATTGTAGCATGCACAGAACACAATGCTTGCCAACTGTTGTGTGTAACCCTTTGTTAAAATATGGAATAAACATTTTCAGTTATAGTGATGCATCTGTGTGCTTATAAACAGTTTCTTAAATTAAAAAGGAAAGAAAAATGTAAAAATGAAATGGATTAAAGGTCAGTCTGACAACCCAATTTTAAAGGGAGACGTGAAATAATTATTTTAGACATGGGAGGGACTAGCAAATGAGAAATAAGGCAATTATATCTGTGGAACTAACAGAAAAGAACATGACTTTATTTCACTGGAACAGTGGAAGACATTTAAGCAGAAGCAAAATGTAGCTAAGGACAAAATTTGCTCCTGATATCAATTATTTACTTGCATCACTTTTTTTTTTTTGGTACTTTTTTTTTTTTTGGTACTTTTTTTTTTTTTTTTTTTTTTTAATTTTTAGTGGTCAAGCTTTTAGTTTTGGGGTTGTTTTGGTGTTTTTGTTTCATTGTTTGTTTTTTTTTTATTCAGGAGACTACATCTTCAAAAGTAAAATGTTAGGGCATTGTTATAAGTCTATTTGATTTTTTGACTGATTCAGAAAAGGTGTCATAGAGGTGTATTTGTGCTTCACTTCTAGTTTCTATGCTTCATGGACAACGAACATGGTAGGCAAGTCTTGGAATCTTGAGAGCTACCTTTATTTCATTTGCTGAAACAGTTTCTGTAAAGTGACTAATTCAAGATGGGAAGTAGTTAAGATAATAACCTTTCCCCCCATTGTTTCAGTTCTTAGCTGCCTTGATTCACTTTACCTTTTTTTAGCTAGGGTACTTATATCCTTCTTGTAGTGACAAATAGGAATTTCTCAAGCAAGTATGTGTGCAATTATATGTACATTTTTATGCCTTTCCATGAAGTGATAAAACATCTTGGGAAGAAAACAATGTTTCCCTCTTTCTATAATTACATCACATTTAATAGGTTGCTTTTCTTAGCTGTATGCAGTCCTGATGAGACTCAAGTGAAAATGTTTCTGTTTATTTCTTTCCAGCAGTAAAATCATCCTCAAATATGCTGTTCCACTTCAATTTCATTTTCATAAGAGGGAGCGGGGGGGGGGAAGCATTGGTTCTTATTACTAATGTCACTTATTTGGTGTTTATCTCTCCTGGATTTTGTCACAGCCTCAAATGTAAGTCCAACTACTTCAAAGAGTTGTTTATTGGCAGGGATTCCTTGACAATTCTAGTTAACTAGTTATTATCCTCATATGTGTGAAAGACTGTTTTTACAGCAATCTATATTGTCTTGGAGGCAAAGCTCATTACTCCTTGACCAAATCTCTATGAAACTGGAGGAAAACCTATTCACACTATCTATAAAAACATTTTAGTCACTAGAACAGTGCTATCATTAATCACCTCTTCCCTCCCCTGCCTGTCCCCACAGTCCTCAAGAACAGTACTAGTACGGTATTCAAGAATAAAAGCATATATTTTTGAACTTTCTAGTGTATGCACTTTTAAATGTCTTGTTTCTTTTGCCTTTCTCTATGCCCCCTCCCAGTTGTCTACATTTTTGAAGTATGATGCCCAAAAGATAGGCAAGCTGAAGTGTCATGGGGAATAAGGAGAGTAGAATAGAAAGTTTGTGCATCTTATATAAGATGAACACTTAATAGGCTACAAAATGAGATTTACTCACTTGTTTTCAAAATCTCATGCCACACAGATGGTATAAACTGAGCATTTCTTCTCTACTTGGATCTAAGTCTTATTATACACTATTGACAAGGACCAAACCCAGAGTAGATCTCTGCAGAACCATGTTTGATGTCAAACTGGGAAGGCTGTTTGACATTTTAATTAGCTTTTTGGGCCTTTATTATTTTTTTTTTTTCAGCTGTGCACACAGCATAAAA
Organism: Numenius arquata; assembly: GCF_964106895.1. NCBI lineage: Eukaryota > Metazoa > Chordata > Aves > Charadriiformes > Scolopacidae > Numenius > Numenius arquata. The sequence goes on from NC_133576.1 coordinate 28,642,957, forward strand.
TTTCATCTTCATCTTGTTTTCCTAATTTCTTTGAGAATGTCATGTGGAACAGTTTAAGACTTCTTCCCCCTTATCCATTTAGCCTGTCAAAGAGGGAAATCCAATTGGCTTAATGCTGTTTGTTTCTTGTCACTTTGTTATTCTTTCAAGGCTTCGTAAATGGATTGTTTAATTTGTTCCAGTATCTTTCTGGATACTGAAATGAGGCTGACAGGTCTATAATTTTCTCACGCTCTTTTTTCTCCTTTAAAAGTCAAAGACTAAGTTTTGTCTTCTACTGGCTTGTAATACATCATCTACACTCAAAGTCATGGGAAACAATCACTAATGAGTTGGAGATTGTTTTAACTACTACTTCAAATTCTTGAGGAAGCCCTGGTTCCTTAGATACTTCCATCTTATTCAAATATTGCTTAATCTCTTCATAAATAGGTGAATGCTGGCTATAAATAACCATTTAAATTCTATTTTCAGTACTATGAATGTCAGGGATATAATATAGAGGAAGCAGAGACTGAGTATTAAAAAGGTGTAAGGAGGAAATAATTTAGAATTTAAGGGGTTAGTAGATAAATTAAACTTAAATTATAAAAGAGTTATACGCTAAAGTGCAATAAGTTGTCTTTACTTAAAAAAAATAAATAAAATAATTAGGACAATCAAGCTGAGCCTTCTTTAAAAATTGTACATTGGTCCTTCAGTTCTTTTATAGTTATTTTAAGTCCAGTGATAGATTTAGTTTTTCCTGCTTAGCTTGCCTCTGTCTGTATAGAATCAAGAGCTGGACTATTACTCAAGTACGCAGGCTGTGGATTTTTAGAATTACTTTTCCAAAATTCAGTCTAGGAAAACATTTAGAGAATAATTTACCTAATTAACTGAGAATTAAATAACATCTTGCAATTTTGATATAATTTCTTTACTGAATTAATTCCTGTAGGCTTTTTCCTACATTCATAAAGATTTTAAATCTAAAAGGATAAGACACTTAGTTTGAAATTCCAACTAATTAAAGGAATTCTGTATTTTATTGATTTCTTGCCAGAAGAGAACAATTTAAAAGCAAGCAAGATTACACTAGGGGAAGCAATAGCCATATTTGGTATTAGCATATTTGGTAGTGTATCTCAGCATTTGAGTTTAAGAGAGTTTTACATGATTTTACCTGATGCATTATATTCTTGTGGTTTTATCTAAAGTCCAACTACTACCTAAATTTTAAAGTAAAAGGAAGGAAACATAGGTTGCAAACACAAAAGAAAATCTTGTACAAAGTTAAAAACCAGAATAAATAAATTAGAGATCCTACTCAATCTGATATATATTTTAAACACATACTCATTATGATATTCTTAAAGGTCACAGATTGTCTCAAACTGCAAGTTACCTTTTAGATACAATCTCTTTCATTATAATAAATGTTTTTATATGTGGATTACATTGTTCTTTTCTTTGAAAAGTGTCTTTGTCTCTCCTCTTTGTTGTTACTGTGTGCCAGAAGAAGAGAAGCCTCCACTACAGCTGTGTAATAGGGGACATATAGTAATACACTGTATAGACAATAGTGATGAAATCACCTTTATTGTGTATTTACATATGCTTTGAAAATATGTTTCACGTGGCCAAATGCAGGCTTGACTTCCTACACTTAAAACTGAACTGTTACAGGCCAGACACAGGTCATCTGTAAGCTGAACCTTTCAAGGCTATTTCTGAGAGGCTGCTAATTTAGGCTTCTGAAAAAAAGATTAATGCAAAAGGCATTCATACTTTTTGCATTTGCCCTAATTGCAGCTAGAAAGTCTATGTCCTACATCAAAGCTTTGGGGAAGTAAACCAGGTTTAGAACATGGAACTCGCAGATTATGTAACATAGACCTATTCTTAAGTGATTTTAACACTTCTGTTCGTTTCATATCAGTTATTAATCATAAGCCCCACTTTCCAACCTAACAGGAAAGTTATTAATTATCACAAATGAGGCTTCCTAAAGTTACTTAAGGGCTGAGACTAAAATGAAAGATTTATAATTTAACACAGACTAGTTTTCATTTTTCCAACACAAAAAGACTGACAAACATTCAGATCTGGAGACTGGTTTATTTATTTTTTTAAAGCTATTTTTTTAAAGAAAAAAAATAAAAGCACATTCCAGTCTGAGATAAATTTGCAACTCTACACCTGCAATTTAATGTCCTAATTTGAAGCCTAGGTGTTTTGGACCATATGCTTAGTCTAATGTTGGACTATTTCCTATTTTGAGGTAGGTGTTTTGTGGAATATTTAAAATTGTTCTGATGACATAACTTTTTGAAACAAAAAAGGCCTTTTTGTTCCCAGATAAATGAAATGCTCCAGAAAATTATCAGTATCATTAAAGTTATCTTCCACTAAAATGAAATATGAATGAAAATAGGCATTTTGTGCAAACCAACCATATTTACATGTTTTTTCATCTGGAATGTTGTATGTAGCTTCCAAGCCTTTCATCTCTCTGTGCTAAGGAGTGGGAATTTCAATGCATTTGTGTGGGCACACTTACTTTATAACTCAAAATGCTTCAGGTGTACTAACTTTCATTTTTTGCATAATCATTTAGAAGAAATACAGGGAAGAATAGATACTTTCCTTTCAAAGAAAGAAAACAACAACAACAACAACAAACAAAAACAAAAACCAAAAAAACCCAAACCAAAACAAAGAACCCCCAAAACCAAACAAAATCAAAAAGAGCTTCAGGTAACTTGTGGTAGTAATGTTTGAAACTTAACAGTTGAATTCCACACAATGCCAGGGCTTTCTTGCTGTGCCTGGCAATCTTGGTTTCATTCTATACACAGTTACATCCCAGTTCCAGAAAAGGGATGCAGTACAGTGCATCTCACAGTCCTGATGTATCAGGCATCACCATTTGGGAAATGAACGAAAGAAATAGTAGATGCTGCTTGCTCTACCTTAACATATGGATGACTCTTGGAAGGAAAATCTGAAGTATGGAGCCAGGTGTTCAACCTCATTGTATTAGAAGCCTTGCAGAACACATTACATTTGAAGAGTTAGTGATCTTGAACTGACCCTGTCTGCTCTTTTGGGCCTTGTACTCAGGGCTTGAGAAGCCATTATATTACCATGACTAACCATTGTAAGTGAATCTTTTGGAGTGTCCCATGCTACCTGTGCTGCACACTGATGGATGTTATGACAGAGATGACATTCCAGTTTGCCAGCAGAAGATCTATGGTTTTGCTTATTACACAAAATAAAAGGCACCATGACATGGGAGGAGGAAGGAAACTCTTCACAGACAGAATCTGTTCAGCATGCCATGGGAAAACTCACTCAGGTCTGCCCAATACTGCAAAAAAGTGGAGTTCCAAGAATCTAAAGAGACATAATATGTACCCAATCTATATTCCTCTTTTGATTCTTATTAAAACAGGTATTTTATTATGCGATTTGTCAGGTTTTTCCTTTTGAGATCCAGAAAGAACTCCATCTCTCTTTCTTCTCTTTCTCCCCCATCCCTGGTGCGAAACAGCTTTCAGTCCCTGACTGAAATGGTGTCAAGTTGCAATAAGGCTATAGTTGGATATTACATCTGTTAGACATGCCATGGAGCACTTCTGGGTGATAGAGCAGACTCTGCTTACTTGTTGATGTCAGCCAGCAATGTTATGTATGAATTAGTCCAGGCTGACCCTGGGGAGAAGCGACCTACTGGCTTCTTTGGGTTGGATAATGTCATTGACTTCTTTCTAGCTTCAGCCCTGTCCAGTCTTTTGATGAAACTGTAGGACACCTAGTGAGCCACAGTCTGCCCCTGCCTGCAAGCTATTACTAAATCTCTCTCTGCATAAATTCTTTGAGCCATAATGTATTTATTATGGGGTCTTAACATTGTATATTCATAGCAAAAAATATCATTAAGAGCTGATGGTCTAGGTAAAGCAAATGTTTGCAAATAACTGAGGAGGGTCTTAGGAACACTTTGAACTTTTATTTTTACATAAATACTAGCACACATTTGAAAGACTGAGGCTATAATGATACTTACCAACTTTTTCTTAGCCCCTGGTACTCAAATAGGTATGCACACCTGCCAGTGACAAATGAATGAATCACAGTATTTTGTGGTCATACAATGCAGTTTTGAAAGAAGGATTTAGATACTCTAACTTGGACAGAATGTTGGAGAACAGAATTCAGTTCAATGCGCGAAACTATGGTGTATATATATAGCTTCCATACTACTTTAAACTAACAGTGTTATCTCATCTCACCTAAAAAGCCAGATCTTGTTTCTACTAAAATTAATAGCAAAGCGGTTGTAAATACATTTAGATTTTTTTTTGGTTGAATTCCTTAGAAGAAATGAACAGGAAAAAGTGACAACTAAAACTAATTTAAGATGCCAAGTTTTTTGTTTCTCTTTTACATTATTTTACATTGTATTTTTTAAATTAAGCAATCAATGAAAGATACAGCCAATATGGTGTTTCTGTAAAAACAAAAAGTCTCATCTGTACAATAATTAGAATATAGATAGATGTTCCAGATGGTACACATGCAAAAAGAAGGTTAGCTGTATACCAGATGGTATTATGACCGTACATAAAGCAACTGGATAATCATTGTAACATTGTGACATGTCATATTATATAAATAAATACTATGTTTTCCTGAGAAAAAGGTAAAATCATCAGTAAATTAAACCACACAAGGCAGATGTGGCACTTATCCAGGAATTACAGTCCTTGAAGAACAGCAATATTGGAGACGGAATTTGGAGTCTTTATTTCTTTAATTCCTTCCCCTTATGAAAAAGAGATAATTATAATTTGTTGAAAAGTATCCTTTATATAATTAATCTTAGCATAAGCAACTTTAAACAATTTAGAATACTCTATATTGCTAAAATGGAATAAATTTTCTTGCTCCCCCCAGGAATACTCAACTTCTGTAAATGTTTCTATTCCCAAGATATTTTTTTAAATGCAACAGGCATTTAGAAAAAAACTTTGCAGTGAAACATTACAATTTCTGGTAAAGCATGACAATTCCTATAGTGAGATACAAGATAAAAATGACAGGAATTTTCTGGATGTTGTTTATATTAATAACATATTCAACAGCCTAGATATATTGCTAACTGTGAAAGTGACCTACACCATAACTAGAAAAAATATTCCCATACTGGCACTGTAAAAAAATTCCTAGAGCTAATGGAAATGTTTCTTTGATTTTTTTTTTATTTTTATTTTTTTCAACAACACACAAATTCTTTCACAAGCAGCCAGTGCAGAAATCTGTATATATAACATTCAAGCTTTGTGATCTACCACAGATATTTTATCTATGGTTTCTCTATACAGATATTTAAGTTTTTCAAGATAGAAAATAAGAAAAGTTCATGAAGGAGCATCTCTATAAATGTATAGAAGGAGAGTTTTCTTCCAGGCTGTCCCCTGTTTACTTTAGAAAGACATTGTGCTCTCATACAGGAAATGCTTGTCCAAGAAAAGGCTTTGTTCTCTTGTCCTGTTTCTCTGAAAGACAACTCCTGTGGGTGTTTCCAAAGTCTTCCTGAAGGCCATCTTCTGCCTAAGAAACCTTGCATCTCCTAGGAAATCTCTAAAGCCATGTTGCCCGCTGATAATGCATTACCCTAAAAGATTAGTTAGATACTTATCCTCCTTGTGTTTGAACTGAGCTGCTTCTGTGCTCTATTACAGCCAAAGATCTACAACCAATCTTTTGTGTATGATTTTGGTGGTGTACCACAGTCTGGTTAAGTCTGACGTACTTGATTTTGATTGAGCAAATTACTTGACACCTTTTTAGATGAAATGATGAGCCTTGACTTCTGTAATATGAAAGAGTTTCAGATCAGTCAGATGATGCCATCTTCTCTCAGAGGATGTAAAGAAACAGTTGTTGACAAGATAACAGTGCATGTCCCCCCACTTTTGCTATGAGAAAAAATATGTTAGTATTTGTATAACTTTCTGTGCAAGAGAGAGGATGATTTTACTTACAGAATTGCAGTGATGCCAGTACATGATACATATACTAGGAACATGTTGCTGGTGTAGTATGAAGACATCACTTGAACTGTAAAATGTTTCCAATATAAACATAGATTCAGTCATAGATGAACAGTTTCTCCTGGGTGAAAAGACAAAACACTTGTTTCTTACTTGAATTAGGTCATTCTGTTAATCAGGGATTTTGAGTCAGAAACGGACCTCCCTAGTATTAGTTCATAAGAATGAAGTTGTAAAAGTAAAAAATTAATCTAACATGTTTGTTTTTGAAGGTTCTGACAGCTACTGTAAGAAAACATTTCCATGTTTATAAGACATATCACAGTATGTAATTTGTTAATAACCTTGCAAGGAAGTAGACTATATTTGTTGCAGGGGAGCCCTGGGATGAAGGCTACTTTGGTCATTGAACCCTAGATGTATGTGCAAAAATGTTTTTAAAAGCAAATAAATAAATTAAAAAACTCCCACACCAACCAACTCCTGCCCTCTCTCCAAACTCTAGGAATAGATAGTGACAGACCTTCAGGCTAGAAGAAGCAGCTACATCATCTAGTATGATCTCCATATATCACTTATAACAATGAAGAGAACATCTCCATTGTTAAAAGCAACTTGTGTAGATAAAGCTTATGCTCCAATATAATTTGCAGTGGTGAACTGAAGACCTCTGGAATTATGAGAATCCTTTGTTTTCTTGAGCAGCTTATTCTGATAACATATTTATTACAGACCTAGTTTGTTGTTTGTTTGTTTGTTTTTTAAAAAAAAGAGTCCAATATTTCAATTTCTAAGTTGAATTGTTCGTTTTCAAGTACTTATTCTTGCTATAACTCTCCTCACTGCATTTGCTTTCTGTACTGTCTTCTAAGTATAATTGCATGCAGTGCATTAGTCACCTATGTTTGTTTTAAAGGTGAAAAGCAGCTCAGTTTCTAATATTACTCATTGTTAGGAACTGTCTCCTCATCTCAAAACCTTATTTTGAGACTCCTGATCTTTTTTTTTTGGCATGGTCTAGTTCACAAATTGATCCATCTCACTTTGCATGACTCTTTCTATCCCCAGCATCTACTGATGTTTTCAGCAATGATTCTTTATCCTGACTTGATGAATAATGTGGATCTAACATTGATCTATGTGTAACACTCTTAAACTGCGTATATCCCTAGCATCAGGGAAAGGTTTTGGTTTTTTTTTATAGTGCTTTTCTCTAGTGTCTAGATCCATTGCTTTTATGGTTACATCTGCTATGTTTTTTAGCAGTTAAAACAGTTGTGCAGATAGCATAACTTCCAGTAATAGTTACCGTGTTTTTGTGCTGTCAGAGCATGATGTTAAAAGATGTGTCCCACATAAAAAGTGGAAATAGTTCAGCCCCAGTTTTAGGCTCAGTTATTTCATGCTGCTTTTACATTCAGATACGTTATGTCCAGGGCACCTGGCATGTTCAGAGGCAGTTTAAATCTAAATTCGCCAAAAGAAGCACAATCAAAATGTATAAACAGCTCTATTTGTTAAGAATAATGATTCATTTGCACAGAGAGATAATAACTTTTGTAATTTTCAGTACAACTACTTCTTACTAGTAACTTTCAAATGTTTACAAGTAAGAATGATGCATTCATTAAGAAATCAAAATGAAACATATCTGCTTATTATAATTTTTGGGGAACCTGGGCCAGTAACTTGCCTGCAGAAATGCTTGTGATTTACCTGCTGATTCATTATCTGGTAGTTCAGAATTGATGCAGAGTTAACTTACACAGGCATGTAAAATTCTATTGAACACTGCTGATGTTATGAATGTTTATAATCTGGAAACTTGGATCTAAAGGAGAAAATATATGATTTGTCAAATACCAGAATGGAGTTAAAATATAATGGGAGCCTTTTAGTATATGATAGAGACAATACTCATCAATATACTGAGGGAGGGCCATAAGCATGATAGCAACAGCCAGGGAATAACAATGTTTCTTTTCCTACTGTATTCATACCAGTCTCTAGCACAGAGATTGTTTACTTTGGACACAAGATAAAATCCTGGATATCTACAGAAGGAAAAAGTTATATCTATATGAGTTATACCTCAAGGAAATATACCTCAGCTTTGCTGATTTCCATGATGTAAGCACCCATATGCTGTAGCCCAACACACATAAGATTCAAGAAACATTCATTTGATGTAAACACATTAAGTTAGAAAAAGAATAAACAAAAACATACTGATGGAGAATAGATCATGAATTTGAAAGAGCAGCAGTGAAAAATGGGAAAAGTTGACCAAATGCTTCTCTATTAATATTAGATAATTAGATGTACTTGAGCATCACCTATGTACGATAGCATCTTAGTGCTTTGTGTACTCGGAGAAAATGCCATGTTCCTGTATACTGGTACTTGCTCTTTCTGTACTTTTGCTGATATCCACCAGAAAAAAACAAACAGTAACTTTGTTTTGCATAGTTCCACAGGCAAAAAAAAAATCCTGGCCTTCAAAACTCTAGTCTCACCTTGTCCAGATTTTCTGTTTCCTTGCTTCTGCCCACTTCCCTTTGATTACAAGCACTGGCAATAAGCTACATTTTTATCTCTACTCCCTTTACTTATAGGGCACAGTAAACTCTCATGAGCAAAAGGTCAGGACAAAAAGGAAAGAATAATTTTTTTTGGTTTAGTCTGAGTTGTTGCAACAGAGGTTGCTCAATGTATTTGTTACTGTATTTAATGCTGTTGTATGTGAATGCTTTATTCTTTTTGGACTGAAATAAAAATGGAAATTTGATTAAGTATGTCTTCTAACTAAATGGCTTATGTGGGTACAACTTAACTCAATGCTAATATTTCACTAAATTTTCTGGATGGAGCTGTGGCTGAACAGGATTATAAATTGTATGGATTTATAAATAGGATTATAAACAGTATAGAGAAAAGATACAATTTGTCAGAAAAGGATGTGAATTAAAGATTTAATTTAAAATGCAGATAGTTAGCAAGAGGCTTCCAAAACCAGTAGAAAAATGATCTACAGAAAGAGATGTTTAAAGATTATTTAGAAATATATTGAATATTGAATTACCATCTAGAAATGACTGAAGACCATAGAAGACCAGCTGAAGTCTAGCATTGCTGTTAAGTGAAAAAAATCCAATCTGAATATTACCCAGAGCAAGTTTGGAGCCATAAGTTGGTTGTTATTCTTTATCACAGAGAAAAATGTACTGGAAATTTAGCAGAGGATATTCAAGCCATGTGTGTTACACAGCACAGTTTGTTTTGTTGCCTTTTTTTTTTCTTCCAAAGATAGTACGAAAAATATCCATTTCATGTTTCTGTTGTCCTTGTGATCTCTCCAACAATGCCACACTGGATGATTTATCCCACTTTAAATGAAGATATAGTGCATCAGAGATAATAACCAGGAGACGCTTTTACACCATAAAGCAATTAGCACTACCCCCCTTCCCTGCCTTCCTTGATGAACACTGTTTTTCCCTTATGAGACCAGAGCAGTAGTTAGCTGTGCCTAGACTAGCACAGCTGGGTTTTGCAGGCCCTGGAGGGAAAGGAGCTGATTTCCAAACTGAGCAGCTGCACATCATTCTTAAGAATAATTTAGCAGTTTTCTCCTCATTTAAACTGAGCAGGCTCCAGAGTTTACTGAGACACTCAGACTGAGGACAGATGTAATTTCTATGTGTATGAACACATATCAGACAATTTAGGACTCCCTTGGTTCATAACTGAAAGTGAATCGCCAGTGTCAGTTTAAGAACAGTGAGTGCGATGTACTGTTAGCATGAGATAATCAGTCAGCCACTTACTGTAATAAGTGAAGTGTGGTCTCAATGAGTGGTATGATGGGAACTGCATTATAGTGCTCTATTGTAAAGAGGACAATGGAATATGAGCCAATGGAAATTGTTTTTAACTATTTCTGTGGAAGTTTAACTTCAACATTTTTGCTTCAGTCAAATATTAGTAAATATTTGTAAAGCAAAACATTTCAGTTCTTCCTAAATAAATCACTTGAAATAATTAGAGCAGATATATTTCATTTAATCTATGGAGTAGTTAAAGTCTTACACAAAGAAAAAAAAAATACTTACATAGAATCAGCTTGGCATTTACAAAACCTTGTAAATCATTATGAATTGTGAGACTTGTCAGGGTGACTTTTTTTTACTTAACAGTTTCTTTCAATAAACTGGTGTTTTCTTATCAAATCAAAACATTTTATTCCTTGTCAAGATCATGTGACTCTCAAATCAAGGTCCATGAACTATACTAGTTTTCTCAGATGCAAACTGATGACATAGGCATTTAGGAAAAATCCCATTTCTAGGATCTTCTACGGACTCCACCACTGTTGTACCAGGCTTGGCTACAGTGAAACATAAGTAGTGTCCTTTTGGCCAAAGCCTAAAGTTACTTGTCCTGCTTTTGTCACTGACTGATGTCTGATGGAGACAAGTGGAATGCATATTAGCACATTTTATCAAGTAAGATTTATAGGTATATTGTACTTGTCTTGTGGACCTCCTAATCTATGGTAAGCTATTTGAAAAGACAGAATTTTTTGTAGTTATTAAAAATTATATGGTATTAAAAATAAAGCAAAATTAATGCAATATTTACCAAACCTCATTAGCTAAATAAGATCATAGAATGATATGGGGTTGGAAGGGACCTCTGGAGATCATCTAGTCCAACCCGCCTGCCACAGCAGGTCCACCTGGAGCAGGTTGCACAGGAACTTGTCCAGGCAGGTTTTGAATGTCTCCAGAGAAAGAGACTCTACTACCTCTCTGGGCAGCCTGTTCCAGTGCTCTGCTGCCCTCAAAGTAAAGTTCCTCATCATGTTTAAATGGAACTTTCTATGTTCAAGTTTGTGCCCATTACCTCCTGTCCTGTCACTGGGCAACACTGAAAAAAGACTGGTCCCATCCTCCTGACACCCACCCTTTAAGTATTTATAAGCACTGATAAGATCCTCCCCTTCCCCTTCCCCAGACTAAAAAGACCCAAGTCACTCAGCCTTTTCTCATAAAAGAGATGTTCTAGTCCCTTAATCGTGTTTGTGGCCCTTCACTGTACCCTTCCAGCAGTTTTGATTTTTATTATTTTCTTTATTTTTATTTTTCCTCTTTGAGAAACCATTGTACTAGAGAGTCAAAGTTGAAAGTGGAAATAAATAGAATAGAAAAAAGACATAGGTCTTGACTATATAAGTACTTTAGGAGAATCGTAATGCCTTAAGCAAATATCTTGGGGTCCTCATGGTCCACCACAGTACAGCAGTTCCTGGGTAGCCATAGGAATGAATGTATGTACAGTATATTATTGAAACAAATATATCTGTTGTTGAAGATATCTTCAGTTGTAAGCCTTAGCATACTCTGTAAAGCTATGTGGCTCAGAGGTCTTTCCATACAGAACAGTACTACGGTGAGAACATCTTGTAAGATTTGGTAATCCTTCAACCTGTGTGCCTGCTAGAATTGAGGGCAAGCTCCCTCTTCTTTCCTTTTGAAGTATGTTCAGTTTTTTCTTTGTGAAGGAACAGAGGAAACCTGTCACATTTTTACAAGGTTTTTCTCTATGTAAGTGATATTGGTGACTTCTGTGAGTTATTGTTTTGACATGAGTAGCTTAAACTCAGCAAGAACTGTGTCCAGATTGGGGGTGATGGGTAGGGGAAGGAACATAATTACTTTTAAGATGTAGGTTAATTATTACAAATTTCTTACTAACTGCTATAGTCATAGTTATAAACACTTGTATCTATCCTCACAAAATACTATTTTACCATCTTTGCTCAAGAATGGATACCTTCCAAGAGCAATGGTGGTAGACAACGAACACTTGGTAATTTTAAGCATACGATATGTGTGCTCATGTACAAACATACATACCTGAGCATGTAATTTTGAATGTGCATTTGCCAGTTGTTGCTCTACAAAACAAAATCCTATGGATATTATCTAAAAGGCCTGGTAAAGAGTATTTTGCAGGTTCTCTAAAAAAACACTACTTGCTCTTTCTCTGCAGCTTTAGTTCAGTGAGAGTTCAGTTGAAAGCTTCTGGAGACGTTCTTAGATGGGTGAATCATAAGGATTCAATCTTTTTAAAGCCTCTGGAAGAACTGCGAAGAAATACTGAAAGAGCAACACCCTACAAAAAGTCCATATATGTGTAACAGAAACGTTGTAGTGTTATACATCACTCATATGAGCTTTATTGAGCCAGTGGTTTTTCCTTTTTCTAACTTTCTACAAGAAGACAGGGAAAAAAAAGTGACCCTTTGTTTGTGGAGGATGAGAGGCGAGGAAAGAAACCTGGTGGGTTGGGGGTTTTTGTGTTGTGGTTTTTTAATTACATGTAAATATTTCCCTGAATATTTGAAAAATCTCATAATTATTGACTGGGTTTTTTTCTGTATCCCAAACATTTTGGGTTACAATCTCTTTTGAGCTGTCCTTATTTTATGTGAAGGGAGATAAAAAGGAACTTGAAAAACACTGATATAAAGAAGAAACAATATTTTTTTTCCTTTTCGAATATATATAAAAAAGTTATGTTTTCAGCGAACATTTCCCCCTTTTTTGACCATGTAATATGGGGCAGCTGAAAGATTATTTTGTCTATTGGATGTCTTTTAACACATAGCTCACCCAGGAAAAACTCATTAAATTCCACCTCACTGCTATTTTGTATTGCAAGAAACTAGTATTTGTTTAAAAAAAGTTTGGGTGACCTAACTGTATTCCAAAACCCAAATATAATGAACTGATTTCACTGAAAATTTGTTCTGAGGACATAGAATCCTTTAACAACTGCAGTCTCGGGAGTAGCAGAAGAGTCACCAACTTCTTTGCCTGATACTTTTGACACAGAAAAATATATTAAGGGTTTTAGAGGGCAACTAAAAGGAATTCTGTAGAACGATTTTCTTTTTTGACAAGAATCCAGCTAGTCAGAGCAGGAAAGGAGACTTTGTTTAACTAGAATGGGTCTCCAAGGCAGATGAGTATAGCTAGCAATTCTGTTTCCTGCCATGCTCAGTGCCCTTTAGGCTAACAAACTAAAGGATTTTTGGACACTGAAGTGGTAGGTAAGTTATCAGAAAAGGTGGAGGAAGTAAATTTGCCCATTTTACGCTGAATGAAAAATTGCTTTACAATAAGAATGTTATGACTGTTTTTTTCAACTGTGTTGCATTATGGTTAATTTAATACTGTCATATACAGTGGCAGGGCTGGAATGGAAGTGATTCATTCCAGTTAGAGCTAACTGTTGCAAACTGCTCCTTTCCAGCTCCATCTTTTCTGCTGGGAGCTGCACTACCACTGCTAGCTGTGAGGGAAACCCTTCCTCCCACTGCTGACAAAAAGTTCCCATTTCCATGGAGAAGAGGAGCAATACCTCTTGTACTAACCCTATGGCTGCCTCAAGTCAATTATTTTATTATTCTTTTAGCAGCTCACCCCTGCATAATAGTAACTAGGTTTTATGATGAAATATGTATAAAGTCTGAAAAACAGACTGCTATGTGCTCCCACATTTTCTTCTTCCTTGTTTTGATGGCCGTCTCAGTATTAAAAATCTGTTTTTATTTACACTGATATGAATTCAGAGTGACTTTTCTGAGGTGCATCAGGTATATACTGCTGAAACCCATGGCATGATTTATCTGAAAGGTTGAAATAACAACAGAAAGCTGTATATATTTGGTTAGTTGGACTATTGCATGCCTTGTTATTAGCTGACTCTTTCTCTTCTTTGGAGTGCATGTAGTACATAATGAGGTGCAGAGGGAAGGCATGGCAACTATTCTCAAGGGATTTATGTAAATAAGAAGTATTGGCACTTTTCTCAGCAATATTAAGTTTCTGAACAAAATGTTAAATAAAAAAAAAGTCAAGGAAATGGTGCATAAAATGCGCATGAATCAGGTCCTAACTCTGTAATCTAACTCTTGGGGAACAATTAAGGCATTACAAAGTCTCAAGGCATTTATCTGTCATTTTTACTGGGACAAGGGGAATTAAAAAAAAAAAAAAACACTAATGGAAATCTTAATTATACATACCTAATTATGAAAATTTCACAGAAGTACAGAAAGGAAAGCTTCCTAATGCCAATAATGCTGCTTATAAAATACCATAAACAAGGCTGAGAGTTTGTGAGGATGCTTGATGGAATCCTTCTCTAATCTACAGCAAAAAGAAAGAAAATAGTAAGAAAAATTAATAAAAAAAAAACCAAAACGCAATTCTGCAAGCAGAATTTTAGTAAGAGGTAAATGTTTTTACCTATAATGGAATCAAACACAATATGTTTTTCTTTAATTGTAGACATTTATGTGTGTTTGTATATGAAGTATTCATATTTGCAAGGAACAAAGAAGTAGCAAATTACAATATTTTCATACTACCTAGTGTATGCTCCTGCCTCAGCTGTAATCATAATCTTAAGAATTCAGAAGGATTTTTGTTTTAATCTGTCTGTATAATCCAAAAGGTCTTGGGGTTGAAACTGTGGGATCCTGAGCAGTAATACACATCTCAGAGTCTAGGAATACTGAAAAAGAGGGATGGTACTGAGAATACTGACTAGTGGATATAAAATGAATTAAGCTATGAGGGACTAAGCGAGGAGAGCATGGTGGGGGGTAATTTAAAAAAAAAATAAATGTTTTAAGGTGAAGAAGTGCCTTGCCTCCGTGATCCTAGACCCATCAAGGGTGATATCGAAGGGGATGCCCATGGAGGAGCTGTACTGAGGACCAGTGAGGGTGTTGGGTTACAGGTGCAGGAGGGCAGGTGGTGAACAATGGACTGTCTTACTGGCTGTCTGGGACAGAAGCAGTCTTTGAATGCTATTTGGGGGAAGACACATGTCTAGCTTTTGGCTTATTTGGGTTTTTTTGGGAAGCTAGGTTTACACAAGAGACTGTTGATCTCACCCATGTTAAGGTTACAAAGTGTGGTTTTGAACAGCAAACAGCTGAGAATAGGGTGAAATCCTGGTCTTGGTATAATGTTTCCATTTTTAGTATAATAAAAGCTCGCTAAATATATATATATTAAAATGGCATGTGCCTTGGCAGTCCTTTCTTCATGCAGATAATACGGCTTCGCTGTAGGCCTCATTCCTTGCTTCATGAACAACAAGAAATCCTGGCAGGAATTAATGTGCAGAGGACATGCATTTTATCTCTGTGAAATCTGGCTCTTGCTGGTTTCAGTGATGTGACTATGGAAGAAACATCACCAGGACTAAGCCTCTGTTTGTTCCACTCAATTATCAGTACTTAAATGGGGCATTTATCCCCTCCCTAATCAAAGGAGAGCTGTGCCCTCCACAAGTCCCGCTTAGGTACTGGGGTGTCTCCGCTGGCTGTGCGCAGAGCTTAAAACAACATAACTCTTGCCGGCTGCATAGATTCAGGTTGGTCGTCTTATGAGCAAGCTAACTCCAATGGATTTGTGGACATGTAAGTCAGGAAAGAGTGACAATGCTTCCCCCCAACTATGTTTGTTTGGGGCTGGGCACGCTTGCTGCGCTGGTGGAGCCAGCAGCCCCGGGGCCATGCTGGGGACGTGTCGCCGGTGGCCAGCGGGCAGCTGGGAGCAGCGGGGAGGGAGCAGTCTGGGGTGAGAAAGCCAAGAGGAGCCCCTGGCGCAGCAGGGTTGCAGGGGTGGAAGCAGCTGCCGGGTGAGGCCCCGCCATGGGCAGTCCCTCGTGGCTGCCTCTTCCTCAGGGAGGCTGAGGGGAGTGGAGGCAGACAGGAAGGGTAAATGTGACAAGGGAGAAAAGGGGTGCTACTGGGAAAGGACCTTTTCATTTCAAAACAGTGTTTTGCTTTTTTTGTTGTTTTGTTTTTGTTTTTGTTTTTTTTTTTCCCTTTAACAATTTTGATTGTATCTTTGTTGAGGTTTTTCTGTACTGGGCCCCTCAGGCTACAAGGCTGCTGAGGCGTGGGTTGGAAGATCAGTAAGCCCTGGTTCCGTAGGCACGGCCCAGGAATGGGCTGGGATGTTGGGGTTACTGAGCAGAGGCCAGCAGGGAAAGAGGTCTGACCCCAAGAAAGTCACACTTGTTTAAGGAGTTTGTGGTTTTGTATACAAAATCACTGATTAGTTTGGCCATCTTGAATATTTTTTTTTGCCTGGTCTGTCAGGATGCTGAGTAAGGTTTCTTTAGCTCACACATTGAATTTGGAGGAAGATTCAGCAGCTTGTATTTTTTTTTTTTTTTCTTTTTAAGGGGTGGGGAGGGTTGGCAGTGCAATGATTTACTACTCCTTTAGGCATGCAAACTGTAGGACCATATGTTTCTGAGCATCTTAATGTTAATTCACTGTGTCACCTAACCTCCATCATTCCTATTGCGAAAAGCTATCAAGCCCTTACCTGGCAGAATTTAAATGTGAAACACGTAAAAGACATTTCAGAAAACACATAAAATACTTCTCTAGATGAACTTTAAGTCTACTAAGATCTATTTAATAGCATATGTAACCAAGAATAAAAGACCTTCTGATAAAGAAATGGTTTAAGAAACAAAATAAATACTTTTCTTAAAAGAATTGGATAAACAGTTATCCTTACTGAGGTGGTCTGTGGTATGAAACCTTTATCACATCAAACAATAATGAAGGGTGACATTTAAATCCTCAGCCATTCTAAATAGTGACTGAAAATGAAGCATTACTGATGTCTTTGACAAGGAAAATATATGAGGTAAAAAGATGTAGTACAGAGATAAGCTATTTATTTGTACTGACCTCAGTCGATCTTGTCTTTATTTTTTAAATATTTTACCAGTCAACATGCTACAGAATATGCTATTCATTAGTTCTGTCAGAAGCAGCAGCTTGGGTAAATAGATGGGAAGGATTAGCAGAACTCTATGAAAGATAGAAATGGTGATAATGCTGCAGAAAAATGATATAACAGTATCTAAAAATTACCTTTTGCCAGTGTGCCAAATATATAACAGACTCCAGTGGTTATAACAAGTATGCTATGAAGTAAAAAAAAAAAAAAAAAAAAAAAAAAAAAGCAGGGTTGCAGAGCCTTTTTAACATGTTTCATACTTGAAATAGGAAGATGTTTGGGATTTGGTTTTGTTTTTTTTTTCTAAGGTGATATATATATACGTGGTGACATATACAAGATCAAATTAATATTTTTTTTTACTTTTTTTTTAAAGAAGATGCTTGTAGAAAAATGTGCTGATGGAAAGGTGTTAGATGAAAAGGGTCTTGTGTCAGGTTGATATTGCTGACCATAAAATAGCTACATTTGATTCATCTTCACAAGAAATACTTAAGGATTTAAAGTTATTTATGCACCTAGCACAGAAGAATGCTTGTGCCAGTGTTTGTGCTTATTTAAGGATACAGAGACAATGCAAATAAGTATCACAGTGGTGACAGAATCCCTTTTTTTTTTTTATTAAATTAACAAAATAAGATTTATTTTACCCAAAAGACTGTAAAGTCTTTTTAGAAATATTCATTCATCGAACAACAAATATCTCTGGACAAATCCTAGTTATTTTATTCACAGAAACATGATCTTAGTACTTGATCTGTTTCTTAATTAAACAACACATTGAAGTATGTGTTTAAGTGATCACTATTTATTAGCATAACTAAGCTATTTTTATATTGTTATGAAAGCTAACACATGTTTAGGAGCTCTGAGAGACAGGAATGTTGTTGATGGCTGAGCACCCCAGTGAAATACTTCAAGCAGTACCTTATTCTAGATGCTGTCAGGGAAACAGAAGTTGTCTATGAAGCTCGTAACACAATAGAGATACAAAAAAGTCAAAACTGTGCTACGTTCAGCAACAGCAAAAAAAAACAGAGTCCTGTATTATTTGCTGTAAACTCCAAAAAAGCCTCTGATGCAGAAAGTCTGTGGCTATGCACCCTTTGCTGAGGAACACAGAAGAAAAGCTGGTTGCCTCCTTACTAGGGGCTCCCTCACCGCTGCAGTGATTCCAAAGTGAAATCCAGCTCATGTCTTTTTCCTTCACTGCCTCCTGTTTAAGTAAATGTATAGGAACCTGATCTTCAATATTTGATAGGGCACTTCCTCAGATTAGGTAAGTGTCTTTTTGGTCATATGCATATCAGGACCTGGAAAGATATTAACTTAAATTACCTTTTTTTACCATGCTGGAGTATAAAATTTCCATAGTCATTCAAATAGGAAACATGTAGCCTAACCAGTTGTGTTCAATATTAGATGTCACGCTAACAAGCATGACTTTTTAAAATTCCTGTGGTTCAACAGAGATGTGAATTTGATGGTCTCAATCTAGTTCTTATTTGGGTATGGACTAGTCTCTGCTAGAACTCATTCTTGCCTAATAGAACCCTAACAGTGGACAAAGTCTGTAAGTTGGAAACAATGTGATATGTTAAAAATCTGAGTGAAAAAGTTTATATAGAACTCTAGTTTGCTTTTAAAGAACATCTCCTTCATAAGCAGTTGCAATGTATCACATTTTTCAAAAAAGAAGAAAATTCTTTTTCTTATTTCTTTCCTATTTTTCAACTTTCTTTGTTATGATTACAGCTATCTCACTGTTCTATAACATTGTCTGTTCTACTTGACTGGTTCTTTTGTTGTGCTTGTATTAATGGTGCATTTATTTTTACTTTTTTTGGCTTTTTAATCTTGAAAGAAAATGCTATTGTCCTGCCCTCAATCAGCTGATCAGTACTCCTACACTCAAAGCGACTATATAGGTCCTTTTTCCCTGCAAGATTTAGTATTAATGTCAAAAGTAGTTGTAGGTGGAAAGGATGTTTCTTTCAGTTCTTTTTTTTTTAAAAAAAAACATGCATTATAAGCTGGGGAAAAAAAAAAAAAAAAAGACCTGGAAGGCAGCTCTTACAAGACATCCTTTATACGGCAATACTTCTGACCCACCCTTTAGTCTCTTTTCAATCTATGTGTATGAAATTCTCCCTTTTGTTTTGTTTAAACCAAATCATATTTGCATTCAACAATGCCATATGAAAAGGGAATCAGAAATTTCAGACCATTTTTAACTGGATACCAGAGGGAGGAGTATATATAAAGACTGCAATGTTTTGGAACATTTCATGAAACAACACTCAGAAGTTTAACTCAGTTCTGTGCTCCTTAGTAAAAAAATATACCTTATGTGTTCATGTGTGTCACTGCAAACTATGTAAAAAAAAAAAAAAAAAAAAAAAAAATTCACTGCTACTAGATTTGTAGCTGAATGAAGAATTATGTTTTACAAATATTTTGCACCTTATTATGCAGAGACATAAATTAATATTTAAATGCAAGGATATGGAAAATTAAACGCAACAGGTATAATTTTTTCTGATCTAATTCTTGCTACATGCCTCTAGGGTTAATCAAGAATTTTTGTAAGGGGCAATTCTGTAAGATTAAGTCACCAGAATGATCTTGTAAGTGGATATCTGTCGAGCACATCAAAAGCTTTCTTTTTCTTTTTTTTTCTGAATGTTTTTGAAGCAGTGTCATTTCTATGCTCTAGTTACAGAATTGTTTTCTAGTGACTGGGGCAGTTACTCTATTTTTTTTTTCTCTGTATCTTTAGTAGTTATTGTGACTTTTGAACTCTAACCTCTGTCAACCTCAAATCAGGAAGTCCTTACTGTATTGAAGTCACACCAGTGACAGTCCTCTGGAAAGATTCTGTGACTTGAGAATTTTGCCTATTTTAAGAGTATTCCTTGTAACACAGGAGTAAAAACCTAGCTAGTGTCAACACAAAATACAGTGAGTACGAGCAGTACATTTTATTTATTCACACTGAAGAAGATATCAGAATTAGTAAGTGGGATACAGCCTTCAGTGGTATGTGGGGAAAATTATTGGGATTTTTGTCTGTTTGCTTTTATTTTTGCATACTTATGTATGTATATATACACCCCTGCATTTTGAATATATATCTGAGTACTTATGCTTCAATTAATAAAATAGGGCTAGGGAACTGAAAAGGACATGAAAAACCACCTGACCTTTCAAAAAAAAAAAAAAAATCCCCAAAAGGTAGAGAAAGAGATATTTACTTAAAACAGAAAAAAGACCAGCAGTTAGATCTATGTAGCACATGTGCATACCCACATGCTATGGGAATGTAAATGCAAGACTGTGTTTTATGTCCAGGGTACCTTTCTTGTTTTCCATCCCTGACCCAAGTTGCATATTATATTCTCTTAATTTAGTAAATTGTGACTGAATGACTTTCCTCTGACCCAGTTTCCCATCTGTAAAATGGAAAGGGTACTAAGTTATTGTTGAAGCAATTGAAAAATTACTTATAAAAAGAAAGAAATAAGAACTAGATAATAGTACAGTCTATAATGTATTAATTGTTGTACCTTGCTGTTTTTTAGTATAGTATCTTATCAAGTACTCAAGAATTTTGAATTTTGTCACATGTATGAGAAAAGGAAAAAATGTTATTCTGAGCTTGCAGAAAACACCTGGATCATTTTAGAACAAACACTTAATTTTCTCTAAGCTTCATATTTTAGTATTCACTTATAATTAACATTGGACATTCAACATTAATTATGTTAATGTCGAATTATTATGGATTATAATGTTGAATAATTATGTGAATGTTAATTAATTAACATTCAGCATCTTTGAATGCATTGGTGTGTTCCTGTGTACTGTAGTGAAATCATAACCTAAAAAAATATAATATTCTCCTGGCTTTGGATGATCCGTAACAGCTGCCAGCTGATTTAAGGGTGAGAGAGACTACATATAGTGGTTTGTAAAAGTTTCTATTAGTTGGATACTTTCTCTCCTAAACTTTGTTTGCCTTCATTTTCTGATTCTTGGCTTGTAGAGACTCATTTTTACAACCTGAAATAAATAGAAGCTTTGTAATTGACTTCAGATTTGACCCAGCTAAGTGTTTGGGTTTTGTTGACTGGCTGCCAGGCTTTCCACCCTGTGGCTCTCTCACTCCCCCTCCTCAACAGGACAGGGAATTAAAATACGATGGGCAGGCTCATGGGTTGAGGTGAAGACAGTTTAATAAAAAAAGCAAAGGCCGCATATGGAAGCAAAGTGAAATGGGAGATTTGTTCTCTACTTCTCATCAACAGACAATGTCCAGCCACTGGGAAGCAAGGCCTCAGTACATGCAGTGGTTGCTTTGGAAGACAAATGCTTTAATAATTGAAGTCTTCCCCCGCTCCTGCCTTTCCTCCAGCTTTTATTACTGAGCATGGTGTTGTATGGTAGGGAATATCCCTGTGGTCAGTCAAAGTCAGCTGTCCCGGCTGTGTACCCTCGCAACCTCTTGCCTGCCCTCAGCCTACTGGCCTTTGTGGAGGCTGAAGGGAAATGGTGGGTTGGAGGGGGGTTGGAGAGAAAGCCCTGATGCTGTGTGATCACTACTCAGCAATAGCAAAAACACTGGTATATTATCATCATCCTAGCCAGAAATGCAAAGCATGGCACTATATGGGCTGCTGTGAGGAAAGTTAACTCCATCGCAGTCAGACGCAGTATAGCCATCATACAAAACAGCTCTAATTTCTTTGCCAAGTACAGCAATGTAATAAAGATGTTTTATTATTTTCATTTACTGTTAGTGTCTTTAAAAGGCCATTAAAAATAACAGTCCAAATGTTTCTGTGGTTTGTGTGATCTTTATGTGTCAGTATTAACATGAGTCATGCTTCACAGTCATGATAGGGTTACTGGCATTTTAATCTAAACCAAAAAGTATGGCTTGTTTGAACTATTCTGTTTTCTCCACCAGTAGCATCTCAATCCTGTGAAGTATTATGAATGTTTATATATGAAAACTTCCCCAAAGCAGAACTCCAGCCTTTATCAAGCACTATATTTTGTTACAAAATTGGTTTTCCTCTGAACTCTAGAAAAATATGTCCAAATTACTACACTGTGTAACTGCATTCTTGGTAATTACATATCACATTGATGTTGGTGAGTCAAATATCAAACCATTTCCTGAAGATATTCATTTGGACCACATGTATCTGATGCCAGATAGACAATTTCACTATTTAATAATGTCTGTGGTTTTACTTCTTAGTTGAAATTGAAGAAAATAATATATTGTTTTCATGGGATGTCAGCTGTGTTTTGGTATGTAGTTGCATCCTCTCCTGGAGAGGAAGGGTGGTGAATACCTCCTTTAAAGCTTCTGTTACGACCAGGCTAAGTTAAGTGATGCCGTTGCCTGGTTTAGCAGCTGTCCAGCTTGTCACCATTCATTTTTTTCCTTGCATAGCTTACTAGCACTTTCTGTATCTGTAGCCCAAAACCTACAGTACTAATATGGATGGTACAGCCTTGATACTAACTCAGACTCTGGACTTTATCATGTGAGGCTTTGTGTGGACTTGTCTTGATCTACCTAAAACTCTCATTATTTTTGTGTAGATGGTAGTAATAAGTGAGGGTTTTTTCTGCATAAAACAAAAATTTATGATCTTCACATAATGAAGTAATACAGAGGAGTACAGGCATGGTATGATAACAGAAGCTTGAAAGTGAGGACCTAGTGTAGTGCAGAGGAACGTGTGCATGACATGATAAGAGAAGTGGCACGTGGTGACATCTGAGACCCCAAGACTATAAACAATTCACCAGTGGTCATTTACTGATAATTAAAGAAAAGCAGGCATGGGAACTGAACAATACAGATTTTAGGGTACCAAAGAACAAGTATCTCCTATATAAAAGACACTTCGTATATAGTACGTTTAAGCATAAAGTGGAATTGCAGAGCAATGAAGAAAAAGAAGTAAATTGTAAAAAGTGATAAGATATAAATCATCCTCCTGCCACCAAAGTGGAGAAAGAAAAAACCACCATCGACACCACATATTTCTCTCTGAAGTACTTGGGATGCTGACAACTTGCTGTCAGACTCCCCCTACCCCCAAAGTTTTGCCAATAACCTTAGGACCCAGAAGAATAGTGGAAGGGTAAGCTGCAACAGTGGGGAATGGCTAGATACTGGGAATTGTCTGTATAGCAGTTTTAACTGTATTATTATTGAGATTGTTTTCTCTAATAGCAGTCTTTTTTCTTTTGTCTGTAATGATTACATTTGAATTCTTTGATTAGATGGTTAGGATTTCAATTACACTAGCAATAAATTCTCGACTTTTCTCTAGGAGTGTTTCCTTTTGTTAAAACAAGTTTCTGAGTGTATCAACACCTCCCTGACTCCTATGTTATTGTTATAGCTCATCATTATATAAGATGATGTTCAATACATGTTGTACCAAATAAAAAAAAATAGTTCCAATTATTATTTATATGTAATGACATGGTCAAGAAGGAACTGAAATAATATTTCTCTGTCTTTTCAATATCATCTGTGGCTTTGACTTTCAAACAAAAGTTTTAGTATATGAATTCCAGGTGATATTTGTTGTTTGCAAGTGCTTTGCCACATGAACAAAATAAAAACGAACGAACAAACAAAAACTCAAACCCGACAGTACTCATAACTAAAATCTGTGAATCTTCATCAGTAGAATACTTAAGTATGTGTACTCCCTTCTTTTATTCAAAGGTTTTTCTTTGAATACCAGAGCTACGTTTTGAGGGATGTAGGGACACAGCCAGCAATGGCATTTAATGAACGTGTGGGTACAGGAAGCAGAATATATCTGTATTACACAGGGCTAACGCAGTTTAATATATCCTTTTCATCAATTTACTGCAAGCTGAAGAGGTATCTGTGGTAGGCAATAATAAATTGAACTCCAGATCTAGCTTCCTTTTACTGTAGGGGGTAAAGATACTTCTCAAACTTTGAAGCACAGTTTAGGAGGGATTACAGCAAAGGGAGGGAAGTAATGCACTGACTGAAAACATTACTGTTTAAGCCTACATAGACAAACAGTTGTCATTCTGTGGCAAAAACTAGTCACTAAAGCTTTAGTGAGTAGCCTAATTAGAAAGGTAACTTAGCCTTCAGTGAAATCCACTGAATTCTCAGGGCTTATTCTGTCAAGAACTGGAGTAACGTGGATCAGTTTTTATGATTCCAGAAAATCAAATCCTGAACTTGATCCTTCTGATATGTCCAGACTGAAATTAGCCCTCAGGTGTTTTTTTTCATTGTTAAATTGTGCAGTGAAAAATGTACAAGATACAACTGGTACTGATAGTGTCCTATGTGATATTTTAGCATGACAACAATTTTCATATATATATATATGAGACAACACATGTATATATCTATGGAAAAAATACATTTATTTTGGTTTTGTGTTATAAATCTATTGAATGATATAATGATGAGCATAATTAAGACCCCTTTGCTCTTAACTTACCGATGGGTCAGTCTGGTTTCATCACTGACTACAATGCATATATACAATATAATGTATCTATTATAACTTTGTTTAGTAGTGTTTCTTTTTTTTTCTCCTGATTTACCACTGGATCAGGTTGTTTTCTATTTAACACCTGTAATAGAAGTTACATTATTACACTCTAGCATGAAGCTGGTACTCTTATCTTCAACATGCTTGTGTAGAAGGAAAGCTAGTTACAAAATCAGGGGTAAAGAAGAACCTACTGAATTATGGTATATGCAGCTGTTCAGAAAATTTAGGATAACATGAATTCAATTTGTATAGGTATGCCAATGGGAAAACAGGTTCAGGCTGTGGGATTTTATATTGAAGACTATTGCACAGGTAGATAAAATAATTTTTCAAAGGATGTGTTAATCCTATTTTGAATTTCTTTCCACAATTTTAAAACTTCCTACCAACAAAACTTTTTTTTTTTTTTTTCCCCCTTAAGAAATGTTACAAAAGAAACATATTGGAGTCTCAAGCTTGTCTTCGTGGGCCAATTATATCTCTTTGGTCATGTAACTTCAGAGTTGCTGAGAAACTCCTATTGCTCTGGGGAGCAAGGAAGATACCCAGTGTCTGTGTAATGCTCTAATGGAGACTGTCATTTTACTCCTGACTGTTTAAGGAGTCGTGTTCACTAACAGGCCACATGTGTAGCTGTTGCACACAAACTGTTGGCTTTCTGCTGTGCGGTTGGCAGACTCTTGGGAGGCACTGCAGAATTCGTAGCACTATATCCTTGACAATTATTATATAGCATGCTGCTACAGGCTTTTCTGATATACCACAAGGTAATTTGTGTTAATGAATGTCAGAATTGTAGATGCTCTGCTGCTGAGCATTTTAGACCACACGTAGAGAATTTCAACAATTGGTATGCATTTGTCTCCCTTGTCAACTAACAGTGTTATATTCTAACCTATACCTAAACCTTTTTCTTTTTTTTTTTTTTTAATTCCTGCATAGGTGTGAACCACACACTGCATTTAATCAGAGATATAGTTAACAGGGAGCGCATCAAATTCTGGTCTATATAACATTCTATAATATGTTTGACGTAATTAATCAGCTAATGGTACTAATTTGATAATTCCTGGAATAAAGTGTCCTTTGCTCCTCTGACAAGGGCAGACTAGGTGAAATTCGAATAATGTCTTGTAATGACAAATCTAACAATAATTAGTAAATAACAGAAATAATTGATATTGTGCAGACACCTTGTCTACAGGGTAATCACAAATCAGTAACTGTCTTTTTCTAACACTTCTCTAGTGTGCCATTCTCTGTATAAAGAAGTCCTTCAGTATAGAAGAATTTGTTAACTATTGAGTTTGTAAAAGTGTTTTCCCTTACTGATTTTAGTCAAAATCTAATTCATTCCTCTATGTCAATAGCTTTTGCACTGCAATCTCAAGGGTTCATGTTCTAGCTCTCATGAGTACATGGAAAGCAATTTTAAAAAATAAGCCTGTGTGCATGAGGCTTGGATTTGCAATACCGTGTCTGTGCAATCATGGACTATTTTAAATTGCTTTAAAAAAGGCTAAAAAATCTAGCTTACTGGAGAGGTGTGAAGATATGAGCTTTCCCACTGTCTGAAAGTTTAAATAATGGAGGAGATAACAAAGTATATAGTTAGTTGAAAATTCTGGATTATGAAGAGACTACCAATTAGCAACTTCAGATGTGAAATCTCAGCATACAAAAACTATATTAGAGTTGCCCAATACTAAAAGCAGAAAGTTATTTATTTTCATTTATAATCCAATGTATTTTGTAGGACTGACAAAAAAAATATTTCTAATAGGTTCTCCATTAAAATATATAGGAAGATATTTTCCACTCTGAAGAACTAACATCTCCCTTAACTATGCAGTGTATGTTCATACTGCTGTTTTCAATTTACACAGTTTACCAACATCTGTATATTACAGGAATAAGGTCTAATTCCAGACTGAATGAAAGTTGGAGAGTATTATTTCAATTTTACAGAAGGAGACCAGACAGAAGATGATTAAATGACTTGCCAAAAATTCACACAACAGAGCAGAACAGCAAACTGAACAGCAATGGTAAGTTCTTTAAATGCTAACTTTATAAAACATGCTGTAAGTGCCCATCATCTAGTGCAACTGAAAAGCCTGAGAGATCATGATGATTGATTGCATTAAACACTGCCTGCTGTGGTCACAGTGGACTTTTCTGATTTATATCACTTTAGGATCTGCTCTGAGTTTTAGAAAGTGTTTCGTAGAAACATCAGCTTATAAACTTCATCACTTTTCTGGAGAAAAACATTGTGAAAGTCCTTTACAGAATTATTAATCTGTTTCTGAATAGTAGAGTGAGGTAATTTTTTTTAGTTAATATTTGCAGGAATGTGCCAGAAATTGAAAGAAATAGAAAATTCTTTGATTTCTGAACTTGTTACGTTATGATTTTTGGAAAAGATAATGCTAATTCAATCCAAATATTCCATTTCAATAAAATTGATTTTTGAATAATTATTTTAATGTATATTTTCTGTGAGGGATGCTCTCAAAATTATATTGAAACAAAAGTCTTAATGCTTTATAATGATACCAAAAGACCATAAATACCATAAATGATGCCAAAAACAATACTTTGCTTTGATGAATTAGATTTGTCAGAATCAGTACATTCTTGTGGAATGTTTTTATTTATATGACAAGAAGATATTCCACTGGAAACGTTTTGACCAGCTCAGATTACCTCTGAGTGTATCTACTGTGAAGTCAACTCACTGAGGGGTACTTTCTGACTTTTCTTAGTGTTTGACATAGCCAATATAAGACTAGTTAATAAATGCTAAGGCAAAGCTAAAGATTATGCTGTAGAGACATTGCCCAATTAATATAATTATTGTTTTTTCAGTGCTGCTAGTTTTGATAGTTTCTGAGACTGCAAATCAGCCTCTGTTCTTGCTGTCATGCATATCACCAGCAGATGTAGCATTATTGCCATAGGCACAGGCCAGAAAATCCTGAATTTGGAAAGCAAAGAATGTCATGTAATTATTTTGCAGCCTAACATAATGTGGCCTGTTTGAGGAGCCAAAAATATGCAACTACATCTTTTCTGTTGATGTTTTGCAATAAAGTTGTCAGCCAGATAGCAGTAGGGTGAAGGAGGCAGAGTGCTGTGCAGAATGAATGTGTGCTATAGTGACAACCCCCAACACAACCTACAGAAACAACACAAAGGAGCAAAAAAACGTCTCTTCAAAGTAGACATGTTAAGTCAATAGCATTAATGCATAATTGAATAATGAACAATACCTTTGAAAGAGGGTAGATTTAGACTAGATATTAGGAAGAAGTTCTTTACTGTGAGGGTCATGAGGCACTGGAACAGGTTGCCCAAAGAAGTTGTGGGTGCTCCATCCCTGGAAGTATTCAAAGCCAGGTTGGATGGGGCCTTGAGCAACCTGCTCTAGTGGGAGGTGTCCCTGCCCGTGGCAGGGGGGTTTGAACTTGATGATCTTTAAGGTCCCTTCCAAACCAGACATTTCTATGATTCTCTCCATCCTGTCAATCTTTCAGCATCACAAAGAAGGCAAAGAATTGCCTGAAGACAAAGAGTTGAAGAATCTTCTTCCTCTTAGAAGAATTCCAAGCTGGCATCAGTGGACCTGAATTCAAAAACTTTGGAGGTTGACTCCAAATACCAAACTATATATTTTCAGGCGGAGGTTATTGTCTCATTGAGCCTTGCCACCTTCTCATTAGTCTTTATCAGCATGTTTCAATCCTTTGTCTTCTATATATCATATCCTATCATATCTTATAACATTACCTTCCTGTTTCTCAGCCTTCTCCCCCATCCCCTTCTTATGTTCCATTTGTTCCCAGTTTTCTCTCACAAGGCCTGTCCCACCACCCACTGCTCACCTGTTTTGTGTACTTCACATTTAGAAGATTTTTATTCCTAGAAGATTAATGTATCAACCAAAATATCCAATGTGAGTGACTGTCCTGGGTTGAGAGACACAGGAGTAACTTTTCTTCTAATGCTGAGGAAAATTGCACTTTTAGAAGACTCTAGTGTCTGAATTTGCGAAAATATTTACTTTATAGCCAGCCAGGCTCCGTGGGATTCGAGGTCTCAGTGTTTTCAGGCCTTGCCAGGTGCAGGGACAAGGAGGAGCAAGGCCTGGGCATTTGACCCAGGCTGGCCAACAGGAGTATTTCATACCATGAACGTCACATCCAATATAAATTAGAGAAGTTTGCTGCATAGCTCTCTCTCCCTGATGGCGGCAGTCCAGACAAATCCTTGCCCCGGTGCTGGAGCCCCGAGGCCTTCCCTTCCTCCTGAAGCCATTGCGCTCGCAGTGTCCAATACTTGCTATCCACTGCTGGGAGTGCACAGCTTCCTACTGATATAGTTGGCTGAGCATAATTCCTGTATATCTTATATCAGTATCGGGATTAATACTGGTTCTTTAGTATTATTGTTAATTATTTAGTCTTAGTCTATTAAATCTATTTATATTTCAACCCTTGTGTTTCTTTGTGTTCCCCGATTCCCCTTTCCGGGTGGGGAGGGGTCATCGGGTGATAGAATAATTGTCTAACAACAATAGATTGTTATGGGTTCTCTCAAACCATAACAGTGACCTATACTAAATTGCTCTGTTCCTTGTGTCTTATTGATTCATGCTTAGCTAATTCAAGAATACTTAACAGGCTACTGTCATGTCAAGACCAAGTCAGTCATACTTTAAACAGATGCAGAAGTTTTACTCTTATGGCCCGCATCTTGACTCCTCATGTTTCTTCCACGCTATTTCTCTGGATCCTCTCTTGGCATCCAGGATAAATTCAAATAGCTACTTTATATGGAGGTTTTTTGGTCTTTTATAATGCTAACCACAGTTTTGACTCCTGAGTTGAATAGAATTGGGTAGCATAGTAGTCATCACATAAGTGATGGAGAGATTGCAGTTGAATGACTGACACCATGATTCTAAGTCTTACACATTTTCTTCATTTAGATTAAAAGAAACTTAAAATCTATTGAGCACTTGATGATGATAATGTTGACGATGATAATGACTAATATATTAACAGTAGCCTTGTTAGTTACCTCAGGGATATTTTGCAACCGTGAATTGGAGGGAATGATATGGGATGGATGGTAAGAAAATTAGTTGTTCAGGAAACAATTTTTCCAAGATATCATCTGAGCTCTGGAACAAAATAAAAATTTTTCTTAGTTCCGTGTATGGGTCAGATTAATGAATGAGGAAGATTCTGAACCAGAGTCCAGAATACAGGGTTTTTGGAAAGCTAAATAGTATTGAGAATAAGACAGTATCAGGCCAATAAAAATTATAAAACAGAACCTAAAAATCAATAGTATGAAATAACAATTCTCCATAGTAATGAGATAAAGTTAATGCATGCATGTTGGCACAAAGATACTTGCCCTCCACTGTTATCAAATTTTATTTTAGGTCTACGGTTCAGGAAACAAAAGTTTTTAAAACTTATATTCTTGAAATTCAAAACTTCTCTAAATGAAATTAATTTCTTCTTACCTATAGGAATCACAGTGAGCGTAGTGGTAGATTACACATTACAAATCAATACTAGGGTTCAAATGTTATTATAGAACCACTCGAGCTAGGCTTCTTTGGTTAATGATATCATCTGGACTCCATAATGATTAAGAACATAGTAATACATTCTTCCTCATTCATTACCTTACAAATAATAACCACATATTTGATTATATTTGATTACAGTATAAGCAATATGCTCAAACTTATCATATATAAAAAAAAAAAAAAGCAAAGAAGAGCTTTTTGAACGTAATTAAGGTGTAAAAGAAAGTTCTGTTTAACAAAAAAATATTTTATTCATAAGTTCTGGCATTTTCTGTCAAAAGAAAGAAAGGAAAACCAACATCCTGCAATAAAATGTAAAAGACAGGAGAAAAAAAAAAAAAAAAGGAGGCTTAGTATCTGGTAGAGGAAAATAATACAGAAACAGATTCTTCTTTACCATTTATAATACATTTATAACACCTTATTTTTCATCTTATGGCAGTGCAGAAACATTGCACTCTGGAAAATTTTCTGTTACCTGATGGTAAGTAGCAGACTTTCTGATTCACTAGTACTGTTTTGGCTTTATCTCCCAGCGTTTTTCTCAGATGTGTCTGGATAGCTGGAGTAGTTTGTATCTGATTTTTCTCTACTTGTTATGCAAATTATTAACAGATCTCCCATAACAGAGGAGGGAGAAAATCCTGAGAGCTACACATGGCCATAGCTTCTTGATAAAAAATTCCCTTGATATTTACACATTCAAGACAACTGTCTCACTTTGTCTGCAATTTTCAAAGACACAATATCATGCTGCAGTGTCAAGGGAAAAATAAAAACAAAATATGAGACTTTAAACAGCAGAAAAAAAGCAAGTGGAAAAATGCTGGGAAACATTTGAAACACCATAGTTGGTGTTAATGTTTAAAAGGGTGTTCAGTTATCCTCTAGACTCTTCTGCTATTTTGTGTCCATAAGTAACAGCAGCAGGTTTTTTTATTATTTGGCCTCTACATTTGTCACTCTCCATTTTACTATTTAAACTACAAACTGCTAGAGTTTACAAGAATCGAAAAATATTTTCTTGAAAAGACTCTCTGAAATGGAGTGGTGTTGCATTAGCTGGTATTTGCGGTGGCTGGGCAGGTGGCAGGAAGTTAGTCACTTATGGGGGATTTAAAGACTGAAGTTTTCTGTGGGGCAGATGAGAAACAAGGCTAAGAAGATCTGAGATCTTGTTCATGTTTGAAACAGATTATTCCATTAACTCAAGACCTTTTTGGTATTGCTTTTAAAAAGCAGATTTGACAAGGACATGCTGGCTATAGTGATATTTTAACTGGAAAGGAACACCATAACACGCCTTTCATAGAAAATACACATCAAGCTTTGGCATCTGTCACTTGTGTATGCAGTATTTATATTGGATGTGTCATTGTAGTATCTAAGTACTGTTCAAAGATTGAAAATACATGTCTAAACCAGGAGCATTTTAACAACACAGAGTGCCAGTTTACCATCTCAACAAAGCCAAATGACAAATGAAAGAGAAGGAGTTCTCAGAATTAATACAGTCCATGCATCATAAACAAAATCCCTAAAGTGGATTTGACAGATACTAGCAACCTGTGTAGTGATAGAACCCTCGTATAACATACTTGTTCACTTCTCGTGAAGAGTTAAAATAGTCAAAATTTCAAAATGGAAATGTTTTGTGGTTTAAAAATGCTTTCAGTTAACAAATATACAAAACAGTCTGCAGTAAATTTGAAAGGTTGTTTATAGATATACGAAAATGTAGTATATTAAAACCCCTACCAATTTCAATTTTTTATTTATTTTCTTGGTTTGATTAGTTTTACCTAAGAGATATCTGGAGTTGTATATCAACAGTGCATAATTTGGTAATTTCTTGTGAAGTCTCAGGCAGAGAGACATCTTAGTAGTAGAATACAATTTTGTTAGACATCTGCCCTTTATTAAGAGGATTGAGCAGAAAGTTTAAATTTCAGAGAGGAAAGCTCACCAGGGTTTAAAAATGAACAGTATTATATCTTGCATTTCTCCTGTCTTCCCTGGATTTCAGATCTCCCAGTTTTCATCCAACCCCATCTCTCTGATATGCTCACTGGTACCCTCAGTGGCTGGAAATATATAAGGAGCTATGCTGCAAACCGTGTATCTTAGTTTCAAAACTTCACACATGCATATCTGAAGTAAGAGTTGTCAAAGCACTGAACCCTGAGAGATCATGTTTGTCATTGGGATGACACGCTTAGGGTGCAAAAGTTGCCTATCATTAATTTTTGGGACTATTTCAAAAGGAATGATTGATGGCAAGCTCAGTGTAAGGCAGAACACATTATGTATCCCACATTCAGCAATATCCTACATGGATGTCTAGGTTTTTTGCTCCAAGGTCACACTGGTAGCCAGTCTGCTTTGGCTGATGGACAGAGTCGAGCTAACAAACCATAACAGTATTAGACAAAAAGTCTGAAGGCAGCCTGGGTAGGACAAAGAATTTCTCTAGAAACTACATATTGTTGGTAAGAGGCCAATATTATCATCCAAGAAGTCAAAAGAATAAAAAGGTTATAGAGTTATGTGGGTTGGGAGCAGGATAATCTTTTATATTTCTTAAGAATGTAGATATATCTATATGAGCATTTCAGTTTGAATCTTTTGAAGCAAATCTATCTGCTGCAAAAGCTCACATCCCAGATGAAGTCATGGCAGCAGAAGCACTCCAGGGATGTGCCTAGTATGTTCCAGCTGCTAATAGGCATGCAGTTCACAAAATCAGAATAGGGCTGAAATAAAACCTCTTGAAGCACAAACAATATTGATGTCTCATTGTCAGCACAGTTGTTTTGCTCCTCAGATCTGTTTCATTTGGGCAGCGCTGCTCTCTCATATAAGCATAGCCAGTGGCTGCTTCTATGTGTAGGATAGCAGGCAGTTCATTTCTGTGTATGTTCACTACATGGATGTTTAATAGCTGGCAGAGCTAGTTGCTACAGGTAATTGAAAGTCTGCCAGGACTGCCTGTATGGACACTGCAACAACCTTTCCCAAGGACTTTCGGAATTTTCAAGTGGTGGGACTGATAGAGAGTCATCTTTTAAGTGATGCAAGAAGTTCTCATGGCTTCAGTGGTCTGGTTGTGACAGGCCCCGAGACTTCCTATAGCTTTATCTGCACCTTTTTCTTAGAGGAGTTTCTTTTTCCAGTTTCACTTCTAGTTGACATCTTTCCACGAACAGCTCTCTGGGTTGTCAAAGTCCCTTCAGAGTCCTTAGGAAAAATCTTTCCCTTTCTGACTTGACTGTCAGCTGGCCCTCAGAAAGCTCCTCATCTTTTAATACATTCACAATGCCCATGTGCTAACAACTAGTTCTCATCATGCCTATGCTTCAGTGAAACTAAGAAAATCAGCTAGCAGAGATATAACAGTTGTCACAGCAGTTTCCAGGCTGCTTCTTCAGGGAATTTCTTCCATGTGCTGCTTCTGCAGGGATCATCTTCCTTGAGGGAACTTCTGCAGCTTGCTTATGCAGGTGAGGGTTGGCTTCTGGAGGCTTTTGCTTCTAACAGCTCTGACAGTCAGCTTGTGTTGTCAGTTCCTGGATTTACGGGATATTGGCATTATTGTCTCTATAAGAGAAACATTGCAGAAACAGGAGCCCAAGCCCCATGGTGGATGGAAGGAAAGACAGCTAGTGAATGTGCTCAAAGGAGGAGTAGATTGACTACTATAATGAGGAAGGCTGGAAATGTATGGCTTCTGGCAGCAGGAGGAAGGCTCCTTCTCTGCCTGCAGAGCTGCAGTTACAGAACAAGCACTTGCCTGGGAACCTTGCCCTGGGAACAGGCAAGGAGGGACAAGAACAGTCACAGCAGGCATCAGAGCTAGCTGAGTCTGATACAGGGGATCTGCATGAAGAGGAAAAAGTGAGTGACAGCAATCCAGCCAGTTTCAAGAGTGTGTTGAGGACAATTTCTGTACTTGGGTGCTCAACAAGTCAAGAAGGGGAGATATTCTGCGGGACATGTTAATCACAAATAAGGAAGAGCTGGTCAAGATACAAAGGTCAAAGGCAGCCTTGATAGCAGTGACTGAAACTTCCTGAGAAGAGTTAGCAAAACTGTGTAGAGTCACAGCCCTGGACTTCAGTGGAATAGGATTCAGGTTTATGACAGCTCTGTTTGGCAGGGTTCTGGAGGGCCAGGGCAGAGGACATCTGGCTAATCTTCTAGGACAACTTCCACAAAAAGCGTGGTTGAGTCCAGTGTGCATGTGTAGCAGAAGGCCTGCACGGATGAACAGGCAACTCCTGACTGAACTCCTATACAGAAAGTCAGTACATAGAAGGTGCAAGAGGGGACAAGATACCCAGGAGAAATACAGGCACATTGTCTGAGTATGCATGGACAGGGTTAGGAAAACCAGAGCTCACATGGAGTTGAAACAGAGGGACATGAAAGGCAACAAGAGTGCTTGTCTAAGAAGCAAACAAGAAGGGCAACAAGAGTGGCAGCAAAAAGAAGGCTAAGCAAGACTCAGCTCAATGAGGAAGTTGATCAATTCTCAGGGCCCTGAGTGCACCAATAAGCCTTAATTGCTCTGACACCCACATTGTTTGCTCACAGGCCCAGAGGCCCAACCTTGCTGTGAGCTATGCCATAAGTAGGTTTCTTTCTGCAGTCCTGTTCCTTGCTGTCCTGATTGCATGGACCCCATACCTACACTGTAAGTAGTCTTTTTTCCAGTACTTATTCTGGTCCTGGTCCTGTCACCTGGCTAGCTCATGGACATATTACAGGTAACTTGTCTCCACTCTGGCCTCATTTCCTGTCGTTCCTGAGTTGGTGTCCCGGACATGACTTGTTACCTTGATTTTTCTGACTCTGTTGACAGAACCTGTCACTGCTACCAACTTGGCCATACTCAGGTACAGTGAGATTGTATTGATTTACCCAGGGCAAACTATGACTGTCCCATATATTTACTTTAAGTGATGAGATCATGGGCTGTGTAGGCAGAGGGAGAGCAGTGGGTGCTGTTTACCTTGACTTCAAGTTGTTAAATATTCATTTTACTGCTTACCTTTTCTGTGACAGAAGATCTGTTTCACTTGCTGTTTTTTTGTTGCTACACACAGTATGTACAAGCAGACAGAGACAAAAAATGATTGGTACTGTTAATTCTTGTAGGTATCTCTGTCAATTAAAAATAATATAGTCTGATTACAGTAGAGGAACCTGAGTGTTGACTGATAGTAGATATATGCAAGAGTATAACTTCCCTTTTTAAAGGGATCTGTTCTAGTAGAAATTTTGTGGACTGATTTATTCTGTTCCTCTTTGGTTTTTTGTCAGAGAAAAGGAATTTTGTACTGACGGTGTGAGAGTATAAGGAAGACTGTAGTAAAAAAGTCTGAAGTTATTAGCAATATCCTTGGCTATTTATTTTTTCACTGCACTCTGAAGGAAGACCCTGAGGTATTGTCAGGGACAACAATGCAACAGATGATACAATGGACAGACTTATCTGCCCTGTAATTTCTGACATAATTCTAGACAGCTGTATTATGGTAAATTAAAAGCATGAGCAGTATATTTTGTATTTGCCACCACTGAAGCTTAAGTCAGCATGATTCTCTGGAGAAAATAAACAACCTTAACTTCTTGTGGTTTTTTGGGATCCTAATAAGAAACAGGCTAGTGTCACAAAACTCTCCTGTGTGCTTTAGGGTTTGTTTCCTTTGATGCATTTTACTTTTTGAAATCTTTTATGAAACTCCTAAAATTCCAGCCATCTCTATGGCAGTATTATTTTTTTTTCCAATCTAAATTTTCTGTCAATCAGCACTCCTGGATACAGATTTTCATCTTGAGTCAATATGTTGATATGTTCGTGTTCTCTACTGTACCAGATCAAATGTAAAAATAAGTGTAATATATGGGTTATCCAATACATTAAAAGTACTTCAATTTGCATCTTGGCTGTCTACATTATTGTAGCAATGAACAGTAATAAGTGCCCATAGCCTGCTCTTTAGATGTTACTGACATAACTTGGTATTATTTCTTGTCATGTGTGCAAGTGTGATATGGGCTCTAGGAACTCAACCTTAAATTCCATTTCAAGCTATTATATAGGGAAGGCGAACTCTTCAGTGGATGTGGCAAACTGTTAATTTCAGTAGAGCAACTCTGTGTTACACTAGCTAAAGGTCTTCTCTTGATTCTCAGAATAGCATATATATGCCGGAGGCATCAAATTAAAGGCATTTGGTCCCTTTAACTTGTACTTTAGATTTAGCTCACAAGCATCTGTGGAATCCTGTTTGTGCCATGAAGATAAAAGGAAATTTTGCAAAGAGATGCCAATAAGAAACTCCACATAATTCTTAAGATGATGGGGTTTATATGACAGGATTTTATTACATGATTCCCTATTTCAAGTTATTCCCCATTCATGTGGCTGTTTTCCTGTGAGGACATTTACCTATGTGAGGCCACTGGTTTTTGGTTGTTTGATTTTCCAGCAGAATGTGGCTTCCATCTATGTGCTTTTTGACCGTGTACGCAAGTGGGAATTCACAAGGCTGTGTGGCACCAACTGCTAATTTGTTATTTACTGTCCAGATCTGGGAAGGAAGGGAAAGGAAGGGAAGGGAAGGGAAGGGAAGGGAAGGGAAGGGAAGGGAAGGGAAGGGAAGGGAAGGGAAGGGAAGGGAAGGGAAGGGAAGGGAAGGGAAGGGAAGGGAAGGGAAGGGAAGGGAAGGGAAGGGAAGGGAAGGGAAGGGAAGGGAAGGGAAGGGAAGGGAAGAAAAAAGAAAAGTCAGGAGCATCAAGTTTTCTGCTAACATAGTTTTCTCTGTCTTACATATTTCAAGTAGAAGTGATTATTTGCAATTTTTAACTTCTGGGGATATTGTCTTCTTAACGATTACTGTGATATCTACCTTAGGAAATAACTAAGGAAGGAAAAAAAAACCAACACCTTCTAAGGAGTGTGTGTTATAAATCACCAAAAAGTCTGGTGTTTGACCTATGAACTCCTTGCTGCTCCCTCAGAGTTCTACCTTTAACTTCAAGATATCTAACTTCTAAATAGATTTCTTTAAAAAATAGACACAAGGTAAGGAGGAAAAGAAAGATAGTTTTCTTCTTAAGACCTATACAACAGAAAGACAAACTTCTCTTTTCTCATCCCTTATCCTACGATATCTTGAGAAAATAATTTTGGGCACTGTTCTGTAGGAATAAAATGCTTTTGTTGGCACGTCAGCACTGGATTTCTCCATTTGATGGAGATGGAAGAAAGATCTGGAATTTGTCACTGACATTATTTGAACTACCTGGTCTCTAATATCTATTAGGTTCTGAGATACTGCGCTCTTCATCAGCTTCCATAGTTAATGGCAGAGACTCCCATGCCAACTCATTAAAGCTCTCTTTCCTCATTTAAAAACTAGGGTAGTTTTAAGAAAATTAAGATTATTGTATGAATTTTCTACATACTCCTTGACATCCTTCCTCTTAAGGTTGTCTCTACTTACCTACGTGTCAGCAGCTGTATGAGCATTTGTTGAACTTCTATAGGTAGCAACAATTAACCATTGTACTTAAAAGACTTAGACTTTAAAGGTGTCCTTCTGGATACAAGTTCCTTGATTGGAATAACCTGGACATAGTACAAGAAAAGGGGAGGGAGGAGCTGCTCATAAAAACTATTCATACTAACTGATCTCAGCCACACCAGTCTTCTGCACTCTTATTGTGAGCTTTTACTCAAGAAGGCTGCTGTAGAACTTCCTATGGAACCTCCTTTTTACCTCAAGGAATGAAGGAAGGGTGTGTTGTTGGGGTTTGGGTTGTTTCTTTATTCTCCAATATAACAATTTTTTTGAATACTTACATTCAGTGACACAGACTTTAAATAGTTACCTTGTTCTCAATAATTTCAAATCTGATCAAGGACACTTTTTTATTATTGCTGGTGGCAGGGAAGCTCTCTGCTTCCAGCTTGCAGATTTCCCAAATTCTTAATATGTGCAAAGCCATATTAACAGACTTTCGTATTTTTACTAACATAAATCCTGTTGAGTTTTCTTACATTTCTGCAAACTAGAAATGCTTTTGAAAACAGAAATCTTCTGTTCAAGGCTGGCAATGCTATGTCTATCTAGATATTCAACACAAAGAATTAAAATGATGATTACATAGGCAAATGCCCAAGATGTGGTAGAGTGTGTGAATATCAAAATGAATGGTCAAATGTAGAGCCATACACCTCTTTTTGAAAAGAAAGAACTCTAGCTACAGAAGAGGGGAATCACAGTAGAAAAAGTCTCTTGAAAGGTCCATAGTATTTTTTTTTTTTTTATTCCTGA
Source organism: Numenius arquata (assembly GCF_964106895.1). Lineage (NCBI taxonomy): Eukaryota > Metazoa > Chordata > Aves > Charadriiformes > Scolopacidae > Numenius > Numenius arquata. The sequence continues at coordinate 28,681,384 of NC_133576.1, forward strand.
AGATGGGGCTTTAGCTGTTTCCTTTCTATTACATTTTTACCAGTGACTGCTTTCCTTTCCTCATTGCAGAGTACTCTTACCTTGTGGCTTATAGAGAACACTGAAAAATACAGTATTTTATTAACTAGTTTATTTATTGACTTGGTTTGGTGTCAGGCTGGGAGTTCTGGATGTAACTCACTAAAACTCTCTTCCTGGATCACAGTAGTGGAAGATTTAGTCTCACTAGGTACTGGAGGTCCATGCTTTCTAGTCCACTTGCCTTGGATTCTTTCCCCTCTTTTTCTCTCTCTTCATAGCAATCTAATAGCTGATACATCATGACGTGTAAAAAAAGGAATTATTAGTTGCATTAAAACTTGCAGTATAAATAGCACAGTATAAATGAAGATAACCCTCCAGAGAGATTCATATCCCCAAGCTTCCTAATTACTCTAACTATGAAGATATCTCCTTCAGCAGCTTCCACTGGCTCGAAGAGGTCATGGGGGAATTAGCTGGTGCTATTTTTAAAAGTCAGCAATTACAACCTCCTTCTACATAATCATGAATTACATCATCAGCATTCTGCCCACTGCCTACACAAGAACATTTTCCAACCCGGGTGATATAATAGCTGGTAGTAAAAGAAACTTCAAATCAAAAAGGGTCAGAGGAGCTTAAAGTTATGGCTACTTATAACGCATTAAAATCTCTGCCTTTACTGGAGACTTGCTGCATCTGGAATTCCAATTTGACTCTTTTTAAAGTTTTTGTTGTTTTTTTTTTTTTTTTTTAACTTCAGTTTCATATAAATTAATGGCACAGTAAATCTCTACAGAAGATGTCACCACTTGTAATTTCTGGGAGTTAATATTATGTAGATGACTTCAAGGATTTCTATTCAAAGTTGTATTTTTTTTCTCTTCTGAGTTTTTCTCTGAACGATGTATGCTTTCTAATTGGGTTTAGCATTTTATTGCGAAGCATTCTTTGTTCTACTGTTGGTGATTTGCAAATGTTTTATGATTTGTCTGCTCACCTGATGACCTATATAAATACTTATAAGGTGTTCTTTTATTGTAGGATGATAATATAAATGAAAGAACTCTTAGAGTGTGTCTGAGGTTTATTCCTTATTAATTTCATCATGTCTTATATTTTTCCTAGTCTGATTTAATAAAAATAATTTGTTTGGAGAAAACAAACAAGCCTTTATGTTGTATTCAAAGCCATTGTACTGTCTTGTTTGGTTTTCTTTTCAGTATTTTGAATCTTTTTTCATAATATACTTAAGATGCACAGTCTGTTTAATATGTGTATTGCTTACAGTTCACTAAACAGAAAATAAGTCTGTAAGATTTTTCTTCTTTTGACAACTTCACAGGATTGAGTTACTTATAAGCATAGCTTGAAGTACACAGTAAAAGACACTAGCGTCCCTACTTAGCAAATTCTAATAGTGAAATAAATCAACAATACAAATATATGGACTGAGTATTAAACACAAGATAAACCCATGAACTGCTTAGGGCTACTTAGGAAATTCTTAGGGTAGAGCTACTGTTTTACCTTTTTTTTTTTTCCCTTTTCTCTCCCCAGTAAAGTGATAGTGTCTTATCAAGAACAAGACATGAGCTGATAGACTATGTTACTCATTTTAGTACATGTCATTATACCTTAAAAAAACCCACCACCCCAAAAAACCCAAGCAACCCCTGCCCTGCCCCCGCAATTCATTCAATGTCTATAAAAGTACCTCTTTGGTCTTGTATATAGAAGATTTTGAATAAGGTGTTAAAAGGTAATATCCTAAATCCTAAAAGTAGGATTTTTCTTTTTTTTTTTTTTTTTTTTTTCTGTAATGTGAAAACATTGCTATGATGTAGGCTGAATTTTGCTAACTCTTAGCTCTTCAGAATCATTCTAGGTTTTCTCTTGTGTGAAGGTACATAGACATGCTCTCAATAGACATGCTCCAGGACTTGATCCTTGGCTCTCAGGCAATCTGGATTATGACACCACTGCTCAGAGTGTGCTTCAGCTTGTATTTATGCTAACTATCACTTGATTCTGAGTCTCTTCTTAGCCTCAAGTGATGCTTGATGAGCCTAAAACATCTCCATTATATGCAAGTAAGCTTTTCCCTGTTTTATTTCTAGTTCACAGCACCTGATGTCATCTGAGGGCTGTATACAACCCGTCAGTGTAGTCCTGCAGCATACTGAAGATATGCACTGATCACTTGCAATGTAGTGTGATGCATATGGGGATGTTTAAGGATGGAAAACCTTCTGGAATAGTAGTTGTGGACCATGTAAGACTGAGTGAGCCAGAATTTGTGGAGGAGTGTGTATATAGCCTTCATGGAATATTCCCTAGGTCAAATTATCATGAGGATCTCATCCTAAATATGGCTAAAAAAGGTAACTAACACTTAATCAGGGACCCAGTACTGGGGAATGCAGTGGAGAACTAAACTATTTGAGAGTGTAGATGTGCCTATGGAGCTCTGGGGGACTCCTAGCTTTGAGCAGGAACAGATTTTTAGGCACCTAAGGCATATCAAGTTTCAAAGTACAAATGTAGGTGCCCTTGAGTTAAAGAAAGCTAAATGAGGATTTTAATGTATTTATTACAATTTGGTTTGGGCCCAGATTCTATTAAAACCATGTTTTTAGGTACTGAAAGTTAAATCTACTTTTAGGTAGAACTTTTTACTCAAGCCTTCAGTCCATGAACTGAAAGACTTTAAAAAAATAATAATAATTAAAAAAACTCCACACAAAACCACCCCAAACAAAATCCTGAAAGCTCTTGGCTGGCAACATAGCTTTAAAAAAATATTTGAATTCTCTAAGTACAACTCAGCTCATAATTTGGTACTGGATATAAAGCTTGGATATAAAGCATAACAAACCCAATGTCTTCAGTGAGATGCACAAATTCAGTGCACACTAAATTTCAAGAGCTCAATGCAGCACTCAAAAGGCAATTTTGCCTTTTTAATAGAGACATGTGTCAGAAGGATCTTCAAGTGAAACATTCTTTCTTAGAAGAAAGACTGCCACTTTGCTGGTAAACTGATTTGGAACAATTTGTTTGCCTAAGAAGTTACAAACAGCTGCATGTAGACAAGGTGAAAACACAATGGTGATAATTAAAGATTCTGGCCTACTGATGTGTTGGCTGACTGAGACACTTAGGGTTCTAGATGTGGAAAGACATACGTGAAGTTTCCTTGTTTTCGTCTCTCTCTCTGTCTGTAGAACTTATAAGAAATGAATGCTTACTATTATTTTGTAGTAGGGTTTGCAGGGGATTTTTTTCATTTTTTTTGTGGGGGTTTTTTATTCCTTGGATCTTCCTTCCCAAAAGTCTGCAAAAGCAGTGTAGTTTTGACTTTTGGAGACTTTTTGCTTTTCTTTCTCTAGTAGACTTCTGCATGACAATATTTGTAAACTGGTTGGACAAACTACACCTTATGCAATGTCTCATGTTCATTACATCTATGATGTGAAAGCTCAGATGTTTTTCCCCTTTTGCAAAAGCATTCCTTTGTCTGCTGTATTCATTCGGCATTTGCTCACTTTCCTGTTTTAATGCTATATTTACAGAAATAGTCTTTCAAATACACAAGTTAGGACCAAGTTTATTACATTGAAAGTCAAGTTATAATTTCCAACTAGAGCTGACAAATAATTTCTCAGATGGCTTTTTTTTTTTTTCCACACAAGCACACCCCTCCTTCTTTTGGAATACTTTTGGAGACTTTCTTTTTGTTTTTTAATGAACACGTTTACCCAGAGTGATTTCAGAAATGTTTTTGTGAATATACGTCAGCTTCTGAGTTTCTGTGAGTGATTCTTGATCTGATTCTTGTAATTTGCTTTGCACGTGCTATCAATGAGCGTACAGCACCTAATTGTCTACTGTCTGGTTGCATTATATCTTCTTAAATCAGGTCTCCCATGAGTACACTTATAACTTGACATTTGAAATGCATGCCTTGTAAATTCCCCTTGTCTCAATATTCAGGCAAAACTTTGTTTTATAGAATATCTGTCAGTGATTTTTATAGTTTATTTGCTAGAATATTAATGAATATACATATACACATAGTAATATATCAACATTCTTGTCATGGTTAGAGTGGCTTGAGAAGAGATAACAGAGAAAACTGTTAGAAAATAACCTGAAATTTCTAAAGTTATAATTCCTGATTTATCAAGATCACATTCTTCTTGCCTTTTTTGTTTCCTGTGGCTTTTTTCGTTTGATTGAACTTGAAGCACTCAAGCAAGTTAATACCCCACATAACTCGAAGGAATCATTACTAATAAATGCTACACCAAATCCCTTATTTTTATGTAGCAAACCCTGAAGATTTTAGAAATTTGCTGCAACTGTCTGGATAGCTTTATCAGCTATTTACTAGTTTTACACAGGCATTCCTACTGAAGGCCACTAAAATGGCATAGATGATGCACCCTCAATACTATAGGAATGGACAGGCTAGCTTTCCCTGTGAATGGAGAAAATAAGTCTTCATTTTTTCACCTCTTACACTATGAACAGTTACAGCTTCTTTAGATTGTACTCTAGAAGTGTGGCAGAAAGAAGCAGGACTTTATTAAGATGGAATTTAAACTTTAGAAAGAGTCAAGTTTCCTTGATTTATTTCCCTTTCGGTGAATGACCTTCAGTGTTTTTCAAGGGGGAGCATGAGTTGCTCACTCGTACTACAAAAGAAAGAAATGGTAGAAACTAGACTTTTTGGTTGAGGCTCAACAGACAGCAATGCTTGAGGCAATAAAGACTTCTGAAAAAGGATTATGAGAGTTTGCTGCTGCATACAGCTGGACCATGTGTCTGCTTGTGCCAGATCCTGAACTTTTATTGTGTCCATAATAGACTCAATTGAATGTTATCGAAGAACTGGGTTTGGTCACTTATGAATCCCTATTGATCATGCTTTGTCAGTTGTACAATAAATAGCATGTTTTCTGCTACTCTTAGCTTGTGCTAATTATGTGGAGGTAACCTCAAAGACATTTGGTTGAAAATGCAGTTTTTTGTTTTTTTAAAAAAATGCAGCCAGGGGAAAGGAGGAGGAGAGGGAGCAGGAGAGGTGAACAGATGGTTCTTGGCAAGTAGGTAAATCAAGAGCATTTTTCTGTCTAAAGAGGAATGTGGGATTTGTGGTAAGGACAATGTAGAGGCTTTCTAATATTCTTTATTGAAATACTCTTTTTTCTTTTTTCCCTCTTTATTGCTTAGATGTTATAGACACAGCTATATTGTTTCAACTAAGCATTTTCTGGAGGATGGGTTGGGGCAGTTTAAGTGTTGTGAATTTCTGAAATTCTGGTAACTACTTACAAGTGGCATTCTGTTTTATGATTTGCTATCCCAGAGTAGTTCTTACAAACAAAGTGTGTAATATCAGAGGTATTTGATGTCCTAGATGACATACAAATTACTTCTGAACTTTAGGCATCATAACTAATCACAACAAGGTATATTTTTCCTCTGGAAAACTTCCATGCAGTTTGTTTTCATTCCAGAATGCATATTAGTGAGCTGCCTGCTGTGTACCTTCTGATGTAAGGAGAGTTAAGCCTCTAGTAAAGTTGTTGTTTTTCCTTCATTGCCTTGTTTCAAAATATGAATGTAGAAAATATACTGAATGTGCTTTTAAGGAATCAAGCGTATGTATTTATGAGTTTTTCCTGGTGTAAATTTTGGTTATTTTGTGGGTTTTTTTCTCAGTTATGCTGCCTTCTTCCTTCATATAATTTTTTATAACAGAATATCTTTCTCTAAGTGACTAGGCAAATACTTCTTTCCTAATCCCCTATTTAAGCATATTACAGTTTTGAGACATGGGCTAAAAATAGGCTACAGCACCCACTTTGCGATAAATTACTTACCAAAAAAGTGGTTAGTCCATCACCATTTCTTTAACCATGCTTCAGTCAGTCTCTAAAGGATAACATGACTGTTGTTACCACGGAGTGATTGCAATGAGTTGAAGACGTCAGTCCCATCTGTATCATTGCACAATGTGTGACTTATGTAGCTGATGAACTTTAAAGGCAAGTGTAAGAAATTGTAGCTCAAGGTATTGTGGCAGAAAACATGCAGTATCCAGTGCGTTATGATAGCAGAATATAGCTATCACGATCTAGAGGAACTGAAGTAATATTGACTTGAGCATTGCATAAAAATCATGCCCTGTTTAGAACTAGGACTTGTGGTTGCTGAATGTTTTCCAATGTGTTACCACTTCAGCAAACCAATAAAGATATCTTGTAGACTGCCTAGAAATAAAGTTACTGGGAAATCACAAATATCATAAACAATATTGGGAATTTTTTTTTTCTATTGCTTTCACAAATTCCTTATTTGATTTTGCTTGAATGCCAGTGACTTGAAATGGATCAGGTAAAATGGAAACATACTTTGGAGAAATGAGGCAGTTAACTGGTCTGTGTAATAAATTTTCAAACCAAAATAAATATTTAAATAGATCTGTAATATATAACTTGGTAATCGTTTGAAATAGATATATCATGTATTGACAGAAGAAATTTTTTTTGGGGGGGTGAGAAAGCACATAGAAATAGAGCACATCAATTTTTTTTAACTTCATAAGTGAGAAATTAACTTACTGAAACTTGCTCTTTTTTTGACCGTCTAATTTTTAGCCAGCAACAGCTTTTGCTTTTCCTGTTTTCTTTTCCTACTTGAAAAAGGATGTGGCTAGTGAACGCAAAAGGCCGGGAAAAGCTGGAGGTAGGGAATTTCTGGAAAAATCTCTCAATCTGATGATAATGTTTGACTAGGAAAAATATTTCTTAGAATCTTCAGGTGCCTAAAATATTAAGAAGAAAGAAAATGCTTTTTCAATTTAAAGAGGAACTTTCTGTTTAAAAGATATATTTGGGGGAAAGAGCAAATTGGAGGCAAGATACTTTTTTTCTTCATTTTTTTGCATTTAATTTTACTTAAAAAGCAGGAAAAATGTTATATCTGGTTGACTTTTCAGTAGACAATAAAGTCTGAGTTACAGCTATTTTTATTATAAATAATTACAGTGCCTCTAATGCTGGAGTTCAGTTCTGAATAGACTGCTACAGGTATTAGTTTGGCAAGATTTCAATGACAGTTAATGTTCAATAAAACAGTGAATATTAGATACTTTATATATATATATATATAACCTGTCAAATTCTATTTTCAAATGATTCAGAAAGAAATGTTTTTAAAACAGCTTTTTTGTCTTTACAGTTCTTAAATTCTCAATTCAAACAGTTGCTTATTTGTTTGAGGAATTAAATACTATTGCTTCCCTTTCACCTTTGGGGCTTTTTTGAGGAAACCTCAATTAAAAAAAAAAAAAAAAAAGTGGCACAGACCCCTAAAATGTCAACTAGTTGTGGAATATAATTATGTATATAGCTATGTATAGAGAAGAAAAACAATGCATAATGTAAACATTGTACTATTTACATGTTATAGATATTCCTCTTTTTCAGACAATTATAAAAGAGAAGACAACTTCAGAATTACCTTTTCTTTATTATTTCTTTGGCAGAAAATAAGTAGATGACTTGATTAAAATGTTACTGTGTTTCTAAGCGAGAGTTTAGGGCCCTTTCATTATGAGATGGAATGTTATAGCAATTATGACAAGTAAACCTCAATAAGTACATTCTCTTCCTCTTCCTCCCCCCTCCTACCTTTATAAGAGGAAAAAATTATGTACATTGGAGCTAGAAGCAATTGTTGATATGAGAGATTTATGCCATCGGGATCTTGCTTCAGCCTTCATCATTTTCAGTCCCATGTATGCATTCTAATATGTACTAATGTTTATGGGGGTGAGGCATTTGGAACACACGTGATCAGGCAAGATCAGAACTTTTTTTGTATTCACTCAAGTCAGGGAAACCTACCATAGGAACATTTTGGAACAGTGTCTTTTTTCTTGAGAGTTGCTGATGACTGTAGCAGAAACCTCATTTTTAAGCAGAGATATCATTTTAAATACTTCTCTTTTGGGTTGTGGTTTTTTTTTTTCCTTTTAACCCTATTGCCATTGATTTTTATTTTTTTTAAAGCTCATAATACAAGTAGAAACAAAATAAAGTCCATACTTAAGACAAATGTTCTGTAATATATCTACAGTTAAATACACTTATTAAAGGGAACAACTTGTACATATTTAAATATAAAACTTGCTGCCATGTCCAGTGTGGTCAAATATGTGGTTAGAAAAAAATAATAGGAATATATACTTACTAAGTCACAATGCATTGGTGGAGTGTTGGGACCTTTGTAAGATCAGTTTTTCATGCGGTCCAGCAACCAATGACTCTATATTCCCAGAGTTATTCTGTAATATTATTTAGCATGCAAGACACATGAGCTCATTAGTAGAGCTCAAAACTCTATCAAATTACCTTTAGTAAACAACCTCAGAAAGACTCTTCATCTCTCATACTTTGAAGGCACATCAGAGGAGGGTAGGTAAGAGCACAAAGGTCTCAAAAGCTTTAGTTTTAATTAGTCCAAAGAGCAACCTTCCTGTTGAGATGTTATTGGCTATCATGGCAATCTTATTAAATAAATTACTTTAAGTTATTTCCCATGACAAGCCTCTGATAAAGCAGCATGTTAAATATTTGTTGCCCACTGTAACTAGTTCTGTTGTGGCTAAACTGTAGGGGGAATAAAATAAGTCACACTTGAACTCCACATATTCAGATAGATATAAGACTTTTTACAAAGTTTTTAAGGCATAGTGTTTCACAACAGAAACTCCTGAGTTTTGTTAACCTAAGCTTTTCCATTTAATGCAGTGTTGTAACATCATGAGATGGTATACATGGCATCACATGAGCTCTTTAAACCTTATACATAACTTTACGTTTCCTCTAGAGTAGTTTATGTGAGATGACACAATATTGAATACAGGCAGGTTTTGGATGTCATTGGGCTTCATTTGCTTCATTGTTTCTTATAGACAAGCCCCAGTGTTTCAGACAGTTACTCAAATGATTGACAGTTTTCTTTCAACAGATGTCTTTTTATTTGCCTCCATAACACTTTGGCTAACTCATATATTTAAGATTAATTTTTCCACAAGATTTGCTTAGAATTTCTCTTTTTCAGCTGAAATTATGATGTATATGCCCGCATTGTACAGTAAAAGCATAGAAAACTTAACTTTCTCACTGGAGCTAGTGTACAAACAATGAAGACCCTAAGGTGCATTGCAGACTTACCAAGTTGTACTTGCATTTCTTATAATACTTTTTTTTTTTTTCATTCAGTTACAACAATGTGAAATCACAAAAAAAAAAAAAAAAAACAAAAAAACAGGAAAAGCACCAAACCCCAAATAAACAAAGCCAACCAACCAACAACAACAAAAAAACCCTACAGATGCTGGTACTCAGCAGTTCGTTTTTGGCAACACTGTAGCTGCTCGGGTTCTAGGACGTAATGAAACCCATGAGCTTCTAAAGTCTCAACATCGAGGTATTTCAGGTCCCCCAACATACGACCACCCCAAAACAGAGTTACTTAATTTCTCTATATCTTTCTTCCCGTCAGTAAAGTAGTGCGTGAAAAGCTAGAGATGCTTTACCCGTGCAATGCATCATCAAAGCTTTGTAGCTTAACCCTCCAGTTCCACGCAGTTTCCAATGGAGGTTCCAGGAAAGGACGGTGATTGCAACTTGCCCCCTGCTGTCCCTCTGACAGCTTGTGTTGTGCTGCATCCCCACCAAGTACAAGGCTGAATGATTTCTACAGTGATTTCCTACAGTAACAACTATCTGTGGGAAGGTCTGAGCTATTCCTGAGGAATTTCAATCAACAGATTTTTCTTTCAGTCTTTCATTGTCTCGTTTCTTCTTTTCCCTTCCCTCAAAGCCCCTAACCTTGGAGTTACGTTTGATGGCACTGAGATTTGTTTTAATCAAGCAATAAAGTCTTTATACTCTTCCAATAATTTAAGTTGCAATATATGGGATCTAGTTGGGCTGCTGAGATAATTATTCATGTATGTATATTTAATAAGGGACAGAGGTTAGAATGGCAGCAGGGACACAGAGAGATAATTTGAGGGTTTGTAATATTTTTCCTTTCTCTAGTTATCTACTGTCCCTGGTAAATATAAGCATAATATATAAGCATATATATAAGCATATATATATATAAGCATATAAGCATAAATATATAATATAATATAAGCAGGTTACAGAATAAAGCTATTAAAATGATAATAGACCTAAGATTTCTGGGTTTTTTTCATAGTTCATATTCTTGTTTTTTTGCTTATCCTGTATGGTTGTCTCAGTCTGTGTTCTCTGATATGTACCATTCCTTGAAGCTCAAAAAGTCTGCTGAAATATTTCCAGGTGTTTCTGTACTATTTTAAGAGCAACTTCTAATTGTCCTTATTCACTCATTGAAATAACGTTCTGTCACTTCAAATTTTCTCTGGTCATTCTCTGGCTTCTTTTTAGGTGTAAAACTAATGGTGAGCCTTTCCTAGCTCTTTATTACCTTTTAATTTATTTTTTTTTTTAATTACTTTCATTGAGAGACATAGCAACTGTTCTAAACAAGGCAATGCTGAAATAGAAATAGAACCTGAGAGTTTGTCTGTAATGTAAACTGAAGTTAGATGTCTGGGCAGACACTTTAATTGTAAGAATAGTTTTAGCCTGAGAACTTGGCAGGGGAGGAGAGAGATGAAAGCGGGATTGAATAATACAAGCTTAAAGTAAGCTACAGAAGGTCAGAAAACGCAGAGGGATATATTACTAAGCAGTTAATGACATGGATCAATTACAGTTCGGGAGGCAAAAGAGGCAGGGACAACATTGGAGCAATCAGAGGAAGTTTGAAACTCACAATTATTAGATTGTCCACCAAGGAAAGGAAGTGTATGTATTACACAGCCAGCTAGATATACCTGTTGTGGTAGGCATTTGTCTGACGGAATATGCCTTCAGACTAACTTATTCTCCATGGTAGGGTGTCACACCAGTACAAAATCAAAGGCGTGTTTCTAAAGGATATTATACAGAACTTACACATTCAATGGCTTCAACAGGATTCAGTCCTTGCATTTATCTATTGCTGTTTTCTGATCCATTTTCCCATCAGTGGCCTGCCTTGTTTTGTAACTTGTAGATTCAGAATTTGCCGCTTCCTTCATCTGCAGCATCTGCAGTTGTCTTATTTTTCTTCTGTATTACCTACTGTCCTGCATAATCCTTGGTCTCATAAGAACAAGGTTTACCTCCATGAAATAAAACTCTTCTGAGCTTCTCTTTTGCTATTTGGAAAACTATCAGCCTTACATTTTGGCCACTAAGCCATCTAGGCTATGAAGTCATTTTAAATGTCAAGAAATCCTTCTGGCTCAATTTTTCATGGAATTAAAGTTGATAGTGGGCAGTGATTTGGAGCCTTTGAATAGCAGCTAGGACACTATTTCTTTACATCTATTTAAACAGAGACTTACTACTTTAAGGGTCAGAAAATTTTAGCAAGCTAGATAACCTTCTAATTACTACTTCTTCTCCAGAAGCAATGTCACCAGCATGTGATAATCATGGTTTTTTGGCTGGATGCTGTTGGTTGGGGGAGAGGGGAGGTTGTTCTTGTTTTTGGTTTTTAGAAAAGAGTATTTCAAATATACAAACAAAGAGGTTTATAATAGCTTAAGTGTAGCTTGAATCAAAGGATATTGGGTATTCCTAGATAACTTGAGAGTCTATACTCAGTTTCTTTTAAAGAAACTCCAATTTTTGGGGAGGGAAAAAAAAAAAAAGCAGCAGACTGAAAGTGATAGTAACACACAGGACTTTTTTTTTTTGTCAAAGGGGAAAAACCCCCAACAATCTAACTAAAATATTACTGCTAATTCCCTCTTTTATCTGTCATCTTCCTTGTTCTGCAAGTATACAATCATATTAAGAAAGAAATCTTAGACTGCTGAAGATGTCAAGGTTTGTTATATAATAATGTTTTATATAACAGGTTTTCACCCAAGATAATATGTTAGAAATGTTTGTTAAAATAAAGGCTTTTCAGTCAAATCCATCACAAGGCTAGCACATGCAGGTTTTCTTAGGCAGCAGAACAAGGATGAACAAAGAAATGCAAATTGAAACCCTGATCCTTTTCAGATTCGTCTCTAAAATGTCTTTTTACCAGATCAATGCTTCACAGTTGGATTAAACCTTTAACTCCTCCACTCCAGTTCTCCTTAGATCTTAGAGATCACAGGTAGTTGATTACAAAACAACAGATACCTTCACTGCACTTCCATATCAAGCCACAGCACTTACTAATTTAAAAGTTACCTTAATACTGATGCATTTTCACATAGAATGGATTTTTGGAAGAGGTCTGCTAAAGTTTGCTCTTAACTTTAAAACAAGGCTTACGGTTCTTAAGACTTTATGTACGTACTACTGTGCTGTCAACTGCTTGAGGGAATTCAAGCTCGTACTCTGCAGTGTGTTGCTGCTGTTGGGAGAATTCTGATGACTCCTGCCTGTGTAGTGAGACATTTGCAATCTGTTTTTTAAGTCTCTCCATAGTAAGTATATATAAGTAAGTATAAACACACACATCCTGTAGGTTGATGGGTGTTTCTCTCTTCCTTCTTTCATTTCTATTAACCTGTCTGTGTACATACCGACAAGGAGGGGGAGCAAAGCTCTTCTATAGACAAATGATAGTGTTTTCTATCTGCTGGAACTGATGAATGACACATGCTTAGTAATTAATTGATTTGTAGTAACACTGGATTGCTGTATTCAGATCATTTTTGTCTTTTCTGCTTATTCTGACAATCACCTTTTCGGTGAAAGAGCACCTGGCAAAACACTTTCCTTTGTAGTGAACTCAGATAAATATTTTTCTTCCTTCTCCTGCCCTTAATCTAGCTGTTCCTGCCTTTCCTCTCCAGCAAATCAGAGATTCAGTATGATGGTGGGAAGCTAGGTCATATCTGTAATATATGAATAAGTGGTCTAAGGAAGTGAGAAACAAAGCTGGAGCTTTGAGGAGACGACAACTCTTCTGCAGCCCTTTAACCTACTTGAAAGGAGGGATAGGTTGGGTGCCTGGTTGTGGACCAGCTGTGAAGGGCTGGGGGCCAAGGGCAACCATTCACCAGGTAAAACAATTAAGGAATAATAATTTACACCGAATATGTTATTGCTAGTATTTCCCAGATGGGTTAAGTTAATAAAGTAGCAGCCTAATTGAAACATTTCCTGCATCTTGCTTTTTTTCCTTCATGTTTGTGATAGGTCTTCCGGGATCACATGTGGGAAACTTGCTTGGAAACACTTCCCTCTGTGATTATGCAGTGATTTGATTGTAATGACATTGTTAAAACATTGGCTTGTGAAAAGACTGATTTCTGACTCGAATGCCTTCCAGTTCTGCTCTTCTGCAATGTTTCAAGTGTATTGAAATTCTCAGTTGCATTCTTTTAAACTACTTTTTCTGCTTTAAAATGACTTATTCTGTTCCTAACCACCCTCCTGCTTTTTGTGTAGGGTTTCTAAATGGTAGTTAACGAGATAATTCTGGTAGAATTTATAAATGAGGCACGTCTTTAATATAAATGTAAATTAATGAAAGTTGGAAGAAAGGACTTGTGGGGTAAGGATGGTCTCATCTCTCTGGCTATTAGCTATTATATGCAAGTAAACCAAATGCCTCTTTAGCCTGGAACTTTCACAGTTAGTTGCTAAATCAGCAAGATCACATATCCTTAGCATATGGACAGACAGATGTTCTGGCAAATACTGGTTTTTGGTTCTTAAACTTACTAATTTTTAAATACTTGAGGTAAGGCTAGAGTTTTAATTTTAGTCTTTTCTTAAATGTAGACTTTTATAATGGGGTTGACCTACCCCTTCTTTCTCATTCTTCTGGAATATTATACCCTTCCTTTTATTAGAAGGCAAGAGAATAGAAGCTGCTCTGATTCATAGATGAGTGGACTGATCCCTCAGTTCTGTGCCTCTCCCCTGGGTCACATAAACTGCCCTGACATGCTTTTCTTCCAGACCAGCTGGTCCTTCTGCTGTAGCTCAGTTGTTTTCTCTCTGATGTTTTCATTGCTGTAAGACAAAAGGAAGATGCAGTAGTTGTACTGTTCCGCTCCCAGGTCTTTGCCTTGAGATTTTTCTAAACGTTATTTCTATTCTCTAAGTTTTTGTCTGCATCAGATTTTCAAGAGCTGTGAAGAAAAATATCATAGAACAGGATCTGACTGGATTCTTAGACTTTGCTTCTCTTAAAGGGGACAGTCATCTTATTAGGTGCAGTAATAGCACTAGTCACCTCACTCAGGTTCATTTCTAAGTCAACTTCAATTTAAATTTTTTTCCTTTCCATGGGAAGGAAAACAGATTGCAAGCACAGGAAAAAAAATTATAGTATGAACATAAAATCTGCCATTTTCAGAAAGATATTTCATTTTTAACAATGTATAAGAACAGCTATTTTTTCTCTCATATTCTACCAATTTTGCTGCAAGCTTTCACATTTTAATGGTATTTCACTTTCAGAATGCATCTTTTCTTGGGGTCAACCTCTTTGTCTACAGAAGAGGAAATGCAGGGGAAGGCAGGCTGCAGTGCAGCAGGTTATCCTGTACTATATAGTAAATTATTGTGCTTTCATCTAGTGCTATAAGTGTGAAACAGGAAGTTAGGAAACCAGGCTAGATGGGCCTTTGCTTGGTAATTGTTATGCAGTGCCATACTGATATTTTTCTGCACGTTTTCCAGTGCTCAGGTTTTTCTAGGTAGATCTGATAACTTCAAGAAAAGTAGATGGATTTTTAAGGGCCAGGAGGATAAGTACAGACACACACACACAGAGTAGTTGGTAATTATTTGTTCATTGCCAGTATTCTCTGAAGAACTTCAAGTTGCAGGTGGTTGGTAGCTGACATATCTTCAGTTGCTACTCTTTCCATATCAGGAACATTCTCTTGGGTAAGAAAACATGAAAACAAAGTATTTCTTGGTTAGACTTGTGCTAGCAAAGAATATCAGTTGTATGTAATGTAGGACATCTCTGTCCCTCTCCCTCTTTGCTTCCTCTTTCATTTGTTTTCAGTAAATGAGAACAAGACATCTATCAAAGATGTCTTACATTTTGAAGGTAATCCCTTTGGAAATGAAGCAATGCAATATGCATTCTTGGGAGATAAAGTTTTAAAAGCTTTTTTCTGTCCTGTGTTCAAACACAGTATGTTTTAAAGAACAAGATCAACATTTTATCTTTCACCATTTGGCAAATACTGAGCTTCATCTTTTGTCCTCTGTTTTCTGACTGGTCTCAAGGTGACTGAGTGTTTTGTTTGCACACACTCAGGCATAACAATATTTTCTCTCTCAATAGTTCTGAGTGTAGTTCTGAGAACAAAGAGATTGCCCTTTTTACAGGGAGTGGGGTTGCAAAATTCTTCAGGTTAAATCCATTGTATGCACATGTCCACACTATGACTACAGAATGAAAAGCCATACCTTTGCTGTTGCTGGCTAGCCAGTGTAGAAAACAGCTTTAGCAGTTTTCTAGACACCTATTTGTAACAGCTTGAGCAGTCTTGTCACATCTTAATCTCTGTAGTTAGTGCTACTGTGTATGAGTATGTCTACTTATTCTTCAGTTGCATTGATGAAGATGAATTTTAGGCAGGACCAAAAAAAAAAAAAATTACACGGCAACCCCACCTCAAAGAAGTGATACATTTTTCACAAAACCAGCTTTCTAGAGAAATCTCTCCTCTCCAACATTCTCTCCAAAAGCCAGAATGCCTCAAAGCAGGGATGTTGTAGTTCAAAGTGGCACTCTGATAATTCAAATAGATTCTAATCTAGGAATCTATGTGTAAAGTTCTGACTTCAGTCTCTCTTCTCTACACCAAAGTATGCTATGCAGCCCCACGTGTGGAGTTTAAGCATGGAATCATCACTGAGAATAAAATCTTTCCATAGAATTTGGTTCTTGTAATAGGAAATAGAAAAAATATGTAAGAAAACTATTTTGAAAATTAATAGTTGCATTTTAGACTGTTGCTTTGTTGATGGTGTAAGGCTGTTGGAAGTTTACATACTTCTCTAAATTAGGGAAAAATATAGTACTGAAACTTACTTTAGTGATTAAAAAAACAAAACAAAACCAACCAACCAACCAAACTCAACCCTTATAATTCTACATCCAAATCCAACCTTTTAGGTTTAATGGAGTGAGTTTCACCTTTTCTTGCACATTCTTCACCTTCCTTGCACCAGTGCACAAGCATTGGGAAGATGAAAAATGTAAAATAACATGAAGCCAACTACAAGCTTAGTACTGTTTTGCTTGTAGAATTGAGCCTTCCACTTTTGAATGAAGGAATTCATCAACCTGATTTCTTTAGCAGTCCTTCTCCTTTTGGTTGGCACTTCTGCTCTGCTCAGAAATCAAATACTTTCTGGTCAAATATCTTCAAACAAAACTTAACATCTTCAGGACAGGCCAAAAAAGAGGTTCATAACTCTCAGTTGGAAAATTTACATGGCTTTCAACAAAATGTTCATGATCTGATTCATTTTGAAGATAGCAGAAAGATCTCTATATTTATAAAATGCAGATGTGCATACCTCAACTTTTTTGTTCTCTGGTGGCTCTCCTTTTAGTTTTTTATGTTGTTTTAATCAAATATCTGGCAGATAGAATACAAAATGCTTGGTTTGATTCAACATATGGGCAAGTAGCTCCTTAGGAGTTACGTATTCCTCAGTCAACCTCCATTAAAATAAGGAGTTCAGATCTGGTATTTATACTTTTATCCAGAACTATGGAATACAGCAAATTTTCCTGTAGTCTTTTGAACTTGGTTGCACGGGTCTTCTACACAATGTGATGTGATGCAACAAATGAGCTGATTTTATTAAATGTAGCTTTATTTCTCAGGGGTAAGATGCCTGAAACTTTCAGCACGCAGTCTTGAACACCTCACTATATGGCTTCTTCCCTTTAGTGTTTTCAGGAATCTTAATACAGATAGCACACACAGTAACTTCATTTCCTTGACCAATTTCTTAAAAATGAACCTATAAGCAGAGTTCCAGTTTGTCCCTAAGGTAATCAGCAGTGAATTTATTGAAGGAATTTTGATTTATCATGTAATGATATTTGATGGTTTTTGTATTTCATAACAGCTGTAACTTTTGTACAAATCAGGCAGAGCACTTTCTTACCTTCTGGGTATACTAAGTAAACATAATTCTATTAGTTATGGAATTCTTTCTTTTCCTCATTGTCTGGTTCTTTTAAGAGCAAATTCCCTACTTATCTTGAGTAACAGTTCCGATGAAACAACAGTTTTAATGAATGCTGCAAAGGCAGGTGGGGACTTTTTCTACTCATTCCCTTTTTCTGTGGAAGTGATCTGGAGAAAGCTTTGCCTAAGTCCTGTCAGCTCTAAATTCCACAAGAGAACAGAGTAAAGTTTAACACTTGTTAACTTGCAGACAGCAAGCCTAAAAGGGATAAGTATATAGGCAGGTATTGAATGTCTCACAGACCTATGTAAACGTTTTTAGGCCTAACTTGTGAACTGGCAAAGCTGGCATTTTTTCAGAGCAGACAATTGCAAAATTTTCTGAAGAGGAGTTATTGGTAGAACAACTTCATATGGTACTTGTTTGTCCAAGTGACTCTGAACATGAATACTGAGTGAGGTCCCAAGCCCTGCAGTTCCCTTTCCCTTTTTCCCCACTGCTAGGGAGAGAAGTTGCAGCTAGACAGCTACCCTAGCTATGAGGAAGAACATAATGGTGATTTAGACTGTGAAAGGTTTAAAAGCTCTCTCCTAGGCATTACAGAGAGCAGAAGGATACTGCATAGTTGCAGACTGGGGCCAGATGTGTCAGCATTGTTTTTTCCCTGCCCTGTGATGACAAAACTTTCTCAGCACTTTGGCTGGCTGGCTCATGAAGTAACAATTCCCTCTGGTATAGAATAGTATTGGAAGAAGCCTTTATTTGCTTTTTGCAGTGGAACAGCAGGTTGTGTGCAGAAGGAAGGTGGGCACCATCGAGAAGTACTTGTTCCTAGAATGTGACGTGGGAAATAAAGGGCCCATAAAAGGCTTGTCTTATGCAAGATGAAAACCGCTGTTGGCAGAGTTGCTTTATGTGTGTGGCTGGGTTGTCATTCTAGTTTTCCTGTTGTGTAGAAACAATGCATAACACTTTTTGTCAGAGATGTCTGTCTTTCATCAGCTGAAGGATGTATTTCTGTATCTCTTCTCTCTTTTTGGTGGTGCCTTTGTCTCTGTCCTTCAGTTGACTTTTGCTCTGTGGGTTTTTGTATTATGTGGAAAGCAAGCCTGACCAATCTGTTGCCTGCCTTCTCTTATTTGGCCTAAAGGGTGTGGACACAGGTATTGTGCATCTATAGTGTATGTCAGAATAAAAGACTCAGAGTAGCAGAAAACACTGAACAGTTATTGTTGCTATGGTGACCAAATCAATCAAAATACTTAAAATCCTTCTTTTCCTCAATCTGGAAAGATCAACCCCATAGCCTCTTTTGTTCTTAGTGGGGCTTGGAGATGTCCCATGATTTTACACTCTATCTTTCTGTGAATAGGACACCTGTTCTTAATTTTGAGATGTTAAGGTGATGGATGTCTTAGATGGGACTGTATATTCAGTAATGCCTAGTATTTTAGGCTGTTTATGTGTCTGGTTTAGGGGACAGCTAAATAAATGCTAATCAACTTTCTCAGTCTTTCATCTGGAAGATATGACTTTGAAATAGCTAAGAAGAATTTGTTCAATATGAGAGAGAATGAGTGGACAATATCTGCAAAGACTTTTTCACCCTCTGCTCTCACAGAGTACTACTTGCCTAGCAGTGCACTGGCAATGGTACACCTGGCAAGCAGGAAACAAAACACAACAGTTCAAACAAAGTTACTTCTATATTGCCTAGCTCCTACTGTGTTCTATATATAAACATGCTGACACTAGATGCTTTTGTATATGAACACGTTTCAATACAGATAGCATAAGCATGGAATATATTATTGGTGGGAGTGGAAGGAAAGGGACTAACTTGCAGAGATAACTGCTGACAGATGTCACTGCATTGGGGTCTTCAACCTACTCAAACACAGTGTCAGAAGCCATTTGGAGTATATGGTTGGAAGGAGATCTTGAGTGAATATCCATGAAACTTCACATGGCTGCCTTGGGTGGCAAAAATTGAAATGCTCTAACCCAACTCACCAAAATGAACAAATAAATTCCTTTTAATGGAAAATTTTCATTAGCTTCATGACATCTTCCATCAGTCTCTCAGCAGTATATGTCTCCATAGAAGCAACCTAAATAATTGTTCTACTTGTATGAAGCCCTTAAAGTAGAGTCATAGACTACCTTTGAGTGACAAGCTTTCAGAGGCCATTAGTTGCACGCTTTTCTTTGAGAAGTCTCAAGTTAGCATGTTATTTCTGCACTTGCAGAGATTTCTAGGAAAGTGACTGCTGGTCATTCCCAAGTTGTTACTGCTGTCTACACAAGTCAATGCTTCTTTACTGAGTTAAAAGGGAGCACCATTAAAATGAGACCTTCGTGGAAACTGACAGCAAAAGAAAGACTAAGGGACCTGTGGTCTTACTGGTCGATGGGACAATAGACATAGTGACAACACTGAAAAGGCTGAGATAGTAATGTCACTGCCATGGATTCTTCTGGTAATGTAACACCCATGTCTTCCAAGTCTCTGATCCAAGCCTGCAGCCCAATGGGATGCCTTCAAGGGTACTGAGAAGCTGGCTGATGTCATTGCAAGGTGCTCTGTCATTTTTGAAAGGCAATGGCAAGGAAGATGTTCCTTGTTGCTGAAAGTAGGTAAACCTCACATTCATTTTCAAAAAAGCACCCTACAAGAGACACATCCAGGCACATAAAGGACAAGGTGACTGAGAACATTCAGCACAAATTTACCAACAAAAACAAATTGCAGCTGACTGCACCAATTGTTTTCTATGATGAGATGATCTGTTCCATGGGCAACAGGAGAAGTGCATATTGTTTACCTTGACTTCAGAGTAGCTCTTGACATGCTTTCCCATTGCATCCTTGTAGCCAAATTGCTGAGATACGGAATATTTAAGTGGATTAATAGATGGCTGGAAAATTGGATGGACCATTGGATTCAAGGAGTTATAATCATGGGACAAACTCCAGCTGGCAGTTGGTTTCTAGTGGTATCTCTCTGACACATCCTAATGACCACTAAATGGGGTCAACCCTATTTAATATTTTCATTAATGATCTGGAAAATGCCTAGTCAGCAAGTCTGGGTATAACCCCAAAATGAAGGCAGCATTCAATATACTGGAGGACAAGGCTATTTCCTCATGATAGAACCAAATTTCTGTTTATAGCCGTCATTGTTATGAGAGAAGGATCGGAATACATAGAACGTGGCATCAGGACAATGCGTGTCAGTCTGTCTGTCCAGGAAAAAATAAGGCAGTAGCAAGTTAGACATGTAGACGGTTTTCTCTTGTATTTTCAGATGACTCAGAATAAGGACTAGAAGGCTTTCTTGACTCTGGAAAGACTTCAAATTAGGAATTTGTTTTCTCAGGATCAAGTGAAGTTTAGTTGTGATTTTCATAAGGCTCAAAGAGAAATTCAGAATGTTTCCAAAGTTCATAGGAATATTAGAGATAAGACAGGTAGTAGTAAGTTAATCAGGGTAGGTATGGAAGGGAAGAGAGGAAGCATGACATCGAAGAACAAAGAATGTGAATTGTAAACAGGCTTATCCAGTGGAGGTTTAATTAGACTCCAGACCATCCTACATCTTTTAAATGCAAATGGTTTTCCTTTCTGCACACCTTTGTAAGGCAGGAAGGTGCAAATTTTTTGTTATCTGTGCCCTGATTCAGTTAGAGAGATAGTCTACCCTCCCCAGGTGTATGTGAAGGGGAACCCTCTGAGACTGCAGTAGAAGTATTTCCTTTTTTTTTTTTTTCCCCTCTCCCCTCTTTAGAAGCATTTTCTGAGATGAGGAATTTTCTGGCTGTCTTCCTACCTGCCACTCTGATTGTCAAGATATCTTTTATAGTATTACTGTCAATATGACACTAAAAGAGCAAATGATGTTTTTGATAGAAGCATGAAATACTTTAAGGCAAAATTTACCTTCTGTTTGATGCTCCTGGAGAATAATTTTGTTGAATATCATTGAAGAAAGACATTCTAACTCATTATAATTACTCTGAAAGCAACATGCTTGAGGGGGGCCCCAGGGAGAGCTGAAAGATGTATAGTACATGGATATGTTGGAAATCACAAGAAAAATGTAGTTCTGGCCATCAATTAACGCAGACTAATTGATTATGCTTTAGTTGACCTTGATTATCCATTAGAGAGTGTCAAATGGAAAGTCAATATGAATGACAAAATGTAAAATTGCATGTTACCATAAATCAGGTACATTAGTGACATCTGTCGAGAGTTCAAAATGCTGCTCTAGAAAAATGTTCAGGATTTTAATGCTTTCCTCTTTGATAACCTTTTTGTGCTGCGTGCTAGCCTCATGATGACAAAGTGTCTCTGGCAGGGATACAGACCACATCTTAAAAGGCAATTAGAATCAATGGGTATTTTTCTCTAAATAGTTCTTTTGAACCTATGGGTGTGCTATTTGGAGAGAATACATCCCCCTATAATGCATTACAGTGTTCTGGTGGTGTGTGGAAGTTCTGGTCGATGACACGTCACAGACACATGTCTGTTAGTATCAAACCAAATGGAAACTAATCTTTTCAGCTTAGTGTAGTAAAGAGGTTTTGTTGACCATCTGTCAGTTCTTATACCAACAAATGGTCTAAGAGTCAATATCCAAAAGCAGGAAAATTTTGGGCTGTAGTAAAGTAATCTATACAGAAATGTAACTTACTACAGGGGCATTGTTTATCCCAAGTTCACAACTCTGGAAAGATGAAGGGAATTGTTGATGAAGTTGTTAGACTAAGGTATATTAGGTAACACAAATAACAGGAGGAAAAGAGCCTCCTTTGCAAACAGCTGACAGCCAATCTGCCAGTTCTTCTAACAATCTGGATTTCTTTCATTCAGGTACTTAGTCAAATTTGTAGCATTTACTCCTGAAAGATGTATGGAATCAGTAGAAAGGAAGACAAGAAACTTTTCCCATTTTACCTTTGGCCATGTTTTGCGATGCTGAAAACAAACCATGCTACGAGGAAGATGATTATAGCAGTATAACTAAGTTGTACATCTCTTGAACAGTTATAAATGAAGTGTGCTTCTCCATTTTGTATCTACACAAAGCTGATATTATTTAGATGCATAATTATATCCACATTGGTAGTTTTAGATAGAAGTTAGCTGATGCTTTTGCTTTCTTCGGGGAATTTTGCCCAAAGCTGTATTTCACCCTGAGCAAACTGGGAGCTAAGGTGACAGTGACCTTCTTATACATTACATTACATTACATTCAGACTGTAAAACCTAGGTAATTATCTATTTCTACAATGGAGATGCCCCAAACTCTCATTTGTAAGAAAGGGGGGTTGAGGGATCATAAGAAATAAAAACAATCCTCCACGCCCTGAATATTAAGGGAAAGTTTTGCCTTTCTCAAACAAGTCCTTTTCCTTTCTAATTAAAAAAAAAAAAAAAAAAAAATTAAAAAGCCCCCAAAACCAACCAAACAAAAAACCCTACACCACATCTATTCAGCTTAGAGAAAAATTTCAGCAGTGGCTTATATTTGTAATATGTTCCTTGCTTGTAGACTAATGAACTGCAAATCCATAATGCTAGTATGTCTAAAAGCACTTTCACAACATACTAATTTTGAAATAATATTTGTATTCACAATAACTTGTGTTAAAACAGGTCAAGTATTCAGGACCTGTAAAACAGGTCAAGTATTCAGGACAAGTATTCAGGTCTTGTAAAGCATAACATTGAACTGTTGGTCAGTTGCTTTGTGTCTATGAAATGTGAAAATAGTAAGGCAGAGAGAAATTAGAGTATTTTTAAACTATCTCAAAAATATTTATTTAAAACAATTGACTTATAGTTAATTTGCTGATGCTTCCATTATAAGTCTGATATATTGCTTACATGGAAATGCCATTTCAATTAATTTTAGCAGTTAAATTCACAGTCAAATAACATTGAGCGTATGATATACATTTTCATATATGGTTTGCCCAAGATGTTAAAAATCTCTGTGCAAGGAATTAAATAAAGAGCTGCAGGTTGGTTAAGCATTTCTCTTGCTTCAAAAGTCTTTTCTACACTAATCAATACATAGATATCCTTCTGTCTGTACATTGGAGACAATGTCCCATACAACTAATCAGGAAAAACCCAGCAAGCTTTACATAGGAAACATTTATCCACTTTGCTAGTATAGCAAAACTACACATTGGTTAAAGTCCATTTTTAAAGCATCATGGATAATTGATTGAGATGGATTCCTAGTGTGCAGTGCCCATTCAAATAAATGATTTACTCTTCCTTCTAGATTTTTTCTATTTATAAAAAAGGAAAATACCTAATCAGGAAGTCCTTTAGCAAACTTGTAAAATATTGCTTCGTGCTTACTTGACACAAAATAAAAATGAACACACACCACACTCAGCCTCCCCCAAACAAACACACCCCAAAACAGGCATGTTATAATGGTAAATCTAACTACTCATCTATCAAAATTTATAAAACAAATTGAAAAGAGCATTCATGTCCTAAAATTTAACTTTAGTCTCTCTTACATTCTTTAGCTAAATAATAAATACTCTACAATACGTTCGTAAATCAATTAGGTAAATTACTCTAGTAACACCCTGTTAGCTGTTTTATGATTAAATGACTGGTTTTCTTTCAAGATACAGATTTTTATTTTTTCTTTTTTAAGGTTAATAGTATTAATAGAATTGAATGTTTCGTGTGCAAAGCGGCTTGGATGATAAATATTTGTTTTGTAAGTGTTTATTATGGTATATCAACAGTAATAAAACAAGAATTGTGTTGAAGTTTTATAACCAGAGCTGCTGTTACCATTGGTGCTAAAAAGGCAGTTAGCATCCTTTTTTTTTTTTTATTTTTTTTTTAACAGCACTAAAATAAAGATGATGCTTATAGCTAGATTATTCTATTCTGCTAATTCTTGGAATATAAGCATATCAGAAATAACGTTGGACTTGTAAAATAAGAATGAATATTTGTCTCCTAAAAAACCTCACTTTGTCCCTCTGTTCTCAGGAGTCAAATCTAACTATAATTATGTTATTAGTCAAAAAAGAATTTTTGTTCTTTGTCATGTAATATATGTGTCACTTTAAATACAGTTTTAATGTCAAGAGATAAAAATGCACTAAGTGATACTATGTTTCTAAAAATGTCAAACTCCTTTAAAAAAATAAAAATTTGCTTATAAAATGGTAAATACTATGACACATTGTATTGCAATGTTATTTCAATGTGCATTAATACTATTTTGGAACCAATGAAGATATTTGTGACACAGGACATCATATGCAAACTGACTTTTGCTTTCCTTCATATTTAAAAATCACTTTAGTGTTGAAATGTTGACACACAGGATTTTTCTACCTGCTCTAATGAAAACTCTGTGTGTCTGTATGTACACATATACACATATATTTGTGTACATAGATATTTTGTTGATATTTTCCATCTCGAATGTAGTCAGTGTAAGGCGTCAATACCTTTAGTTTCTGCAGTTTTACTCCTTGTAGTACATAGCCACTTTACTTGAAAAAAATTACCACAGTTGCTGTTAGTATTCCCTTTTGTGTGACTGCATGTGATCCTGGGTTGGTTCAGAGGAGCTTGTGTACTGTCTTGAGAAGTAAGGATAAGCTAATAAGCCTTCCAGCTGTTCTGCTACAAATTATTTGTGCAAAATGCTTTCATTCTGCCTTCTGTAACAAGGACATCCTATTTCCACTGCAACCCATTTAGCTCATCATAGAGAAAGACAAAATGTAACTTGATTCTGTTTTACAAGTACCTACACATGAAGAATGTTTTTGACAGTAGAGGGCTCTTTACTAAATGCTTTTTTCCTGCTAGATTAATTTCCAGTACTGAAGCTAGACAAATTGAAATGGAAAATAAGGTACAACGTGCACTTTTTTTTAAGCAGTTAACAGCAAGAGCAATTAATGATTGGAGTAATTTATCAAGTGAGGTCTTGCACTCTTCATATTGTGCAAACTTTACAAGACAGTTGGATAGCTTCCAAAAGGTATGCTATAATTTTAACCACAAGGTTACAGGTTTGACGCAGACATGTCTGAGTGAGGTTCAATAGAAGGAGGTCAAACTACTGGTTCTCAGTTGTTGCTTCTAGCCTACAAATATTAATCTTTCTTTCAAATTACTCTTGACAGATACTGTCATGAGCTTTTCCATGCACTTAAGTCCTGAGGCAAAACCCACAGAAGACTTTCTGACATCAATGGGCTTTGGAAATAATCCATAGACAGCTAGTTTCTTTTGGAAAATGTTGAGTGAAGTGTAAGTGAAAAGTTTTATACAAGTATTATTGCAGCAACCAAAGTATATTTATAACAGCGGCATTTTGAAGATGAGAGAATTGAAGGGAAAAAATGCTTATTGGAGAAAATGAATAAAGTCATCTTTACCCTATCCTGTAACCGCTAAAATTCAGCATGCAGGGTATTTTGTGCTTCTAAACATTAAAAGTTATATCTTCAATATGCTGTAAAGGAACAAATACATGCTTGTCTCTTGATTACCAGACCTTCGTTGGATTAATCATGGCATGATGCCTTACCTAGTCGTGTTGAATGTTTTGAATATTTAACAGGTGAAATCTGCCAGTTGAGGTCACCATAATTGTTGTATCCAAATTAGGAGTCATTTAACAGACTTGCAAGAATAAAAGATACTTATGCAGATCTTTTAGGAAGGATGAGTTTCACTTTGGTTTAAAAAAAAAATGAAAAATTAAGTAGCAGACATGTGACCATCCAGATTATTTTTAAATGTGCACAATGACATTGAATGTGAAGAGCACTTTGTAAGCGGATATGAAGTTTCTAACTACAGTTTTACCGGATATAAGTTTATTCTTCCAGGAGAAAAATGGAAGTTTTGTGGCTCTGTTAAGAATAGCAATGAATTTAAATAAGCTAACTGAAAGGCAGAAGATAGTAATTCATGCTTGGCATCACTAGCCTGAGCTTAACTTGTACTAATCACTGGAAAGTATGTGAAAACAAGTGGAAAGAAAAGACAAAATCCCTGCAGAACACCATGAACTGTTGAATCCCTGAAGAATCATATGAATTGCTCTATATACATACTTGAGGATAAGTCATCTCCTTTCCTGCCTTCTCAACTTTGTCAAAAGTTGGGTCAAAATTCTTTTGAGATTTATTTTTATTTTCTACATTCAAAAGATAATTACTCCCTCCACATTCAACTTTTCACTATTTTTGCTATAGGTGTTAGTCTTGAGGATCAGCCTGTGTCTTTCATCATGTCTCCTTATATTCACTGATCATTTTTTGAGAAAGTAATTTTCTACCTTATACTTCTCTGTTTTCCTATGCCACATCTCTGAGAATCTCACCCTGTGTGGGATTCACCTGATCAATGCATTTATCTGGAATGCAGATACTTACGTTGAGCTGGTAGGTTTCATTTATAGCCGACAGGCTGAAGTAGATATTTCAGTGCACCATTCATGTAATTCCAAAGTAGATGCAGAGCTTGTGTGATCCTGAATGTTAGGTTTCTGTTGCCCTCAGCTCTCTGATCTGCAGAAGATCTGCCCTTGCCAAGGCTGATGAAATCAACTTTTTAACACCAACAGATGTTCCTCTGTCCTATGCCAATGGGAATGCCACCTTCATTCTCTGAAGAAAATAAGTTTTGCATGGATGAAAGCACTGAAGTCAGTGCCAGCAGAGGTCTGTTAAATGGGACCTATTTTTCTGTAATATTCATGAATTATGGTAGCTTGATTGATCCCATGCTCTACATATTCTGCTGAAAGAAAGTGTAAGCTATTTAGTTCTCACAGACAAAAGTCTTGCTGAGCTTTCTTAATATTCCTGGAAGAATATGTACATCAGTCCTATTGGTAAATGCACTTCTTTTAGTCATGTTTTCATCATGGCCACAGATGGCTTTTTCAGACTTGGGGGGAAAGGAATTCGCTCCTTCATCAAATGCTTCATTTTGGATGTTCTTGATGAGACTGTAATTCTTTTGCTGTTCTGTGTATGTAAAGCAACTTATCAAATTTTTGTTTTTATTAGCTTTTTACAATTAATCTTTATTGCCTGAGAAAAATAATCCATCCTTGATTGACTCTTCCAATAGCAACTATTTTTACTGCAACAGCAGGAAGTAGTTTAAGACTCTTTATAAAATATGATGTCCAGAGAAAACCTCTCTCCCCATCTTTCTTTAAACAACAACAAAAAAAAGCCATATAGCCAGATCATCCCAGTCCCACTGTGAAGTAATTTTATCTTGTCCACTTGTTATCACTTGAGGTTTTCCACTGATTTCACAGCTGTATTCCTTGTATCTCCTCCCTGCATGATACCTTAAGGTCTGCTCCAATTTATTTATTTAGATTTTATGCACAGGGATAAGTTACAACTCTTTGATACAAAGCATCTCATTTTCCAGGACACCCCACAGATATTAGCAATTACACTGGAATACAAAAGGTTTTCATCCAAGCAAATAATTTGTTTTCCAGTAAAGAATACAAGATCTCACCTCTGAAAAGGGATTTTTTTGTTGTTGTTTCTCTTATAATGGTGAATGACCTGTGAGACCCATCTGGTCTTTCCACAAATGAAAGAAAGTAAGCCCTTCAAAGCTAAAATATTATTTATTCTATGAGAAAACAATTTTAAATTAGAAAAGGAAAGTATTTGACTTTATAACACTGCATGTGTCTGATTTGAATCACTCACAGCTTGTACTAATACACCCTCTTAAAATGTTATATTGCATGATATCTATGTGGAAAGTACAAAAACCTTTCTTACCAGTAAGCAATTGCATATGGTCTGAAAATTAATCCTTCACTACCAGAATACATAAATAGAAAGCCAGATTTGTTAGTAGGCTCCAGCTGCTTTGTGCTTCTCAGACAGTGCAAAATAACCATAGACCCTGCTTAAATGTTCAGCTAAAGTGGGTTTACAGCTGTTTTTCATTATCAAAGCAGTGGAAAGCAACTGGAGGGGGCTCGTGAATCTGGCCCATTCTGCAACTTGACGCCACAACCCGTATTGTGCAACAATACTATTAGCCTAGCTAACGTGCTTCGGTACTTTCCAATTGCTAACTGCTAGGATACCTTTGTGATCTGAGAACCTATAATTATGCAGATGTTAGGGGGAAGAATAAAGACAAGAAGCTTTATAGTATTAAGTGTCTAATATATTTACAACTTTCCACATAGCAGAAGTGTGTGTCCTGGGGAAATTTACATGAATAATATAGTGTAGTTCAAATAACAGTCAAGTTCTAGCATGAATATACACAACAATATTGGATCCTGGGAACTGGGAAGTTTTGTTCATATTTTGTCAGTGCTGGCTATCCGGATCTGTTTTATATGTTTTGAAATTGACCCAGAATTTACAAGGTCAGTTATTAGCTCAAAGCTGACGTGAAAAATTTTTTAACAATTTATTTAGTCTTTATACAATACTATGCATGTCCCTGGTACTGCAAATTCTGTTTCAAGACCAAAATTGGTCTGTTTGTGCAGTCCATCTTTCTGCAATCCCAATATTGAGTTATGTATTGAAAATAAGGAAAAAAATCCCAGTTGTCCATATGAACCACCTATAAAGAATGGTAGAAGAAATGTTGACAGATGGGGCTTTATTTTTCCATAGCAGGCAGAAATTACTTTTGGATTCCTTTCTAAACCTTCCACAGTGACAACTGATTTAGAGATTATGTAGACCTGGAGGATTTCACCAACATCGATGTAAATTTGCATAAGAATCAGAGGTGTTTAAGTGAAAAGCATTTTAAACTGTGATGCTGATGTACTAGCAGTCAGGAAATACTCCATGCCAACTGCCGAGCTAACAAGTTGCAGGCAGTCTAGTGGGGATAGTTTGTATGAAGGTCTTGAGTTCAATACCTGGATCTGCATTTTATTCTCCCTACTCCTATGGATTAGGCTGCCTGTCTTAAGGTCAGCTTTCCTATGATGCTGTGTAACCTTGGATCAGACTTTAGTGAAATACAGCTAAATTGGGAGAGTTGTGAGAAGTCTTGTCAGGGGCCTCCACACATTGTCTTGTGGATTACATTTATAGACCACAGTCAAGAGCCTGAACTATGTTGCAGTCATACCTGTATCCAGTTTTTCTGATGTTGGCGTTCCCTTGTTGACTTGACTTCCTGGATAGGCAAGGGATGCAGCAGTGTGTGGCAATGGTGAGTTGTGACCGGCCCTGGTTACCAACCCTAGTCCAGCCTGGTTTGCCTCACTGGGAATTGCAGTATAGGGTGTGGTCAGAGAATAAGGGCACCATGCTGCCCCACCAGCTCCACTGCCACCCATTCTGGTGCCCAAGGCTTCATAACCACAGCCCCTGACACTACTCACTGACATCTGCAAGGATATGGAAGGAGTTGATGTTATGAAGGATGTTAAGTTGATTGGACTACCCCCTAGAAGCTAAAAGAGGCAGAACTGAAAAAAAATGGTCAAGATATGGTGGCTGGAGCAACCAATAACTATAGACCTGTAGCATTGCCCTGTTGTAAGCATAATGTTATGGCATCAGTATTCCGGTTTTTACAGCCTGTCTGATCTAGCATAGAATACACAACAATGTTATCGTTTTGCTTTTACCAACTTAAAGACCTTCAGTATGCTGTAGCCTAATACAGTTGATACAAACTGTTCTTTTGTATATTTTTCTGCAATGGATATTGTATCTAATGAATAACTGTTTCTGATCTTAAGGATATTTCTGCACGATTTGGTACAGCTTTTGATGAAAGAGGATTAAGCTAAGATGCAATGCCTTGTGCTTACCTCAGTCTAAGACATCATATGCAGTTTCCACAGTTCACCTGATGCAGGGAACCTTGACAATCTGTCATGTCATGAGATATATCAAAGCCTCTAGGAAACAATGAATTCCAGAGTTACTGATAAAGGTACTCTGTGCCTAAACATCTGTATACATTAGGAATCCCACTTACATGACAATTTAAGGCTGCTATGAATATAACACACCCAATGACTTGTAAGAAAGCTTGATTTCAGTGCACAAAAAAGAATAAAAATACTAAATGTAGTCATGTAGTCTTTTTCATCAGTGGAACTTTACTATATAATTTATTGTAGATCCTAAGAGGAGAAAGGATTATAATTTTGCTCAGGGCAAGCATGTAAAATACCTCTTTTTAACTCTGTTATATGTAATAAACTATTATCTACATGTAGTAGAAGAGTCATCCATTATCATTGTTCAAACATTTATTCTCAAAATAAGCTTGATAGGCTATTTCTTTTTTTTTTCTCCCCTTTCCTATCACAAAGCTTGCTGAAGCTTCCAATTAAGACAATCTCATCCTGTATGTATCTGTTGCCCAACTCTTTGACCTCTGCTTCAAAAGCAGCCTGCCAGGATGGAGAATTCATGCCTAAGTCATCATTTTAATCAGGCTAATGCATTGTAAAGAATTAATAACTTCAGCATTTTTCTAGTACTGTTCAACTTACTGTTATCAATATTTGAGGCTACTGGAAAAAATATGAAACTCCCCTTTAGGGAAAAATGCTTATTTTTCCTTGCCTCCTTTGAGACAAGACTTGCATATTTTGTAACCCACCAGCTCTTTCAAGATGTGTTATCTCTTTGTCCTTGGGGCTTGATTCTGAAATCGTTTACATCAGTTTTAAACAGAATTACTTTCAGCAAAATGATATGTTATTTCACCAGTCAATCAGGTTACCATAAAAATCTGAATCAGTCTGCATTTCATACTTAGCTCAGGCTTCACTTTTCTTTCATTAGCACTCCGCTTTCCTTTTCTAGAGAGACCTGCTTTTGATTTACAGTAGTAACCTTCTGTCCTGCACCGGGTTAGCCTTTGAGCTATTACTTTTTCATTTTTAGCCTTGGGCCACCTGTTTGTAACCTTTTTGTCTTGCATCAGTGGTATTCAGCCTCCTGTAGTTTACAACAATCATGTAGCAATGACCTTACAAAATTTTGTACGTTTCTCCTTCTTGAGCGTTCAAATTCGCGTCTAACATGGCAGTGTATTGGTCAGATACTTGCTTGGCTCTCTGTTTTCAACAAGCACAAGTTCTGCTTCAGCAGTCTCTGGCCTCTTTCACTTTGGTTTCTAAAACTGTGTTGTAACCAACATTACTGAGGTATCTCTCTTAAGCCATTTGTTTGCAGACTGTGCTTACCCTACTTCTATGTTGAAATGTTATAGCCTTTTAAGGAAACTGTTACCAGTGTTCAAGGGGATTTTTTACTCTTCGTTTTGGGCCTTCTGTGGTCTTTTTCAAGTACAGGAAAGGTGAAAGTTTTTATTGTTTAAAAAAAAACCCAACCCTAAAAAGTAAATAAATCCAGTCTTAATAAATTAAGTCCAGAAGAAAACAGCAACAAACTGGCTTTGTTTTCATCCACGCTTGTTTTATACATATTCTCCTTCACAATTTTTGCTATGACTGTGTTAACTTCAGAGCATATCTGGTGCAGGTTTCTCTTTTTCTAACTGATGATAAATTGATTCAAATATCAGGAAATGCTCAGCATCTGTTGGACGGACATAATATGCTCCTATCTTACTGATAACTGTTACAGAAATAGGCTTCTTCTAAGCAGAAGAAACAGAGTTGATCCATAAAAGGAAGACCATGAAGGTGAAAACCTATTGCCTGGCATGCACATTTATAAGGACTTGCCCATTTTGTTCAAGAAATCTGTCAGGGATTCATCACATTGATAGAAAGATTGTAAATTATAAACAGCTTTTAAGGCTGGAAGGTGATAACGGGATGCTTTTGGCTTTGTTACTTTCTTAAATCTAGAGTTCTGTGATAAAAATAATAAAAGAAAAAAAGGAAGGCAGTGAGTTCTTTTAGCATAGGGGTTATGTAAATAACTCATGTTTAAAATTAGCTCAAAATTTTAATTTTATCTCTATAAAATTATAAAGCAAATCACATTAGACACTTTATAAAGTGTAAAAAAATCCTTTGGGTTCCTTTTGTCTTAGTAAATTTAGTTTGAAGTTATTTGTGCTATGAAAATTAATGTGTTTTTCGTCTCTTTTTACTGGGCTTTTTGAAAGATGACTGGGACCTAATCTCAGATATTAAAATTTTTCTTTATTCTCAGTTCAAAATTTTACCTTTATTCTAAAATTCTAGAACTACAGAGAAGATTTTAAACAAATTGTTGTGCCTCATGATTGCAGCTGAGCTTCAGATTTCAGGACATTATCTCCTTAAGGTATCTGCAGTGCATTAGGTATAAAGGTAACCTACAGCTTTAGAAATCTGTTATTTCCACCTGAATGTAAATTTTCAGTTTACTATTCTCAGTTTCTGGTCTTAAGAATACTCTAGGTTTAAAAATCCTTAACAGAATGTTGTTCATTTGATGCAAAATGGCTTGATTATAATTGTGTGTAAACAGATTAAAATAGATATCCTTATTCCCTTTCCTTGGTAATGTTTTTACTGCAATACATTTACAGTTAGTAGTCAGAGTGAACACTAAGTCTCATGACTTCATGACACTTAACATTTCTTTGTTGTAATTTTTTTGCAGACTTTTTGTATGCTTTAATGTATTTTCTTTAACTGTTACACAAAACCTACTGACATTTTCCTTCATAGTGGAAAATTGGAAGGGAAGGAGAACATTATTTTTTGTTATTGCTTTGAATAGTTGATAGCGTGAAATGAAAGACTGGAATTTGCTTTGTTTCTTCTTCTATGACATTCTCGTTAACATTTTTTGGTTTATTTTCCCTCAGTTGCAATTCTTTGGAAAAGAGCCTTTTGCATGGCTTATGCATGCCTGGTTTATGGGGTTTTTCAGTTAAAAATTAAAAAGCTGCATGATATTTATCTAGTCATATTCAAACAATTAGATTCAAATGATTAATGAGTTTAAGTATTTCTAGTGTCGAGGACTAACTCGGCAATATCCATGGGTCTGAGTTTCAGGGTATAGTGAAATTAATACAGAGGAAGTCAACAGTCTGTGGCAGAAGATTTGCAGTAATTCCTGATAAACTATGATTTTTCAGACTAAGCTTCAAGGGTGGGGGTAGCAAACCAAAGATCCTGTGACATTTCTGCGGAAAAAAAAGGAAACACATCCTAAATATACATCAAATGCATGTATATATAGTTAGGTTAGTTAAAAATCTTTGTAATCTCATCAAATGGTTATTATTAGGCCAATTAGAATTATACCTATTTAATACCGGTAACATTCTTGCAAATGAACTGATATTTTCCGTGTACTTACCCAGCCTATGCTTCTTTTGTATCTAAAGATCTTTGTTGCTAGTCTCCCTCAAAATAAGCAGGGAAGGATTATAGCAAATCATTAGCACCCTGAGTCCTTCAACAGGAGGATTATGATGTTGAGGATGAAAATTACTACTCATTCTAGGGTCTGTTGGTAGCTATTTTATGTTTTTCCAGAACTGTATACTTTGCTTTTTCTTTGTTCGTGTGCAGTTCCACATATACACAAAATTTGCCCTAAATGCTGTATTTTACATATGTTGGATGTATGTTCTTCAATATCCATAAAACTGGTTTTGCCTGGGTCTCAAGGTGGCTTTCCTTTAATGACCAATAATTGACCAATGAAGAACCTATCTAGCTGAGGGCTTCTGGTTTCATCATGTGCTGGTCCTTTCAGGGCCTTTACAATTATCTAACACTGCAATTCTCTGTTCTGCATTTTTATTCTAGTGTCTGCACGGGAAACCTACTTATTATTACTATCTGTTAATTACAGATAAGCATCAAAATTAGTATAACAGTAGGCTTCATACAACACAATTTCTCAAAACGAAGATAAAACTGCAACTAATTAAGTAATATTCACCTGGTCATTAAACAATCATCATCACAACTACACTAGTTCAAACAAAAGCTTCAGGCAAGTCAAGCCCAGAGAAGTCTGAAAAGTCCTAAATCTGAGACCTTGCAAAGTTAATTCATTCCCTGAATGCTATTGCTAATAGTAATAATACTATATTTACTGTATTTGTAGGCTACAATGAAGTCTGGAAAGAAATGGATGTGCTGTTGGTAATAAGAAAATTCAGAGACGGAGGTAAGTTAATGAGGCGGCTATCTTCTAGAACGTGCGTTATCTATACATGCTCACGTTTCCTTTCTTTCTGATATACACTCTTAGATGTGCAGCCAGACATATGCAAATTTTGTATCTACTGGATTTAATTTGTAGGATACTCAAAGGACAGGTGGCTTAGTGTTTTTTCATCCCAATAGAGTAGATTTTAACCAGGAACAATGAGTGCTAAATTCATTCTCTGCATATGAAACTGCAACAGGAATCAAATATTTACTAATTATCCCCTACACTAGCACCCAATTTCTTAGGTAATTTGGATTTCTAAATTACATCAAAACCTAATAGAACCTAGGACACCTTAAAAATGAAAGGACTGTATAAATCTGTGTTAACAGGGAGAATCTAGTTAAATCAGACATTTTCTATGGGCTTATTTTATCTTTGTCATTTGAAACAATAAAAAGGTGGTTGTAAAAGAACATTTGGGGAATGGAGAATTTTTCTGCCTCAAGAGGAGAGCTTTCATTATGTTGCTCTAGGGAGGAGAAATTTAAATGCAGATCCCGTTGCAGACTTTATTTTCATGAAGACTGAATCAAAGGGAAATTAATCTGTTACATAAGAATCACCAGAAATTACTTGATCAAAGGATCAGTGCTCAGGCCTCATCTAGTCAAGTTTTGAGTATCTCTAAAAGTAGTAATTCCCCTAGCTCTCTGTGTACCTATTCCAGCATTTGATGTTCTTCATTGAGAAAAACATTTACCAAATAGATAATGGGACTTATCCTGGTTGCGAACTTGTTCGTTACCTCTCATTCTGCTCCTGTGT
Organism: Numenius arquata; assembly: GCF_964106895.1. NCBI lineage: Eukaryota > Metazoa > Chordata > Aves > Charadriiformes > Scolopacidae > Numenius > Numenius arquata. The sequence continues at coordinate 28,716,665 of NC_133576.1, forward strand.
ATCTCTGAGAAGAATCTGGCTTCAGCTACCTCATGGGACAGTGTAGAGAAGAGGGAGATGACAAGATCATCTTCCCTGAGCCTTGTCTTCATAACACTGAACTAACTCTGATTTCTCAATCGCTCCTTACGCATCACATTTTTCAGGCCCAGCCATCTGGGTGGCCCTCCTCTGGACTTACCCCAGTCTATTTCTATGCCTGTCATCTTATCAGAGAGGCCAAAACTGGTCACAGTACTTCAGACGTGGCTGCATATCCCCCTCAAGAGAGGGGAAGGATCACTTTTGCAGACCTGCTGGCTACACTTTTGCAGACCTGCTGGCTACACTTTTGCTAATGCAGCCCAAGATGGTCTTGGCTGTCTTTAGCTGGGATTTTATTAAAGCCATCTTCTGTAGTTCATGAACATGTTAAGATCATTAGACACACTGAAAAAAAATCATGTTTATGTGTGTATATGGTGTGTCACCTACATCGTCTCCCTTTTTTTGTTTGTTTTAATGACTGGTCCTTTCTGGGTAATATATTGTCTGATAATTGTAATTTATAACTACATATTCCTTTATATTCTACAGCTGTAATGCTCCAAGAACGGTCAAATCAGGTTTTGCAAACTCCTCAAGGATTTCATAAATTGATGTGTGGAGGGGGAAGAGGAATATGCAAAGACAACTTTGTTACAGAAAGTGGTGCCACTGTTCAGTATAGATCAGTATTGATTCTGAGTTTCTATTTAGCCACTGCTTTTCCTGTGGGAATTGATGGGGTAGAATGCTTCTGAAAGATTTGTCCTTCAGATAAAGTTAGAAGTTGTGTCACAAGTAGTGGTATTTATTATTACTCTGGGTCCTTTTCCATAGTAGTAAGGTTATCTGTTATTTACAGTCTGCTTACTTAAATCCTTTTTGAATATATATTATCATGGCTTTTCAGTCATTGCTGTAGTGCTCTGAATGCCCAGAAGACTTTGTAAGAACAGAAGGTTAAGCACTTTTACTAGCTGCAGGTTAGTCTGAACAGGCCATAGAAAGCATATAGGTGATACCTGTTTCACACTGAATATGCTCACTCAGAAAACTAAATCATAAAATAATTTCTTTTAATTCTATTTACATTTTGTTACCAACTATGGTAATTCTCCTTACAACCATAAGCCATTCAATGGCTGCTCATTCTTGAAAGGAAATGCATTTTAATGGGAGCTAAAATAATCCATGGGCATAGACTAGTTTGCAAATTTACGTAGCTCTTTCGAGAGGAAAAGTACCCAAAAAACATTTTTGTTTGTGTTTGACTTGAAATATACTTGGTTTATTCAACTGGATAAATCAACATAGGTGCTTTATTGAGTGACTTTAGGTTATTTTTATATACTATAAAATGAAGTTTGAGGCAAGAGTAACCAGTTTAATTGAAGAAAATGGCAACTTTAATGTTTTGGGTTAGGTTTTTTTTGTTTGGGGTTTTTTTTTTGGTAGATGGCATAACATAAATGTTCTTCAATTTATTAATGTAATTAGCTGCATTTTAAAGATGAAATGAATCCTGAGATGAAATAGTAAGACATATCAAATCTCAGGAATAGGATATAGAGCTTTAAAAATAAGCTTTCAGTAAAATTTTTTTTTTTTTTTTTTTTTTTGGCAGGTGGGATAGCTTTGATTTTAAAAATTGCTTTTCTAAAGCAGGGCAATAAAGACAATAAGCTATCTATGGAGATATCACAATTAAGAAGATTGGACTGTATTAATTTGATAACCCATTAGGTGGTATTATCCTTCAGGGCAACTTTCTTCCTCCTATAGGAAAATTATTTGCTTTCATTTCTTCAGGGGATATTTGGTTACATTTATCATACTTGGTATCAAATTTCACATGCTGTTCTTGAATCTAATTTAACATACATTTTAGTTTATGTAAATTCTAAATTTGCTATGTTTTACTCTTCAGAATTTTCTTATGAGATATTATCTCCATCCAGGAAAAAAATAAATTTCACTTCCTCTTTCACTACATACTCATGATCACACATACATTTCTATGCGTTTTTTTTATCTGGAGTAACACACTTTGTGTTGTGTGGCTGTCTGTATACCGCAAACCAGGGTATCCTGGCTTTTCTGGCTTTTCCTAAGTCTAAGAAACAATTAATATGCTCCTGAAAAAGTTTATCTGATGTCTGCTTTGCTGAGTCAGTCTTTGGAGCAACCATAGCTGAGAATCTGATAAACCATTCAGGCTGGAAAAGTTACTTTTCCTCTCATATGAGTATTTAACATGTGAAAGTTGCTTGAGGCATATCCTGAAGCAGTTGCTCAAATAGAGCTGCTGTGTGTCAGTACTATACTAGAGTATCTTCTCTGCTCTCTTCCCACACATTTTCTAGTGTACAAGTAGCGCAGTATCACTGACAAAAAAAAAAAAGTGGCCCCTACCTGTCTCATACAAATGACAAAAAACAATTTTCTACCTTTTCTCTTCAGTGACATAATGTTAATTTTATATTACTACAGCTTATTCTATTTTAATTTACTCCCTTATCTGTTCCAATGTGGAAATGTTAATTTCTCACTGGAATCTCCTACCTTCTGCTTTTTAAGGAAATAGCATAAAAAAGGTAATTATGCAACAGTGTCAAATTCATGGGAAGCTCCTCACTTTTTCACCCTGAGAGTGATCTCCAGGGCATATGTTAGAATAATACTACTGAAATTTAGATCGTTTGTTGGACTGTACATCATTCACTTGTGTCTAGCTTTTCTGGGGGTTTTCCTTCTATCCTTCTATTCCCTTTTGTTTCTCTTTAAATGCATTACAGATATTTACTGCATTAGGACCTAGCAAACAAACAAAACAAAACAACAAGGTCTGTAGTTTTTTCATTGATTTTTTTTTTTTTTTTTATTTTCCATTTATTACTACATTACCCTCAAAACTGAATGTGCATGGAGATGTCTTCTTTCTCACTGGCTCCTTTTTTCCTGTCCAGCATGTTCACTAATTTCAAAGTCATAAATAGACTTTAAATAATCCTATATTTCCCTTCTGCCTTTCTCCTCCTCCTTGTTATTTCCCCAGGAAAAAATAAACATTTTTAAACAAAATTCAAAAGCACAAATGAAGGAGAAAAATGTGTGCATTTTTACTCTACAAAAATATTCAACTAGTGCAAATAACATGAAAACGCTTGAACCCAGCAAGTTGTTGCATAACACAGGAGAAGCTATGCTGAGGGTGATGGATCACCTATCTAGATTGAAGATAATGATGTGGAAATGAATTGTTCTGAGCAAAAAGGAAAACAGAATGAATTTATCCTACAGACATAATTTTGTTTTTGTTGTTGTTGGAAAGCTGAAACTGATTGCCCTCAACACAAAGGTATCAATTTTTGTCTCACAATATTTCATATAGTTTTTATGGACTGCTTTTAGGCTTTTTTGGTTTTTTTTCTGTCCCAATCTTGCTTGGTTCAATTTTTGGGTTTGATTTTGTATGGTTTTTTCCCTTCAGAAAAATTTTCAGTGTATTCCTCTTAACAACTTCAACTTCCAGAAATCCAGACGTTTGGGATGTTAGTGTTTCATCACTAAGATGAAATTTCTTCTCCGGCTTGCTTTGGCTTATTTCACAACTGTTAAGGTTTAGCTTGCTTTGAGCGCAACAAAGAGCTAATCTAGCATGCAGAACTCAGTTCCAGGAATATTACACAAAGTTACAACAGGCTTAGTATTTCTAGCTACTGACTTGAAGTGAAGACGTAGACTTCCATGATGTAACTGAATCAACAGCTGGAATTGTATGGGGTTTATCTGTCAAATAAGAATTGCTGCTTGTTTATCTCAATGTTGTTTGTCACAAAGTGTGGTTGTGACCTCAGCGGCTGAGACTCTTTCATGGAATCACAAGCCGGTTGAGGATGGCAGAGACCTCTGGAAGTCATCTCATCCAACCTGCCTTGCTCAAGCAAGGCCACATAAAGCTGGTTGCCCATGACCATGGCTTTTTAATATCTCCAAGGATGAAGAGTCCACAACCTCTCTGGGCAACCCATGCCAGTCCTCAGTCAGCTTCCCAGTGAAAAGGCACTTTCTGATGTCCAGACAAAACCTCCTGTGTTTCAATTTGTGTGCAGTCCCTCTGTTTTTGTCACTGGGTGCCCCTGAAAAGAGCCTGTCTCTCCTCTTTGCACCTTTCCTTCAGGTTTTTGTATACATAGATGAGATCCCCACCCAACACTTCTTTTGTCTAGACTAAACAACTCCAGCTCTCTCAGCCTTTCCTCTTGGGAGAGATGTTCCAGTCCCTTCATTATCTTCTGTTTGTTTTACTCTCCAGTATGTCCACTTCTCTCTTGCACTGAAGAGCCCAAAACTGGACCCAGCGCTCCAGGTGTAGTCTTGACAGTGCTGAGCAGAGGGGAAGGATCACCTTCCTCGACCTGCTGGCAGCAATCCTCCTAATGCAGCCCAGGATGCCCTTGTCCTTCTTTGCAGAAAGGGCACAAGGCACACTGCTGGGTCTTGTTCAATCTGGTGTCCACCAGGACCCCAGGTCCTTTTCTGCCAAGCTGCTTTCCAGATGTGTGGTCCCCAGCCTATATTGGTGCTCCCTTTGGTGCTGTGAGGGATCAATGTTTCTGTATACAATGCAATATCCATAGTTAATTAATTAAAGGAAACAAAATGGGTATGGAATTTGACAAGCTTTCGAATTACGTATCATACCATCACCTCCATATGATAGTATGTGTGTTGTGAAGAGAAAGAATTTTTTGGAAGGAAAGCTGTCAGCTAGCAACATCAAAACACATTTGAAAGTAGAGTGAATGCGCACCTACAGAATCTGAGAACCCTCTACACTGACATTATTTAGAAATATTTTAACTTTAAAAACATTTGTCTTAGTGTGATAACAATAATAATTTTTTCTTTAAAAAAGGTATGGGCCTTGAAAAGGCCTCTTTTATGTCTCGTAGATTTCTTCTAGAGAAGGAGAAATGTGATACTCATGTTCTGTTTGCGTATGTTAGTTCATTCTCAATATTCATTCAGAAAGCATGTCACAGGCACCAAAAATAGAGACTTGATGAAACTGATATTTATCTATTTAAAATAACCGTAATGCTTATTGTTTTTATTTGCTTCTAAATTTGAAGCCTCAAGGTCTGTCCGGAACATATTTCAAGAAAAAATCTAAGCCTCAAATCATTGGAGGCTGGAAGAACACTCAAGGGAAGGGTGACCATGGTGTAACGTGCTGCACTTTTTCTGATCATCATCAGTCAACAACTCTGGACACAGGGCAGCAGGCAACATGAACCTTAAGATTGACCCAATAAGGCAATGGTTTTGAAACTTAACAAAAAAAAACCAAAAAAAACCCCAAAACTACCACTAAGACAAACTGATAAATAGCATTGAACAATCACTTTTAAGAACAATGTTTTCTCATTCACACTCTTTCTATTTTCTACCAGCTTCCAAAGTAGCTGAAGTAAGTTAAAAAGCATGCTGCAAGAAAACTAGAAAACAAAAAACATTACTTGATAAGTACACTGTGAAAAAAAATGCATAAAAAATGAGTAATAAAATGATAATGCTCTACCAGATTCAGAAATGGCTCTCTGGGGTTATCCTTCCTGAAAAGTATTCTGCTTCCTGGAAACCGTGGGGAATTTTTGTTTATTTTTTTCTTGTATGATTTTTTTGTATCCGAAATTATGGAAAGGGCTCAATATCCTAAAGGTAAGTGAGTGTATTTCAGGAGATACGTAGTTTGCTTTCATGGTAAAATCAGTTTATAAATTCTATACATAAAATGTTTCAATATAAGTTCTTTTCATATGAATTTTTGGCTAGATGTACTGGCTAGTGTTACTATGTTTATTAAGATTTACTGGTCTTTGCTATGATTTACAGAGGAGAAAATCCTCTGGAATAGGAACACTGGAATACTTAGGGTTGTGTTCCTGTGCAGAATCAGGACTCAAGTTAATTGAAAAAAACCAAAACAAAAACAAAAAAAAAAAATCCACCCTACAATCCTCGTAGATGTAAATAAAACCTTTCTGATATTGCTGGGATACTTATTTAGAAACTTAACCTTTGAGCTAGTGAGAGGGTGAAACTCCTTTTGCTGAGAAGTAACAGATATTTAATTATGTTTTGTAGACCTTATGTTCAGGACTGCACACTGTCCAAATCCGTCACGGAAGGACTGATAGCAGTAGTTATTTCACTGCACAACAATCCAGGGAGGCATCTGACATTTGTGTAATACGTGGCATTCTGGGGTTTTTTCTCCTTTTATTTTTAATTTTTTTTTTTTTGATTGGTACACTTAGTATTGTTAAGGGGAGAATCTGCTAGCCCATCAACTGATCATTTAACACTTGAGGTTTCCTTTTGCCTACTTACCATAACTCCAGGTTCCCATCGCTAAAGAGTTAACAGCGCAATGACATTAGTTTAGCTCTCAACACTACACAAATACGGTTACCAATCACAACTGGTCTATGATGAGGAAGAGAACTTGTGGTAGAGTGAAAGCAAAGTACATGCAAAATATTTTCAAGTGGGCCACATACATATGCCAATTCTGTTCCAACTGCAAACAGAACTGAGAACTGTATTTGGTGAGCTCTCAGCATTTTGAGTTTTCCCTTTTTAAAAAAAAAAAAAAAAAAAAAAAATCGAAAACATTGATCTCATCACTGAATGCATTACATGTAATATTGCCAGTTTGATATATCTGTAGCCCTCATCTCAAATGTTTTAGGGGAGAGAAAAAGAGGCCAGCACAGCCAGAACTGAACTTAAACAGATAAATTGAGCACAACTGTGATGTACTGACAACTTTAAGTGGCTGATTACAGCTTGCTTGCCTAATAAATGTAGCAGCTGTGCTAGGATAGAAAGAGGCCATGATGATGTGCTGCCACTATTAAGATGACAGTAAATAAACTGGTTTCTCAGATGAATGCTGTTCTCAATTTCTACCTTACTCACTGTCTGAATAAGCGTTTATAACATTTGTGTTACAGCAGTGTCCAAGTGCACAGCTAAAAGGAGGGTGCTTTTTTTCAAATGTACACTACAAACTAATTTTCAGTATTTTGGGGAGAGCAACAGACGTTATTAACCTGGACTTGTGCAAAGTGTCTGACACTGTCACAGATAACATCCTGGTTTCTAAACTGGAAAGACACAGATATTTGACGGATGGACTACTCAGTGGATAAGGAACTGGCTAGATGGCTGCACTCAAAGGGTTGTGGTCAACAGCTCGATGTCCAACAGGAGCTGTTGTGAGTGATGAGTGGCATTCCTCAGGGGTCAGTACCGGGACCAGTGCTGTTCAACATCTTTGTCAGCAACATCCACAGTGGAATCAAGTGCACCCTCAGCAAGTTTGCCAATGAAACCAAGTTGTGTGGAGCAGTTGACATGCTAGAGGGAAGGGATGCCATCCAGAGTGACCTGGACAGGCTTGAAAGGTAGGTCCATGCAAACCTCATGAAGTTCAACCAAGCCAAGTGCAAGGTCCTTCGTGTGGGTCACGGCAATCCCAAGCACAAATACAGGTTGGGCAGAGAATGGCTAGAGAGTAGCCCTGAGGAGAATGACTTGGGAGTGTTGGTGGATGAGAAACTCAACATGAGCTGGCAATGTGCGCTGGCAGCCCAGAAAGCCAACCACATCCTGGGCTGCATCAAAACAAGTGTGGCCAGCAGGTCGAGGGAGGTGATCCCGCCCCTCTACTCTGCTCTCGTGAGACCCCACCTGGAGTACTGCATCCAGCTCTGGAGTCCTCAGCACAGGAAGGACGTGGACCTGTAGGAACGGGTCCAGAGGAGGGCCACAAAGACGATCCGAGAGCTGAAGCACCTCTCCTCTGAAGACAGGCTGACAGAGTTGGGGTTGTTCAGTCTGGAGAAGAGATGGCTCCGGGGAGACCTTATAACAGCCTTCCAGTACCTAAAGGGGGCCTACAGGAGAGACGGGGAGGGACTCTTTATCAGGGAGTTTAGCAATAGGACAAGAGGTAACAGTTTTAAACTGAAAGAGGGGAAATTTAGATTAGATATTAGGAAGAAACTCTTTACTGTGAGGGTGGTGAGGCACTGGAACAGGTTGCCCAGGGAAGCTGTGGATGCCCCTTCCCTGGAAATGTTCAAGATCAGGCTGGATGGGGCTTTGAGCAACCTGCTCTAGTGGGAGGTGTCCCTGCCCATGGCAGGGGGTTTGGAACTAGATGATCTTTAAGATCCCTTCCAACCCAAACCGATCCATGATTCTATGATTTCACAGCCTAAATACTACCACTAAAATAGACCTGGTGCACAGAGAACTGAGGTGACTTGCTCAAGGTCAAACAAAAGTCTTCAGAGAATAAGGAATTCAGCTTAAGTCTCTCATCCTTTGCCTTTACCATAAATACATCCAGGAATTGGCTTATCTCTAAAAGCTGTGTAAATTAAAGGGGCATTGTCAAGTTTGCTAGACTCCCATTTGAATTATTTTTTTCTTATATCTATCTATAACTTCAGTGTAATCCTCTATTAAAAATACTCCATTTCCCCCCAGATCATTATATGAATCATTATCAGCACAGAAAGACTCATGAGGCTACTAAGAATAACAAAGCCGAACATGTGGGTTATGAAAGAAAACACTACAGAGCTCAGACTTCTTTTTCAAGCTTCTCAGGAGGCATTAGAAACAATGGCATAAATATTATAAAAGTCTTACTTTCAGAGGTGTTGAACTGCCACATCTGTTCACGTTCAGTGGGAGTTACAGGTGCTGTATGCCTCAGTACATCAAGCCAATTATTTTTTGATATAATCCAATCATTGTAATCTTTAAAAGCATGACAATAGTGTTAATTGTATACTCTTTCCACTAACTCCAAAGAACATCATATCACTTAGGGTGCAGTGTTCAGAGGTCACATTTCTTATGGACAGAGTATCAATTTCAATGGGAGGAAAACCCCTAAATCCATGCTGTCATATAAAGGTTCAAACACCAGGAGCTCCAGAAAGAAACTTAAGGCATGTGACAGCATATATGAACAATGACATTTAGAAGAACTTCGATCTTTTAAAGCGACAACACTTTAAAATTAGACTGTCCACCTGAACAACATGTGAAGACATTGAAGCATGAGTAAAAATCATGCCTGGCATGTTACAGGTGGAACTGCTTTGGGGCTTTCAGATTTTGTCTGAAAAACCCTTGAAATCTGTTGCTGTGTTCATTTTGGATCTCTTTACCTTTTGGCAGAACCAAAAAGTGGATACATCTTCAAAATCTCTCTGTTGAAAGGAGGTGATGACTCTTCTATTGTAGTATTTCCAAAGTGGTTCACTTCAAACTCTTTTGTAGTTACTATACAGTATTTGCTTTGCATGACTTTTTGTTTTGCATTATGCAAACGTCAGCATATTCAAACATTGAGGGATTTGATTTGGAGAGTTTTGAAAGATGAATTTTTTTGTTACCTCTCTCTCCCTTTTGCTAGTAGAGTTAGATATTTGTGTGAATGCTTTACAACTCTGTCATGGGAGAAGATATTCATATGATGCTGTATCAGTTTTCCTGCCTCCTCTTCCCCCTCATCGTTGGGCTATTTTTATAAACATCAGCAAACTATTAAATAGCTGGATCATCAATTGACATACAGAACAAGTTGTTATACATAGCTCTACATGTACAAAGGTATTCTCTTTAACAATCAGATCTGCAACTGATCATTGAATTTTCTCTTAAGGAACTTCTTCACAGTTCCCACCATCACTACCATAATCTTTGTGTTCTTGCTACCAGTAGCTTTTGCAGGGACAGAGAAACTGAGCAATTTTTGTGTGTAGAAGGACTGGCAAGTTTTCTTCTTGCAACAGACTAATTATTTTTGCATTTAATGAAAAGAACGGATAGCACGAGTCAATGAAAGAAGAGTGACTTAGAGCATGAGGCAGGCCTGAGGTATCCAGCTGTAAAGGGGACCAAAGAGAAAGGCTGCTGCTTTGCATACCAAGTTTCTAGAAAACTAAATTCTGTATAAATATTGTTTCCTGTGTCCCTTACCTATCCTTTCTCTACAGATGAAGCTTAATTATTTCTCTTAAATGTCTGAAAAAAAGAGCTGTAAAACATTATTGCGAGTAGAACAGAATCTTTTCTGCTCTTGAGTTAAGAATTATCATCAGCAAAAGGCACTTGTCACAGAATCAGGGTTAAGACCTTAGAAACCCAGTCAGTAGGAGAGTTAAAAATTAGATGACTGCTTGAAGCAGGTACTCTTCTTTAAGAAAGCACTCTAGTTTAGAAGTGGCTCTCTAGGTATAGATAAGATTCAGCCATTATGTCCAATTAATGTTCACTTCTGGGGTGAACATTTTAGTTGTTCATTTTTTGACACAGAAAATACAGTTTAAATTTTGCTTAATATTGAAAATATTTTTGTTTGTTTTGTTATTTGTCAGACCTATCTACAACCATCATGGAGCTTGACTTTGAGAATTGGATCTGGTTATGGAGTGTGAAAGGTGAGGATTTCTGTACGTCTTTGAGTAACAAATTCTTACTACAAAAACTCTTTGAAAAGTCTCATAGGGGAAGGTTGCCATGGAAACAAAAAAATGATCATTTTTATTCATGAGTTACTGTAAGGGAGGGATAGGACTAATTAAAGCTGGTTTAGCCTTATTTATCCACAAATATTTATATGAAAAGGTCTTGCCTAAAGTGAAGTCCATTTCTGAAAAGTGTACTGGTTTTCCCATGCACTCCAGAGAAGTATTCTGTAGTTTTTCACAGCAGCAGTGAATACAAAATATTCTAAATTAGTGACCCTGTCTTTGCTGTATATTTTTGGGCAAAAAATAATAATCACTGTTGTCCCTGTAACAGTGTTGCTGAAAACACTATTGAGAATATATACCACACAGGAGATACTAGAATTGTTCACATAAATGAAAAGAATGAGACAAAAGTAATTCTACTTCCCTTTTGTGTAAGTGTACATGCATAAAATTTCAATTTAGGATTGATTTGTTGATTGTGTGACTTATGTTTCAAATTACTGAATATTTGATGCTGCTGTCTTCTGGATTTATCTAGAGCTAACTTAAAGCTCTGCTGTTTCTACCCATGTTAACAGTTGTAAGTTCTAGCTTTTCTCTTTATCTAGTCCATTTTCTAAGACCTTCTCCCTTTGCTCTCTCCAATTCAGCATTGAAGCATAAATATGCCAGCTCATTTTACATGGAGTAAATAATATCCCTCTGTTTTAGGTGATACATTGCACTATCAGGCTTTTGATTGTCCTGCTGCCTGAAGTTTGCATTGAGTTTTTTTCCCTTCAGCTTCATATTTTATTGTCTCATGGGCAGTAGAATTGTGTATGTGGTCTTATTCTACCACTTGAGGATGTATTCAGCTATATTTTATTCTTCAAACAATACTACAGCTCAGCTACAGATGAGCCTGAGTAATGGTACAAAATGTAGTTCCCATACTCTTCTCTCTCATTATTTTTTCAAAATGAGCTTCCATTTCTCACTTATGTGTTAGTTTCTTCTGAATGGTTCGCATGGTTTAGTGATGTTTTCTTTTATCAAAGTTAGGTTGATGGCTGGACTAGATGATCTTAAAGATCCCTTCCAACCTAGACAATTCTATGATTCTATGAATATGTTGTAGTTCATAGTGGGGCTCCAATGGGTTATGAATTCAGTTTAAGACATAAAATTACTTGGTCTTAAGACATGAAATATTTGGGTTTACTGGATTGCAATAAATTACTATTGCTATCTAGATAGCACTGCAGTTTTTCCTGCAATTTCACTTGACACTTGCTTAGCTTATTTTATACTGTCTTTTCTCTCATATATATTCAGAATTAGATGTCATAAATTGACCCAATATTTAATTTAAAAACTAAACCAAAATTCTCTGAGGTTTCCTTCAGATTGTATGTCTCTTTGAGAAAGGAATACTAAGTGGAACAGCTAGGCCAATAGTTTCCTGGCTGTTGAGAGCTTTTGAGTGAGGCTGACAGAACTGGACATGGCAGCAAGACATTCAACACCTGCCAAAATTTGATCTAAAATACATAAAATTTGGTTTCCAGAAGAAGACACCATGTTAGAAAATTCTGACTTTTATTTTTTCAAATTCATTATTTTTAAAAAAAAATCTGCCAGCTTCCTCCCAGAGAGAAAAAGACAGAAATGAAATAACTAGTGTTATATAGTATTATCATCTGTTTAGAGTTCAAGAACTTTTTAAAAAAGGTATGGGGGGACACATCTAAGCCTCTGGATTAACATAATTTGTATTGTGAGGTCTTTCTTTCTTCCTTTGATAACTGCATTCAACTTCAGTTTCTAATGTCTCAGCCTGGGTCCTAGATTGTATTTCAAATTCTAGTGAGCTGACTTTCAGACTGACCTAAGGCATTGGTGTCTTAAAAGATCTGATATTCCCTGTACAAGTTCCTCTATATGCAGAATGCACTTACTTTTATAAGCTTATTTTCAACACAGTCACATAGTTGAATCTAAAATGCCATGCTAATTTTCAAAGAAATGGACCCCTGACTGCCTTATAATTTGGTGTTGGTTGAGCCATTGATTGTAGCTAGATAGAGTCCAGCATGTTTGCAGTTTTTGTTTTCCAAAGTATCGAGCAAACTCTAGAAAACTGAGCAAGGTATTTTGAAAAAAAATATGATAGAAATACTGGATCTTGAGTTATTTTTATGTTCATGTTGTGAGTTAATCAAGTGTTCATTTGATCTAATTTCATTGTTATTTTTTCCTGTTAAATTCCTTAAAAATAAGGAAAAGCAGAACAGGTAATTTGGACTTCTGTGTCTTTGTTATAAATGTAACTTCACCATTCAGACAAAACAAAGAATCTGGAGTTTACAGGTTGCCAAAATCACAATAGTTTTCAAGCATACGTTCTAAGACTGCATATTCTTTCTAACATAAACGGCATAGATTATAATGTTCCAACTTTTTACATTTTCATAAGTCTATTTTAGTACAGCTTTCCATTTCTGCACTAGTTCTGTTGAATTGCTATGATGTTTGGCAAAAAATACAACGTGCATTTTGACTTTTATTCAGGAATTATTATTATTATTAGCATGATTGCTATTGAGAAGATTGTAACTAATCCTCAGGTGAATAACTGAGGAGGAGAAGAAACTTCTTGATAAACCTGCATGGATTTTGAAGCACCACTAACATAACACCAATTAATATCTAAAATACCTTGTATATAATTGTACTCCAATCATGTTCTATTATGGGTAGGGTGCTTTCACATTTCTTTTTGCTCTCCTATTGTTTTGCAGATAAGCAAGATATATGATAATATAATAATAATATAAGATAATAAGCAAGATGTATTCCACAGCTCTTATCTAGAGTTTAGCACCTAAAAATATCAAATACCAAGTATTTCTGGATCTTAACCTGAGTAGGTATATCCAAAATATTTCTGTATTAAGGGAAATGAAACTGGACACAATAACTAACTTTAGAAAAACAGAATGCAAATCAACATTTAGTCAACATGTAAAATGACAAGGGAGTTGTATTTCTTGAATAGATTCTGTGATTTCAGTGAAATTATTTGAAAAGTAAACAATTGCTTTATCTGGAAATTAGTAGCAACATCTTCCTTTTCCTGTCTCATCTGCTAACTGGAAAACTGGGAATCTGACTTCAGTGAGCCATACCAAATCCACAGCAGGGAAAAATAGAGGAAATCAATTTGCAAGACTTTTTTTTTTGTTGTTTAAAATTGCTCTCGATGAAGCATCATTAACTGAGCCTTAAGATGAGCTCCCTATTTGTGGTCTAGGGTTAATTTGGAATCACCCAACGGCACAAGTATGTTTCAAAGAAAAAACAGTAACTTTTTGTGTATGCAAGATGAAGGTGTAATTAATGCAGTGCTCCCTATCTATGCATTGCTTCTCAAGGGGTAAAAGGAAGCACACCCTGAGAGTTTTTAAATATTAGGTAAACACCAGAAAATGTGTATGTGTAGATCTTGATTTCTCCAGGAGCAAACCACCAGAACAAACATGGTTCTCCTGTTAACCAGACAATTTTATTATTTATCCAACTATTTTTTAATTAGGTCTAGGAAAAATGAATATGTATATTAAATGATGTGTATCTCACCTAGTGTAAACTGAAATTACTTAAGTGAACTATGCTACACTGTTGAAATCGAGTGTTAATTTAGTGCTTTATTTCACCCTTCATCAGATGAAATATCCATTGAAAGACCAGATTCTTCAGAAAATAATTACAGTAATTCAATGCCATATAGAAAGTCACAGTTCCCCTCCATTTCATTCTTTCCAGTTCTTCTCCTAACTGCTCAAATACTGTAACTATTGCTCCAGAGTTTGTCTAGTGTCTCAAGAAAAAGCTCTCTCCATATTCATATTGGTTCGCCTGTGTTTTCCATAAGTTTATCAGGTGAAAAGTTCCACAGTACAATGCTTCTTAGGGCTGATCTGTTCTTTCAGTTTTCTTAGATGAGTGGAGTTTGAAGCTTATTCCATCTTTTGTAGCACTACAATGTGTTGAGTCTTCTTCTCTCCCGGCCTCCCCCTTCTCCCCCATGAATTCTGGGATAATTTCACTCTTGCCTCAGGCACTTTATTGGAAGACGGTTAACATTTATGTCAGGCATCTAAATTCTAAAATGAGTGGGTTATTATCACAAATTTAGCATGAACCATACCTTTACTGCTACCCATGGGCAAGCCAGTTAGTCTAATGGTTAGATGTGGTACAGTTGCTGAGTGATTTACATTTGGATGTCAGCAGCATAACTTGCAAAGGGCAGCCATGGGACTAGAACACTAGGACAGATTTGTGGCTCTCAATAACATCGGCCTTCTGCCCATACACCAAATTATATCATGGTGTACTGTGACAGTTGGTTGATTAGCATAGGGGTACTAATACCAGAGAAATAGTTGAACCCTTGCTTAATTCAAATATTTCACTAAAAATAAAAAGGTAGTAACAAAAATTAGCTATAATAATGAAAGAACCCACCACTTAAGCAACAACAATAACACCCAAAACACACTTATCTCACACATGGCATGTTAGTTATCTACAACCCATGCCACAGCTACACCTGGGAAGTCATGCTTGCAGTTGCATGATGTACCTACCTGAAAGGTAACTGAGCAGGGCTGAGATCACTGAGAAGGATGGCAACATGTTAACCACAGTCCAAATCAGGGTACAGCATGTAGTTTACCTTATCCTAAGGTCTGGCAATGAGGATAGAACTCCAGGGCTTCCTCTCAGGACACCTTACTTCTTTCTGCACAGCAGGTGAGGCTACTGACAGTTATTCCTCTAGGATCTTCTGAGGATCTTTCTACTAAACAAGTTCTCTTTTTCATGCTGGCTTTTTGTCACCAATCCCCTGGTTTGAGCAAAATATTACTTTCAATGATTTAATCCAATCATTATCCCTTTCATTTACTGTTGCTGGCTATTTCCTGCTGTTACTTTGGGGCATTATTCTCCAGGCAGAGTTGTTAACCTCTTCATCTTACTTTTGGATCAGTAGCATCATTAATCTCCAGATAAATACTTTCCTTTCACTCATGGTCAGATCAGTCTTGGTTCCCATTCCTTATAGTCAATAGATTATTGGATCCTTATAGTCAAAAGATTATTATATACACGGGTCTGGCATAGTCACAGCAGCAAAAAAAGGTCGTGCTTACTCCTACTGACATGACCTGCTTATTGAAGGAAAGCCTTCAAGTTCTTTTTAAATTTCGCTTATTCATTTTACTATTTTTTACGTAGTACTTGAGGTTCTGTGCCTTATATTCATCCTACTTTGTCAGTTTTGCACACATTTTTCTTTCATTTCCAAGAGCAAAGAGAATTGACTAAGTAAATGGAGTGATATCTTCATTCCTGATTGTTGATGACTAGGTAGCTCTTTCTGCCATTATAGATCTCTCCTGCACAGGAAAGAGAGACAGACCCAGAATTACCTTTAAAGATTCTTTTTCCTAATGTAAGGGGGTTTGGAGGGTTTTGGTTTTGGTTTTTTTTTTTTTTCATTAGTTTTTTCAGGAGCATTCAAGATGTCATAGGCCTTATGGAATCAGGCTGTTGTCTGAGTATAGTTGAGAGTTTCGGTTGTGTTCCATAGTTCACTATTGCTGATCCTTTAAATATCAGCCTGCAATAAGATTTCAAAGACCTCTTTTTTCCCATTTCTAAATTCAGATTACTGGCAGGGCATCTTGAAGAAGCTTTTTTTAAACAACTGTCTAACTTACTTTATCTTGGTCTTCCATAAAATGGAAACTAGCTTTTAACAACTCAACTTTCTCAATCACCATTTCCCCAGGAGAAGGGAGGAAGACAAAGAATTTGTTTGCTAGGGTTCCTAGGTAAAGGAGGAAGGGAAGGTTTCAATTATCTTCCAATAAAAAGTATTGTACAATACTTAAAAGGGGTGAAGAACGATATTTTCAAAAGTGCTTTTAAAGATCTAGCATTGCAATTTTTTTTTTCAGAAGTATCAAAAGCTTCTAACAGTATCTTGCTGAAAACCACTGAGACTCAACTGAATCTGTATATCAGGTTGGGGTTCTGAGTAAGACACAAATCATCCAAGTCACATAGATGGCCAATTCTTGTTGCTTTCAGTGTAGTCTCGGGATCTAAACATCCTTTGAGGCCTCAGGCATTTTTGAAACTAAAGTAAATGCAGAGTTTCTTTTGTAAAGTACTGCAAATGTACTTAACATGGAATAATGTACTTGTTTCATATTACATCTTTCATGCTTCCATCATAACATCCTAAAAACCTACAAATTTTATCATGTTCTTTAGACATGCACAGAGGTTCTTATACTCCGTATGGTGATCTGAAAGGAACTTTCTGTTAATTAACATTTTAAAATAATGATTTTCTTCATTAGATGCAAGGTTTGGAAGAGCTAATTAGTACATGGTTTACAGATTTTTTTAATTATTTCTTTTTACATATAGCAAAAGGAAGAAGCGTGGTGTGTTAATTTGACTCAAAATGTATCTATAATAGGCCTTGAAAATCTCCCCTTTCACAGAAGCATAGAATACTTGGAGTTGGAAGGGACCTTAATGATCATCTAGTTTTAACCCCCTTGTCATGGGCAGGGACACCTCCCACTAGAGCAGGTTGCTCAAAGCCCCATCCAGCCTGATCTTGAACACCTTCAGGGATGGGGCATCCACAGCTTCCCTGGGCAACCTGTTCCAGTGCCTCACCACCCTCACAGTAAAGAGTTTCTTCCTAATATCTAATCTAAATTTCCCCTCTTTCAGTTTAAAACTGTTACCTCTTGTCCTATTGCTAAACTCCCTGATAAAGAGTCCCTCCCCGTCTCTCCTGTAGGCCCCCTTTAGGTACTGGAAGGCTGCTATAAGGTTTGTACTAATTTACCTAAGAGAGAAAATCAATTATTTCTTTTTATGGTGAGTACCCTGAGGAACAAAAAATATGTTGATTAGATGCCCCGCTCTTTTTTTTTTTTTTTAATTTTATTGTCTCTTGGATGTTAAATGAATCTCTACCTTTTTGCCTGAAGTGTCCTAATATATTGTAACTTATGAACATATGATGTAGAGCAGAAGTCTTTTAAATATGGATACTGACAGTACTGTGCAATTTTCTTAATAGCTCTTGGTCTATTTACAAAATAGTTTACAGAGTTTTTTGAGTTTAAAATATTCCATTAACAAATTATTCTTTTTACAGCCCAGGTTCTCACTATATTTTGTCATTCTGTGCACCCACAACATCACTTCTTTTAGCAAGATGATTCCATCATCATTTCTAGTTATTTAAAAAGGTATCCCTCTCTGTTTTGATTTATTGCACTTTATTCAGTTTAATGCATTGTTTTAGAAGGATCTTCTCTTGAGATGTTGGTGAATTTCAGAAATCCTGAAATGTCTTTTCAATTGGAAGAAACACATTAAATACAAGTACCCAGTCAAGTTATCTGTTACTGAAGGTTTCAAATTTAAAAAAAAATCGGAATTATGACTTGGACTGTAAATCATGAGTGAATAATCTTTCCTGCAGTGCATTGATATGTCTACTTCTGTGCCTGTGAGACCTGAAAATACATAAGCAGAAAATCACTGAAACATTCCTCAAGAGCTTTCAAGGGACATTTTGGGGAATGGAGGGTGGTTGTTTTCTGAGGGTTTGAGAGGGAAGGAGGGTGAAAGATCAAGGTCAGGAAGAGGATGTAGAGTCTATCACATGATTACTCTAGATATTAAAAATACTAATTCCCTTTTATTTCATATGACTAAAGACTTTGACAATGCTCAGTTTCCAAGAACCTGCCAGGAAGAAAAAAACTGGGAAAAACCCGACAATATACAGTAAAGTCTAAGTCCACAGTAAAATAATATGGGGTTCGGGTGTACTGCTATAGGGCTATAGCAGTGGTCTCCAAACTTTTCTGATCATATACTCCATCAGTAAAAAATTTTTAAGAATGCACCCCCAGAATATATACATATTTAGTTTTTTATAAATTATACATGTGTGCAATTGCAGCATATTTTATAACATACAAAAAATAGAAATTAAAAAGGAATGAGATAAAGATCAACAATTTTTTAAAATAATTTTATTAACTGTACTAACAAACTTTTTACTCACTGAAAATATATTATTGTTAATAATAATATTATTAGTGAGAGCAATATGGTTGATCGTGATTTATTCTTTTTAAAATCTTGGTTTAACACCTTGTGATGCAGCAATTTGAAGGCCTGATCTAAATTCAATTGTTTTGATACTTAGTTTTAACGGCTGTCATAGATGAAAAAGGTACCTCAAAGATACATAGATCAAAAGGGAAGAAGTGTATCATTTTCTGCTTGCTAAGTCATGGCACTAATTTTTCAATCCCCTCCACAAATTACGCAAAGGTTTTTATTGACATTCAGCTAGTAAATTTCCATCTGTCTCAAGGTGAATCACTTGTTCTTGCAACCTAAGTGAAAGGTGTTACATTTTTATATGTTTAACAATTGGGTTCAAAACCTACTGAGGCTTTTCTTTTTGAAAAATTTTAAACAGGTGACAAAATTTTGTTTCCAGTTTTTTTACATATCCATATATGAAAATTTTTAGAGGTGACATTTTTTTACGCAACAAAATATCCCATAACAACGAAAATATTTCCAAACCTCAGTTTTCAAAATGCTGTCCCCATAGCATGAATTTCTTTTGAAAAACAGTTACTTTCTAACTCAGTAAGACATCACCTTAAACTTGAAAGGACACATTAAGTCTGTTTAATTTTTTGAAAATATATACTACATAGCATACTGATGACAGTTAATTGTCAACACAGAAAAGTTCGGCAAATATAGAACATTTGTCTTTTTGTAAAAGAAAAATCACAGAATCATGGATCGGTTTGGGTTGGAAGGGACTTAAACATCATCTAGTTCCAAACCGCCTTGTCATGGGCAGGGACACCTCCCACTAGAGCAGGTTGCTCAAAGCCCCATCCAGCCTGATCTTGAACATTTCCAGGGAAGGGGCATCCACAGCTTCCCTGGGCAACCTGTTCCAGTGCCTCACCACCCTCACAGTAAAGAGTTTCTTCCTAATATCTAATCTAAATTTCCCCTCTTTCAGTTTAAAACTGTTACCTCTTGTCCTATTGCTAAACTCCCTGATAAAGAGTCCCTCCCCGTCTCTCCTGTAGGCCCCCTTTAGGTACTGGAAGGCTGTTATAAGGTCTCCCCGGAGCCATCTCTTCTCCAGACTGAACAACCCCAACTCTGTCAGCCTGTCTTCAGAGGAGAGGTGCTTCAGCTCTCGGATCGTCTTTGTGGCCCTCCTCTGGACCCGTTCCTACAGGTCCACGTCCTTCCTGTGCTGAGGACTCCAGAGCTGGATGCAGTACTCCAGGTGGGGTCTCACGAGAGCAGAGTAGAGGGGCGGGATCACCTCCCTCGACCTGCTGGCCACACTTGTTTTGATGCAGCCCAGGATGTGGTTGGCTTTCTGGGCTGCCAGCGCACATTGCCAGCTCATGTTGAGTTTCTCATCCACCAACACTCCCAAGTCATTCTCCTCAGGGCTACTCTCTAGCCATTCTCTGCCCAACCTGTATTTGTGCTTGGGATTGCCATGACCACGGTGCAGGACCTCGCACTTGGCTTGGTTGAACTTCATGAGGTTTGCATGGACCTACCTTTCAAGCCTGTCCAGGTCACTCTGGATGGCATCCCTTCCCTCTAGCATGTCAACTGCTCCACACAGCTTGGTGTTATTGGCAAACTTGCTGAGGGTGCACTTGATTCCACTGTGGATGTTGCCGACAAAAATGTTGAACAGCACCAGTCTCAGTACCAATCCCTGAAGAATACCACTCATCACTGGTCACCACTTGGACATTAAGACGTTTCTGCAACTCTCTGAATGCAGTCACCCAGCCACTCCCTTATCCACCAGGTGGTCCATCCACCAAATCCATGTCTCTCCAATTTAGAGACAGCCATGTTGTGCAGGTCATTGTCAAATGCTTTGCACAAGTCCAGGTAGATGATGTCACTTGTTCTTCCCTTATCCACCAAGACTGTAACACTGTTGTAGAAGGCCACCAAATCTGTAAGGCATGACTTGCCCTTAGTGAAGCCATGTTGGCTGTCACCTCTTTATTTTCCATGTGCCTTAGCATAATTTCCAGGACGACCTGCTCCATGATCTTGTGAGCTTGCACAGAGGTGAGACTGACTGGCCTGTAGTTCCCCAGGTCTTCCTTTTTCCCTTTTTAAAAATGGGGGTTATGTTACCCCTTTTCTAGTCAGCAGGAACATCACCAGGCTGCCACGACTTCTCAAATATGATGGATAGTGGCTTAGCAACTTCAGCTACCAGCTCCCTGGGACCCATGGATGCATCTCATCAGGTCACCGGGACTTGTGCACCTTCAGATTCCTTAGATGGTCTTGAACCTCATCTTCTCCTACAGATGGCGGTTCCTCATTCTCACAGTCCCTGCATTTGCCTTCTGCAAATTAGGCAGTGTGGCTAGAGCACTTGCCAGTGAAGAACAAGGCAAAAAAGTCATTGAATATCTAGCCTTGTCTATGTCCTGGGTGACCACGTCTCCTGTTTCCTTCCAGAGAGGGCCTACATTTTCCCTAGTCTTCCTTTTGTCAGTGACATACCTATAGAACCTTTTCTTGTTGCCTTTGATGTCCCTGGCCAGATTTAAATCTATCAGGGCTTTAGCTTTCCTAACCTGATCCCTGGCTGCTTGGACAATTTCTCTGTATTCCTCACAGGTTACCTGTCCTTGCTTCCACCCTCTGTAGGCTTCTTTTTTGTGTTTGAGATTGTCCAGGAGCTCCTTGTTCATCCACGCAGGCCTCCTGATGCTTTTGCCCAACTTCCTCTTTGTTGGCTTGCATTGCTCCTGAGCAACCTTGGAGGAGGTTGTCCTTGAATATTAACCAGCTTTCTTGGGCCCCTCTTCCCTCCAGGGCTTTATCCCATAGTACTCTGCCAAACAGATCCCTGAACAGGCCAAAGTCTGCTTTCCTGAATTCCAGGGTAGCAAGCTTACTTTGCACTCTCCTCACCACCCTAAGGATATTGAATTCCACCATCTTATGGTCACTGCAGCCAAGGCTGCCCTTGAGCTTTACATTCCCCACCAGCCCCTCCTTGTTGATCAGAAAAAGGTCTAGCATGGCACCTCTCTCTTCTCATTGGCTTCTCTGTCACTTAGAGAGGGAAGTTATCATCAACACATTCCAGGAACTTCCTAGATTGCTTATGCTGTGCTGTGTTGTCCCTCCAACAGGTATCAGAGTGGTTGAAATCCTCCATGAGGACCAGGGTTTGTGAACGTGAGGCTGCTCCTAACTGTCTATAGAAGGCCTTATCAACTTGGTCTTCCTGGTCGTGTTGCCTGTAGCAGACTCCCACCAAAATGTCACCTGTCCCTACGCCCCCTTTAATCCTGACCCATGAGCTCTTGGTTGTCTCCTCATCCATCCCCAGACAGATCTCCATGCACTCCAGCTGGTTATTAACATAGAGGGTTACACCCTCTCATCGTCTCCCCTGCCTGTCCTTCCTGAAGAGCCTGTATCCTTCTATTCCAACACTCTGGTCATAGGAGCCATCCCACTGCGTCTCTGTGATGCCAATAAGACTGTAACCCTGCACGCATGTGCACATCTCTAACTCCTCTTGTTTATTCCACATGCTATTGGCATTTGCACAGAGGCATTAAAGTTAGGCCCTGGAGGAAGCTGACTTACTGGCTGGAGTGGCTGAAATTCCTGCTCTCCAGGTGTTCTCCTGTGGACCTGTGACCCCTCTCCAGGCTCTGGGCATCTATTACTTGTATTGGCATCACACTGATAGGAGTGGGATGGATTGAGGTTCTCCTTCCCTGGTGACTCTAGTTTAAAGCCCTCTTCATGAGCTTGGTGAGCCTCTGACCAAAGATGTTCTTCCCCTTCTCTGACAGATGGACCCTATGAGGCCCCAGCAGACCAGGTTTCTCAAACCAAGTTCCGTGGCCAAAGTAACCAAACCCTTAGCTGTGGCACCAGTGCTGTTGCCATTTGTTGATTTTCGAGATTTGATTGGCCCTATCAACCCCCTTCCCTTTGACTGGGAGGACTGATGAAAAAACTGCCTGCACTCCATTGTCTCTGACTGCCACTCCCAGGGCTCTATAATCCTTCTTGATACCCCTCAGGTTGCTCCTGGTAGTGCACTGGTGCCCATGTGAAACAACAGCAGTAGATAATAGTAGAGGACTGTATGAGGTTTGGTAGTCTCTTGGTGACATCCCTGATATGAGCCCCTAGTAAGCAATATAGCTCTCTAGAGTGCATTAGGTTGGAAAATCAGTGCCTCTGTACCTCTCAGAAGAGAGTTGCCTGCTACTGTTGCCCGTCGCCTTTTCTTACTTGTGCTGGTTGTTTTACAAGGAGAAGATTGGGCTGCCTTACCCAGCTCCAGCATCTATCCTAATGCAATGGGTCTTTTCACTCTGCAGGGCTGTGAAGTGGTTCTGCAAGGGCACCTCAGACTTCAGGGGATATCTCTTCCTTCTGCTGGTCTTTGCTGTTGCAAGCATCCATTCTTCTGTGTTACCGGCTCCCCTCCTTTCTGTGTATGCCGGTGTGGGAGTTTTTGACTGTTTGACCGTGGGTCCACTGCAGACTGCACTTGGAACCAGCTATCTATCTCTTTCTCAGCCTCTCTGATGCTACACAGCCTCCTCACCACCTCTGCGCTCAGCCATCTGCTGCAGGAGGTCCTCCATCCGGGCACAATTTTTGCAGGCAGGTCTGCTACCTTTCCCTGCTTCAGGAGAAAGGTCGAGGCACTTCTTGCCATCTGAGGCCTGCACTGCAGCCTCTCCCTTCAGCAAGTCCATCTGGGTGAGACATCAGCCGCTGCTGGGGTGGATGGTGCAGACCCCCCAATCCAAGCTGCAGCCTTTGCTCTCAGACAAGTCCCCACCATTCTGCCTTGTGGGTCAGGTAGGATGAGTGCCCTTGACCTGTACAGATGGCCACAGGATGATGTCTGGTGCTCGACCAGTGGAATGTTCCTCCTTTGTAGAGGCACCCTTCTCACGTGCCCTTCCATGCGAACTGCTACCCCACACTCTGGATGCCACCCTGTGTCCTGTTTTCCCATCCTGGTTGCCACACTCCTGGTCACTCGCGCTCCCCAGGTTGCTTTTTATAGGCAAGGGGTAGTCGCTGTTGCTCTGGAAATGCTCAGGCCTTGTCAGCGTCTCCCACCAGAACTGCCAGCTCCTGGCAGGTGTCTCTGCTGCCCTGGCATCCCCTTACCTCAGGGAAACACCCCGTGCACTGAGATTTGTAACTCCACTGCAGGTCAGGCTGGCTCCAGAGCAGCTCCCCTCAATGACTCACCAAAATACTTAACTCATCTTTAATTTTGACAACTCTTTTAAGCACTTTGTCATGGGATAACCAGAAAATCACTGTGTGGTACAAAAGGTTTTCATGGTCCTTCCCCATCTCATTACAAGGTATCATAAAGATTTTACTGTTTAAAAATCTTCATAAAATTAGCTACATTGATGATACCCTGTAGAACTTTGTGCACTTCTGGCTGCTATTTCTTTTCTGCAACAGTATGCCTAAGAATGATTTGGTGATGCACAATTTCACGTGTGGTGCTAGTTCTGTAACCTTACTCTGGAATCCTTTTTCATTCCAGTCAAAGAAGCCACTCCATCAGTGGTTACACTTGTACGGTTTTTCCATAAAACACTGTTTTTTATTAAAGAAGTCATTTACTGTTGAGAATATATCTTCTCTGGTACATCTTTCCTTTCATGGCTCACAAAGCAGTAGTTCTTAATGTATTTCATTATTGAAACAGAATGTAGCAAATACCATAAACTGCGACATGTTAGAAACACATGCACTTTCAGCCAACTGTGTAGCAAACCTTCTACACTGCGTAATTTGTTGTAATAAATGTTTCTTCAAACTTTTGGCAATGTTTTCCATGCATCTTCCAATAGTATTTGCTGACAAAGAAATACATTTTAGTTTGTTGCCATATTGTTTTCTGTATATTTCAGCCATTTTTACCATAGCAGACTTTTGTCTTTTGCTCTTAAGTAAGAAACATCAAGAGAGGCTTCTAAACACTTATCATTAAGTTTAATGAAGTACTGCTTTGAGTATCACATGATTTTAAACTTCACTGATTACGTCTGATTAGATTGTCATTGGTTTTACCTTATAGTATGACTGACAAAAAGCTTGTACAAAAAGTAGGAAAAATGTCACCTCTGCCATTTTCTTCTTGTTTGCTTGTGCTCACATTATGCGAATTATTTTCAACTTAAGCAACTTGTCCATTTTGTGAAGGTTAGCTTAGTTAAAGCTAGGTAATATAAACAAGGATGCATAAACTGCAATATGTCACAGTAGGCTGAAAGTGAGTGAGCAATTGAGGGCACCATTGTCGCCTCCTCCATGCTGCGGAGCACCCACTCTTGCCCCAGGACACTTTGGTGACTGTGTTGGTGACATGGGACTCTGACATACAGAGAGAGGGTGCCAGTGTCAAGCTATATATTAAAAATTAGCAAAGCTTTTTTTTTTTTTTTTTTTTTTAAGATAAATCTCTATATAAATTAAAGGTCTAAAATTTTCTTCCCACACCCCAGCAGATCACTGTGAACTCCCTGGGGTGTCCACACCCCATTTTAGAGACCACTGTCCTGTATTATAAACTTAGACCTACTTCTTGTTAATTTACATTTTTCCTAGTTCAAGTTGCAAATTGGAAAGTATACTGGATCCTGTGGTGACAAAAAGGGTAAAGTGTTTTGAATTGTGTCAAACCTGAATGTTCAAAAGGCACGGATCAAGTGCCAGCATAGCAGATTTAAAAATAACAACAAACAGCCTACCACCATTTTTTTTTGTTTTGTCTCTGCTTTTGAGCTTTAAGACTGACCTTGAGTCATATATTTCCAAGCTTTCTTGTGTAACTATGGGGATTAGAAATACAATATATTTAAAAAATAAAAACTAAAAGGGAGCAGAATTGTTCGTAAAAGACCTGTCTCAGGCATCTGCAGCTTTTAAGAAAATCTACAGACACCATGAAACTCATGATAAAATCTTGATAGATGACAAGTCTGTGTTTTGTTTCTTTACTTGTGAGAGCATTAACAGTCTTTTCCTCATATGGGATCTGAAAAGATCCCTAATGTACCGTATCTAATATAGTTATTTGTATTCTGAACTTGCTATGAGTTGTGGTTCTGGCAAACCCTGTAACTGTGCAGAATCCCACTGGTGGTTTCACTCTGAGAGAGTAGATGCGAGTATGGCATTCTGCCTGAAACATCCACCTGCTTTCTGAGCTGATAGCCTGTAGACAGCCCTCAGGCAGCATGCATATGGTTTGTCTGGGAGTGCCTCATGGTATATTAAGCTTCCTTGTGGTGTAGAGGTCTCTTAGGGTGCACGGGACACCACATGCTCTGTAAAGTGCTCTCCAGTTGAGCCTGAGGTTGCATTTACATGTGCCAGTCTCTTAAGGACAGTTGGTGTGCTTTTAAAAGCAGCTTCAGAAGACTGTATAAGCTCTATCTAAGAACACAAAGTTGCTTACAAGAAGCCAGTGCAGAATTTAGGATCTAAAATTAATTCAAATCTGGTTGTAAAAGCACTGCCAAATTATATAAAGATATATATATGTATGGATATATATATAAAAATCAAATAAAAGAAGACCTGCAAAAATCAGTGTGCAGTGATTTGTAGTTCTTTTAGTACTTTGTTATTTATCTAATAGTGTTGAATAAAATGTTATTAATGGTGAGTACATACACAAGCTTACAAAGATAGTTATAAGATTTGGGTTTGAGTGCTTTAAAATCATTGATCTATATCTGCATAATTTTTCGATAGACAAAAAAAAAAAAAAGGTTGATCCATTATCAAGTTCCTGGTGTAACAGTTTTGGAAAGAACAACAGTTTGTCTGCAGACCAGTGTGATCTACAGCTATGGAAAATCAAAGATGGAACTTACTGGAGCAAGTCCAGCATGGGGCCACCTAGATAATTAAGGGACCAAAGCATCTTTCGTATAAGGAGAATGCGAGGAGCAGAGAGCTGAAACTCTGGAAAAGAGAAGGCTGAGGGGGATCTTGTCCATGTCAATAAATAACCTGATGGAAAGAAAATCACATGAGGGAGCCAGACTTTTCTCATCGATACCCAATAACAGGACAAGAGGCAATGGACACAAATAAAAACACATGAAATTCTATCTGAGCACAAGAAAAAACATCCTTACTGTGAGGTTGGTCAAACACAGGAACAGGTTGCCTAGAGAGACTGTGGAATCTCTATCTGTGGAGATATTTGAAATCCAACTGCATGCTGTCCTGGACAACCTGATCTAGCTGACACTGCTTGAGCAAAGGGTTGCACTACATTATTTCAAGAGGTCCCTTCCAGCCTAAACTATCCCGTGATTCTGTAAATTATTCCTCCCTGCCCTAGGTGAAATTTTAGAAATCCATCAGATATTAAAAGGTTATATGACTAACTCCCTAACCTCTCCCTCCCCCCCCAAAGAAAAATTATTTCATTAGAGTAAGACATGAAGAAATGCAGTATTTGCATGTTGTTGTTTACCTGGCTCCATATCAAAAATCATCACTTCCAATACAGTTTCTAGCGACTGGTAATATGACAATATTTTTGTGCTTTAAACAGGTAAGCTTGCCACACTTAAGTCCTCTTACTACACCAAATGAAGGAGAATAAGTCCTGAAGAATCTTCATCAGAACATGGTGATATAGGGGACAAAAATATTTTTTTTAATTATTTTAAGCAGAGGTTTGGAAGACTGACGTGTTAATTTTTTTAGGGAAAGGGATGTATCAGGAAACAGAGTGATAAAGATGATTACAAAAATATAAAAGGGTTGTTGAGCAGACAATATTGTCATTTCACCTTTTCAGATACTTTGCAAACCTTTTTATCAGCATGAATAATACAGTGCAGTGATGAATTTCTCCTAGGCCTATTCACATTAGAAGAAACATTGTGGTGAGAGCAGATGCTCTACTCATGATGGCACATTGAGAAAATGTCCATCAGATGGCATAGTAACAAACAGCTTTCACAAACAATCCAAAATATATCTACAAAACAAAAAACATCCTACAGCCCACATGCTCAACAGAAAATTCAGGGAAAAGCGTTCAACATTTCTTTTTAGATATACCCCCCCAGGAAGGTGTTGATGAACTGGGGAATGTCTGGAACAGATTGTTTTATGAGGGAGGAAGATAGAAATATTGGTTGTTTCAGCCCTCCCAGAAGTGAAATTATCTCAGCTTGCAGAGCAATTCAGTCTCAATTACTTAGCAGGCTTTGAAAATGTTTTAAACTTTGTCTGTCTGTAGCTACTGATATGGAAGCTGTTGAGGACCAGGTTATCCTGGATGTTTTCACCAGTCTGGAAGTTCCCTTACCCTTGCTTGTCAGTTCCCATTTTCAATGGAAGTAATGAAATGTAACATAAATTCTCTCACTGGTGTTACTCAGTGTGTTCACTGAGTTGGTCCGAAAGCTAGTGGATTTTACTTTGTTGTGAGTGGTAAAAAAGGGGCAGTGAAATGGGGTAGTGAAAATGTGCGTGACAAATGGAGAGCAAAATCAATAAAAATTGATATTGGGTGGGAAGTGAGAAGCACTCATACAAAAATAGAAAGAATAGAAGGGAAAGAATAAAAAGTTCTGCACACAAAGTATACAGACAAGGAAACTGAGGAAAACAGAAGGGGCAACATACTGATGGATGAAAGGGCTGAAAAATAAATATCAAGACAGAAGAAAAATTCAGATGAAAGGAAAAAAGACCTCCAGAATTGTAAGCTTACCAGGAGGTAGATATTCTAACACCAAAAAAAGAGCATCAAATACAAGAAGCCAAAGGAGTATGTGTGTAATGACAGTAGGTCTGAGAGATGCATATGCCTCTCATGACCTGAACCAACACTGTCACCTCCATTGCTTGAAGTCTGCCTCATTGTGTTTGGAATAAAAATAGTTTGGAGGTAAGGCAGAAAAGTAGACATATACTCTAAGCTTTATTTAGTTATGTCAATAGAAGAAGATGACGACATTACAGCTTGAACAACAACTCTACCTTTCTTGTATGGTAAGTACCATATTCAGCTGTTGAAATACAATTCAGAACCTTTGCAACATCTGAACACTGTCACCTTGTTGAAACATAGCCAGAATGCTTTCTAGCAGCTCCTGAACTGTCTTTTAGAAATTAATATTTCTTGAGGTTAGGATGTAAAGAGAATAGAGAAAGGATAAGAGTTTTATTTTAGAACAAAGAGAAACTTTCTCACACTCTAAAAATAACAGCTTTTTTTGGTGTGAGGTTTTACTTTAGATTAAAAAATGCATTCATGGGGAACTTTAAAGTCAGTATATCAGAATTTTTTACATGGATGAACTCATGAGAATCATTTGCAAATATACATCGCTAATATTTAATGCATACTTTCAGAATGCCCTTGCTCTACCAGTCACTTTATCTCTTCACTTTCCCCTTCTTCATCTTCCTCAGGTTTTTTTTGCTGCTAGTGCAAGCTTCAGGGATTTATTGTGTTCCAAGTTTCAACTGCAGACGTGTGCCAAAAACAAGTAAAGAAGAAGCATTTTCCAACTCAGGTTTGCTAGCAGCTTTATGAAAAGTTAGTGAAGCTTTCTGTCTCACATTGAAAGCACTGAACCCAACCATTTCAACGAGATATTTCAGAGGGGAAAGCCCATTTAAAATGAATTGTAATTTGGGGGCACCTAGAATTGAACTGGAACCAAATTGGAACTGGATTGCTGAGTCAGAATGGTATTTTTATTTGAACCCAAATAATAAAGTAACCGTATTTGTATCCTACGTACTGAACCAGAAATGAATAGTGGGGAAAACAAGGTTTACTGGTTAAACCGTTCATGTTATACAATGCTTTAAGAATTGGATGGAGTGAAATTGTAAGTGGAGGACTTCAGGGCTGAGAGTAGTTGAGATGGAACGGATCATAAAGGACATCTCAGTTCAGATATTTGTGTTGTCCTCAGAAAAAATAAAAGTTAACAGAAAAAGAATCTCAGAAGAAATTGGGGGGGGGGAGGTGTTCGGATGAGAAACCTGAAATTACTGTAGTAAATATACAGCAAAGCAGGCCACAGAATAAGAAATGGAATAAAAACATGAGTGAACTGCACACACAACATTCTGCAGGACAAATTACATCTCAAATATAGATTAAATCAATTTCATGCACAATTTATTAGTGTCGTCATGGATGGCCTGCTCTAAGTCAGACCCTAGGTGAATTGAGTTATTCACCTAAAGCAGTAACTATTGGTCCTTTACAGTAGAAATGAATTACTGTAGCAAAATTGGATATGCGAGGCAGAAAAGGAGAAAAAAAAAAGGCAACATGAGAAGGGCATTTGTACTTTGCAAAATGCTGATTAGCTCTCTATAAATAAGCAGATCACTAGTCATTTTAGTCATTTCTAAATGGTGATGGTTTACATTAGCCACAGATTTCAAACGTGGCTGGTCTGTCAAGCCTGTTCTAAAAGGACTAACTACTGTATTCAGAAAACCTCCAAGATATTTTGCTTTAAATTGTTTTTAATTAATTTTTACTACAGAATATAAATTGAATCCCACACATATCAGAGTTCAAAAATGTTGCATAACTAACACATAGAGCTTCAAGCTGCCTCGAAGCACAAATGAATACAATTTGTTATATAGCATCACAATGTTACCAGGAAGGAATGAAATCTCTACAGATTACATACAGAACTGTTTTTGAATCTGGTTTAAGTCATGGGTAAAGTGAATTTTGTTGGCATCACTCCAGCCCCTAATGCAGATTTATCCATAGTACAGCCCCTCTCCAGGCCCAGAATTAGACATGGCTAGCAGCCTCACCACTCTAGAGAGTCCCAATAATGATAGCATAGATATCGTAGGATGTCAGCACTGAAACAAAGTTGGCACAGACATTAGGGTAAATTTAAAAATAACTGCTATGCTGGTAGCCATCTGCTGGAAAAATTATATTAAACTTGCTCTCATCTTTTTAAAGTGCTAACAACTATGGAAAAGTAATAGAAGGCACATACAGAACCATGAAAGGCTCTTGGGTTTCAGATTCTTAATCTTCTCTTTAATGGGCCGGTACTGCAGCGGTTCACCCACCCAGCAATAATTTTATATCCCAGGGTGTGTACATAAAAGACTTCAGTTTCCTGGATTGTCTGACTGCACTTTCCTGAGCACTCAAATCTGGCAAGAAAGGGTTTATTCAAGGTAAACAAAGAAAACATCTGACTGAAAGTATAAACTGGAATCTAACTCTTTTCTTTCTTTATTCTCAATTCATTCTTTGGGAAGGCAAGTGCCTCGGTGTGGTTTTTTTCTCATTGCTGCCCTAGTTTACTTATTGTATTTTATGGTTAGAAGCTATTGAGGCAGCCACCAGGACCAGCCATCATTTTCAGGTATCCTAGGGCCCTCTCAGGCTAGAGCACAATATTGAAGCAAAACTTGTTGCTTTGCTGAATTACTTTATTCTGTTCTTAGACAAAAGAGTCAATCACATCCATACTTCTGATGGACTTCTAGTCTAAACCATAGCGTTTAATGCTATTTACTGCTATTACATCAGTCTTCACTCTGCTGGGCTTGCATCCAGATCGAAATGTGGTTAGCCATATTGTTTTGTGAACTGTGGTCCTGACCATGACTGACTGTCAGCACAGATAATAGCAAGTCCTGTTCAATATGGTTTAAGTCTTGGTTTTTGTTTGGATCTGGACTCACGTGAGAAGGGCCTGACACCAGAGCTCTTCTCCAGACCCAACTTCCAGAGTACAACCTGGCTGGGTGTGGGCTGGTGAAGTCTGGAGGGCCATGTGGTAGTGCAGTGCCCTCCCTCCCTGACCACACCCATCCCACAACCACCAGCAAGGAGAGCCATGCTGGGTTGGGGACAATGACTGGTGTGAGTCACAGCCCGGCAATCCCCAGGTGCCACCAAAGGTCCCAAGTCCAGCCAGGAAGGCAGCCCCTGGGATGGGATGGTTCCTAGTTCAGTAGGGCCTAGGGCCAGCATGGGGACAACTGCTAAGGCTAAAAGGCAGTGCCCAGACCAAGGGGACAAGTCCTGGCTTCTGACAGTGCTTTCCATAAACATCTTCCTCCACCCATCACCATGTGTTTTCCCCACTCTACTCACGGGGCACTGAGCTGAAGCCAGGCTGGCCCTGTCCCAGTGGCCAAACCCTGTCCAGGGGCAACCAGGAGGGTGCAGCAGGCCTGGCCCCACCCAAACCTCTGAATAACACCTGGAAAGCATGTTAAGGCCAGGTCCTGAGGAGTATTTTAATTGTTTAGTTCTCACCCAGACACCTGCTTGACTTTGATTTAGAAGCATGCTTATTGATTTGGGATGTGGTACATATATAACTTTGAGAATCTGGGTCTTAATTCTGGCAATAAATAATACCTCCTGTTTTTCAAAACTGGTTATAGCTTAAGGAAAAAATCAGTCTTTCGGTCCCCCTGACTTCATATACCTTTCTGAACATTTTTTGGTCCCTGTCACTCATTTGTTGAATATTCTTCTTGTCTTCTGCAAACTCCCGTTGGCATGAAAGGGATTTTTATGTAGAGACACAAGGATTCATTCTTTTTCTTTTATTATATGCACACGTTGGTATCTCTCTTTAGAGTTTATCTATAAATGTTAATGACTTTTTATGAGGGCTAATATGTTTCTGTAGATTTTGGGGCTGGCTGTTGGAAAGATGACTTCCTTTGAGTATAGTAAAGCAATATTTTTCCTAGTGGGAATGACTACTTTACTTCATAGAAAATATTGGACTTTTTTTATAGTAAATTAAAATGTCAATCAGGTATTCCTGGATTTCAAAAGCAGTCTGTGTGAATTCAGAAAGAAATTAACTTGTTTAATTATGATCATCAGGAGCCTTCTTATTTGCTTTTGTGAGTCTGGGCTTGCTCTTTAATATAATAAGGCATTACTACAGCCAAAGTGAATACCAATTAAAAAAGCACTATGTAATTTACATTAAATGTCATGAACAGAAAACTATGGTAAACAGTAGATATGCAGTATCATTTTCTCTCCTAACTTCTAGGCAAATAAATTGATAATAGGAATAACAGCTACAACTCCACCTATGCTAATCACAGAATAATGGCATAAAAACTATGCATAACATCCTACTGTCCTGCCATAACAATTTCTTCATTCTCACCTTTCAGTCCGTTTTTTCCTGTTCAAAAATTCACTCTCAGTCAAGGAAAAGAATGAAGACAGAAAAGACTCCAATATACCGCCTACTTCTTCATCCCTACTTTTGTGTAACCTTCCAGGATCCCAACTGCTGCTTTATTAATACTTTTAATTTCTATAACTTGTCAAATTTTTGCTTGATAGTAATAGTACTGAGACAGACTGCCAGTGGAAAGCAGCCAGTTTCCTCTGAAAACTACCCAAATCCATAAAGAAAGTGTAAAAACCCTCTGGCATCCCATTTCAAAGTACACCTAAAAAAAGGAAACATGAGAAAGACCCAGAGTTAGCCACCTATACAGCTTCAATCCAAATGGGAAAACCAAAAAAAAGGTCCAAAAATCCATTCTCTGATACCAAATGAAGTTCCAGTATGTAGAAGCTTATAGAGATTGGAGACAACTAAAAATTCGAAATTCTTGCAGTTCACTTAAAGCAACCAATTTTCATGTCACAGATGCATTTCTTTCCTCTGATTTTTGAAAGCCAGGAATATCTGGGTAAAAATGAGGTCCTAGTGCTTTTGCACTATTGTAAAGGTAGAGGGTGTTTTTTTGGATGTTGTTCATTATTTCTTAATTTAACCAAGTAGAAAATAGACAATGTTGGATTTTACGCAGGAAAAAATTTCACTGAGTAAAGATCTCAAGATAGAAACAATCTAAAAGTAACATTCTAGTTATAAAATAGCTCTCTTATTTCATTATGGTAAGCCTGGGAAAAAGAATATATAAAGATACCTCAGTTAAATCATACATAAAGATACAGGCATGTGAACCACTCCTTTAACACTTTATTACCTATATGTAATATCATGAGAATGATTGGAAAAGGAAAAAAAACAGTAAAATTACTCTGTGCTAACTTAGTTCCCTTTAATTCAGAAGATGAAATGCAAATCTACAGCAATTTGTTTGGTGAGGTTTGGAGTGAGGGAAGAATCCAAAGCACTGGAAATACCTTGAGGTTATGGTTTGTGCTGGATGAAATCTTATGAAAGATACATTCCCCAGCTACAGCCTGTACTATGGATCCCTTCTCCATTATACAGTTAATGTATTATTTGACATTTGGTGTCCCCTCTGTTACATATCTCTCTCAAGAGTTAGGAAATATATTTCTCTTATGTCAAAGCATGAGACACACCCCTTAGAGAAGGCAAAAGGCCTGAAGTAGATACTTAACTTTGCATCTAGGCTCAACTCCTACTCTGGAATGGCATATAATTTCCACTTTAATGTGTGTTTTGCTCTAATAGTTTGATTCTATGACATCTTTAACATTTCTCTTCCAAGTGTTGTATTTGTAGAGTTTGACTATTACATTTTGTAAAACTTTAAATTCCCTTTTCAGTTTGAGCTTCTCTGAACTGAGTAATACCTATTCTACTGGTAAAAATTGACAGAGCTACAAGGACTTGGAAAGTTTCAGCTTTGGACCCTGCTTTAAAGTTACTGGCTTAATTTTGTGAATTCAGCAAAAACTGAGCTTTGCACATTCACAGACAGAATATTAATGCTTCAAGTCTGTTCCTCGAACCCTTGAGAGCAAGAGGAAGTCTAAACATGCCAATCTTAACTTGGATGGCTGTGCTTTTCATGCTTCTCTTTCACAGTGATATATTGCAAGTTACAGTTAGAAGGCCAGCTTGGATTTTTAATCTAAAGCCATCCGAGGTGGTGCATAAGAAATTTTGGATACTTGTATAAACATACTCTTAGATTTTGGAGAAGTGTTTGTTCTTCCCCAAATCAAACCAGTTGCTGCTAACTGAGAAGAAGCATTAGAGGCATGAATTATCATATACTGTTTCTTCCTTTTCTTCTTAAAATTTCTCAAAACAGTCTTTCCATTCTGAAATGAGGATTGCTGTAATTAATAGATTCTTTTGCTATATGTGTATGTGCACTCATATATGCGTGGATGGGTTTGTATGTATTAGTATATGTACCTATATATATATAGCACCACAGAATAAGTCCACAAAGTGCCCTTTAGTGGCATTGTTGCAGTGCTTTAATGGAAACTGGAAAAGGATTTGAGTTTGCAGATTTAGTTTAGTTTCTGTGCAGCATAAGCATTTAGTTAGTTTCTGTGCAGCATAAGAAAACTTTCAGTAATAATTATTATTGGGGTTTTTTAATGACAAATTGAAAAGGGGAAAATGTCAGAGACCACTGTTATATTTAACTTCTGTTTTTTCAGCCCCAAACTTAACTTTCTGTCACATCTTTCTTTTTTCATTTAACAGTCATGAATAGTTTTGTTGCTATTTTCAAGAAGTGTTCTGATTTTTAACGCAGTCCCCTTCCTCTGTTTCTTTATCACAGCACAAAACCTACAATGATGGCTAGTCTTCTGTGTCAGTCTCTTTTTTCTGGCGTTTTTTGTGTTGGTTTTTGTGGGTTGTTTTTGTTTGGTTGGTTTTGGGGTTTTTTTTATGACAAAATTATCATTGCCTTTCTTGGCTTGTCTTAGAATCCAGAGTAATGTCACTTGGGCCTCAGGGGCTGTTGAGCAGCAGCAGCAGGTACGAGCTGAGGAAGTCAAGGTAGCATTAGCAGTCGTGCCTGGCTTTATAATAGTAACTTGCTCCTCCAGGATTTGTCAATTTTGATTTTGCAGTTCAGTCAGCAATGGCATGTGCTGTTTGCCTCCTGTCTGTTCGGCAAAATAAAGGGAATAATTTTCTCTTCCAGGTGACAAGACTGAAAAGGAAACCTCAATAGTTGTTTTAATGGCGTGATGTGCAAACTGCGTTTTTTTCCCCCTATGATTGTGATGAACTTTTGTGTTTAGGAATATTTGGATTCTCTGGATAATTTAATAATGGGCAATACCTACTACAACCTAATTTCCTTTTCAAAAGTAGCATCCTCGCTGAACTTTCCTGCTTTCTTTTCACTAGCTGTCAAGGAAAGTGAGAAGGAAAGAAAAGTGGAGAGAAAACAGGAGGTACAAACCTTGCTTCTGACTGCAGGGGAAAGTCTGTGAAGAAAAATGAGTTGAAGGAAACAGATTACCTTCTTGAGAGCTTTGTTCCCACTAGAGAGTAATCTTGCCATAAAAGGGAAGGAAGGATGCAAAAAGACCCCCAGAAAACCGGCAGTATATTCCAAAGGTAGTGCAGTGCCAGAATGTGAAGAAATGGTTGATTCCTGAACTAGAGCTTGGAGAGAAGATAGAACCTAGTACTAAAATCTCTGGTGCCCAGCTATGAATCTTAGAAGTGCTCAACTATTTTTGCCTGTTTGCTGCATGCAATGACACATCAGCACAACTTTTCTATTAGTCACTGCCCCTTTTTAAGAGAGCTTGCAACAAATAAACTCAGTTACTTAGCCATGGGATTTCAGT
Organism: Numenius arquata; assembly: GCF_964106895.1. Taxonomy (NCBI): domain Eukaryota; kingdom Metazoa; phylum Chordata; class Aves; order Charadriiformes; family Scolopacidae; genus Numenius; species Numenius arquata. The sequence continues at coordinate 28,753,040 of NC_133576.1, forward strand.
CAGAGCTTGTTTTGAATCTTTCTTTTGCATACAGGCTGCAAATGTGTGCCAAATACTTTTGGCTGATTGAAAGGCAATTGAAAGATGTGACTAGAGTTTGCGTGAGCTATAAGGAGTTGGGTGTGGGTTTTTTTCAGTACCCACAATACTAATTAGCTGCAAAACACTTGCCCCTGAGAATTCAAATTGTAATTTTAGTTCTGGGAATGTTTTCACATTTTCCAGCTCATACATTGTGCAGTGACTCATCAAAATGGATTGTGTTAGTCATTTGATGCTTCAGCTAAGAAATATGAGAAAACATGTATTATTTTAACAATTTTTTATTCTGTGCATACCTTCAAATTTTGGGGTAAAAAGAAGATAAAAAAATTAAAAAGATTGTTTATAAGATTAAATTTTGTGGAGGAAAAACTTCAGTCCTGAGAAAAAGCCATAGCAGAGTTCCAGGGTAACCTGGACAACACTGTGCTTTTAGGAAACTTGAAAGGAATTTGAATCAAACCAGTGCCTGTAGGGCTTTGTTTTTTATTGAAAAAGGTTGCATGTCATTTTTCCCAGGGCAGATTAATTTCAATAGACCACCTGCATTTTGCTCTGAGAGGTGTTTGGAAGATTTTAGATAATATAATCAAATTATAATCTGAAATGTATCTGTGTAAGTCCAGATAATTCTGAAATAAACAAATGCCTTTCATTTTGTAATGACTGAAATCATAATGTAGCCTTTTAACCGTAGGAATGAAATAAACCTATGATGTGATAAACTAATCCATCTCCAGAACAACTCTGAATTATTCTGGAGTAGAATTAAAACTACTGTGTTTCAAAATAGCTAAATCCTGCCTGGCTGTAACGTAGAAATCAGTTACAGGAGGTATCTGACAGGTACCGGCATAGATGTGTATGTGCATCTAGAAAGCAGCATCATTTTCTGACCGAAGAAGGGCAAGTATGTTAGGGAGGTGTCCAAGGTGCTGGAAAAATAATGAAAACGTATGTTTATGAAGTCCCAGAGATTTCTGTAAGGTTTATTCTTAAGACAGTCACATTGACCTAAAAGTGTATGTGTAGAAAGCAAAATCTATACCGTTAGAGCACACTCTATAAAAATGTAAATGTAGCTTGAAGCATGCTTTATTCATGAATTTTTCAAACTACTGAGACCTTAAAGGAACAAAGCTAAAATAGTTCCCTGTTTAAAAAGCTAAAAGATAAAATATGTATTTAAAATAATAAATTATACATAAATGTGATTTATAATTTATTGGCTATAAAAGTTTTATCACAGAAACAGGAAGAATAGGATCTATGTAAATATGAAAAAGTAAAGTAAACACTTCCATAAGCTGGGTGCAGAGAAGTGAGTAAACTTGGAATTATTTTTATTTTTATTTTCTTTAAATATAGCTGCAATCTAAGAGACATGCTTATAAGAGTGTCTCATAGGAAATGTAATTTCTTTCTGCTTTGGTAATAAACTGTGATGTTCTCTAGCATGCAGTGTTGGTGTTTATCCAATTCAATGCTCTCTAAGGCAGACCAATGTGTACAGCAGGTAGAATAGCCAGTTCCCATATTTGTTGTATTTAGATAGTCAAGAAGTCCTGATTTCACCCTGTGATTTTTATAATGTGTCTACCTGAGTTACATGTCACAGGCTTGACAGAACTGCATCTTTAATAAAAAAAAGGATGTAAGACTCAGAGGCCATACAAGAAGAACATTTCAAGCTTTCTAAACCAACTGTACTAACCTGTGAGCAGGGCTCATGTACAGTCTTAGCATCAGTCAGCACTCAGTGTCTTCCCCCACTTTAATACAGTGAAAATATGGGCTACATCTAGGTCTATTTAAATATATGTACATATGTATAATTAGGAATTTAATGGGCTGTGTGGTTCTGATTCATTCAGGATAAGTTGTTAACTGTAAGAAATTGGTTGCAGTCATGACTCTACTACAGATCAATTTGGCAGTGGGTACAAAAACCAGAGCTAGCAAGCTTGTTAATAATGTTAACTGTATCCCAAAAAATATCCTGATTTCTCTGATTTATGAAACCTTCCTAAACTATGCAGCTGCCAAGACCACACAGAATTAAGTCAATAAATAAGAGTTTCCACTCAGGAATGTTACTACTGAGCTCATGCCTGTTCAAGACTCAAGACAAAGACTGCCAGGTTTTTTATTCTTCCCCACTATTCTAGGAGTTTATTTTTGAAGCATGATATGGGCTTTTTGTGGTGAATGATATGAATTACTAAAGAATACTTGATGTCCAGACTTAAAAGAAAAGAAAACCAAAACCCCAAATACTTGATTATTTTATATTTAACATTTTAATGTGTGTATTTTAGATTGGAGGTTAAGGGGTTAAATGCTTATCCTACTGCATAGTAAACACTGAGGTGACCAATTTTAATAGATCAGTGAATTGATCAAAAATAGTTTGAAAGGACCATTATATTTTAAACATCTTAAAACTTAGTAAAGGTTTGCATTTAGTAATGAGTTTAGTAAAGAAAAAAGTAATAAAAAAAAAAAAGTAATAAGGTAGCAGGACTTGAAGTAGTTATTTTTTATGATCCCTGAAGGTATTAGAGTCATTAGGAAAGCAAACATCTTAATAAAATAGCCTTAAAAACAACTCCAATATTAGTAAAGAGTACACGTCTCTGGAAAAGAGATAGATTGCAGCAGCACATAGAAGAATAGACAACTGCAACTTGAGACTGCAGAAATACTATATTTTTAAAAAAATAAGTGGGCTGACATAGGTTATTCTCACAACCAAGTGGGAGGGGAGGTTTTTCAGAAAGCTTCAAGGATACATCCCTGAAAGCCTTAGCTTGCATCCCTTCCTGAACAGAGCAAATACCAGGTAGGTTTTATACAGTGAGATGATCTTGGTGACTCTGATGCTTCCTTTTCTTTCTTAACCCCACTGGAATGGTCTTTCTGTATTTTTCATTAATTTATTTTCATTATTTTGAATTATTTTGTATTTTTTTTTCATTTCTGTTTCTGACCCAGGGGAGTATGTTTAGTTTATTGCATGTGGGACAGCTTGATTAATGCTAAACTATCAGTAAATCAATGAGGTCTTTAAATATTTTGTCCCTTTCAATTCACAATGGAACAAAAAGAAAATCACTTAGCAACACCTAACAATGTGAAGCTGGACCCTGAACATTTGTTAGTGTGTCTACTGTGTTTTTGTAACTTAGCCAATTCTTTAGACAGTCTAGTCTTTTTTTAACCATCTAATACTTTCCCCATTAGTGTTGCTAAACAACCCCTTTCTTTGATGTGCTCTTCAGATGCCTGTCTCAGACTGTATTTAATTTCATTCTTTCTTTGAAAGGCAGTAATCTTGTTTCTCTTTACTCTGTTACAGCTGTGTAAATTTAAATGAATTTACTTTCTTCATAGATTTATGCAGCCAGGAATAGAATTTCATCATCCCAACATGCTCACCATCAAGAATTTGAGTATGGCAAACAAAAAAAGTTGATGAATGTTAGGTAACTCTGGACATCTGGCTATTTCATTTATGCTTGTAAATGGGAGTTGAGCTCTCTAAAATTTGGTAATTGTAGCTAGGACTAATAGTACTGCCAGTGGATAAGGAACGCTTATCTTTGAAACTTTTCTACTTTAACTGTTACAGATAAATCTTTTTGTACAGTCTGGTCCCTGAAGAAGAATAGGATTGTTAAGTACCTGAACTACATCTTCAGTGAAACCCTGTTTGAGGTATCTCTGTTTTCCACCAAAATGTAGTGCTGTCAAGACAGAAGTTTCTCCAGAATTTTTCCAACACATTTTCTTGAGTTTATTATGTATTTTATTGATGAATATTGATGGAAAGAGCCCAGGTTCTTTGGATTTATTCTAAAACTTCTCACTTTCCCTAATTTCCCAATTATCTTTCCCATGAGGAAATAAAGGTGGTGGCTAAAACTCATTTAGTCCCCTTTTGTCCTGGGTCTGGCGGGGATAGGGTTAATTCTCCCCAGGACCTAGCAGGGACACAGGTATTCCATCCCATGTGAGCCATGCTCAGGGGGTAACAGGAGCTAGCCGGGGAAGGGGAGGGGCAGGAAGTCATCCCCCAGGGGAGCGGAGCGGTCGGGGGCGTCCCGGGTGCGATCGGCAAGCGGTGGTATCGTACTCGTGGCTGTGTATTCCTCTGTCGGTGTTATTATTGTTGTTGTTTCTTGCTCTCCTTGCTGTTCTGTTAAATTGCCTTTGTCTCAACCCACGAGTTTTTTGCCTTTTTCTTCCGATTCTCCCCTCCCGGCCGCGCTGGGGGGGAGGGCCCCATCTGAGCGAGCGGCTGCCATGTGGTCCTTTGTTGCCGTCTGAGGCTAAACCACGACACCTTTGTACCCTGAGATTAATCCAAGAGTTACTGAATATTGACAGTTCTTTGGTGTGCAACAAATAAATTTTAATTTCATCAGGAAATATGGACTTAACACAGAGATTTCTTCAGAGAGAGACTGTGATATACTGAGGACTACATGTAAAACACAAGGAAGAATTTTAAGTGAATTGAGATCTGCTATAATAGGTATTTAAAACAAAAACCCTTTCTCTTTACACCCCCTTTTAAATTTGTGAAGTAAGTATATTTGTATTGAAAACAGTTTATTGATGTTTCCCAAGGTTTTCTAATTTATTTATTTTCATTTAAACACTCCAGTACAAAAATGTTAGATTTCTAGGTTATCTACTTTGTAAGCAGCTCATCTTCCAAATCTGCAGTCAGGTGACCCTTGCCATGCCACCACCACTATTGCAATATCCTTACTGATTTCTTTGTCTTTTATTTTATGAGACGTGATTGGATAGTTTAACTATCTGAAGTTATTTTCAGAATTACTAATGCAATTCTATATATAGTTTACTCATGATTAAAGCTACTGTATAATATTACCCTATTTAGAGTTGACTGCAAGGTTCTCCCTGAAAAGCTAATCATTTGGACTAACTTAGAGTAAAAGACTAGTTTATGATCACAAGTGTGCCCCACAGGAATTTTGCTACCTGTGTTGAGGCACGTTATAAACTCTGGTTTAAGAACATACGCTTAAATGTGCACCTATTAAGACTAATTCTTGTCTCATTTATGCTGGTATAAATCATGTTGAAATTAGTAGAATTACGTTGCTTTTACAGCATTCTACTGAGAGCAGAAGAAGGCTGATTAAATTCATGTTAATTTACACTAACTGGCAGTAAGGACTTGAAGAGGATAAAGTTTTTAATAAAAGCATTAAATAGACACATGATCTGTCTAAACTGGTCAAAGGCATTTTCTTTTTCTAAAAATGCTGATGCCTTATTTTTTGTGTCCTAAAGGTAATTTCTAAACTAAAATCATCTTGCCAGTCTTGAACTACATAGAGTCCTAGGGCATCTTCACAGTTAATGCTAGTTTTGCTCTTCCATGCTCACATAGCTTTCATGTTGGTGACCTACCTCTCCAGTGTCAGTGCTAATGCAATAGAAAACCTCCAGGAACATTTCCTTCCCAGTTCTGTAGCTGCACTCCATGGCTCTTGAATCTGAGCGTCTACCAAATATTCTTCTAGTCCATTTTCCGTTCTTGAACTGCAAACCTGTGTTTTCCTGGTTACACTTGCACACTCAGAAGGACTCTTTTACTACTTCTCTGCCTTAGCAGCCTTCTAATTGTGATGTCAAACTCTTTCTTAAAAGTTTGAAAGTCATGCCTTCATGACTTTTCTTGTAGAACACACTCTGCTGCATTTCCTTGTTCATCTAGATGTAACAGAATTGTGCTGACTTGATATTCAGAATTTGTTCTGAATATACACACAATATACATACAATATGTTTGTATGTATATTATATATAGTATGTACAATATATTTATACATACACACAATATATGTATGTATATATTTGGATTCATTTCTGATATCTGGAGCTAATGGTTCAATACAGCATTGATAATCTCCAGATAGGTGGCTTGTGTCTTATCACTTTTTGCAGTCAGTGAACATCAAAACTTTCCTGCATCCTTCATGTGGAAGTTCTTAGGAACTCCATATTGAGCTCCAGTGAAAATAAAACTGAATTCTTCTGAAAACGGTCCACCTCAAATCCTGTAATTGCGACTGGTCCTAATTAAGCAGAGTATAGATAGACAGCAGAGACTGCATTGCACCGCAACCCGGAACCTGAGGCTCTCAAATTCATGGCATAATCCTGATATAATCTGGCCATTCTGTGGAAACATCGTGGTCAGCAGCTCATTTGTCATTGTTTGAACCTTTGGAAATTAAGGTTAAACTTTGAGAGAGTTTTGCCTTTGTTTGTCTTTATTGGTTATCTGTCTATAACCTAAAGCATACAAAAGTATACTTTTTGGTACATTTTAATGATTTAATTGTGTTACAAACCCCACTACTGTCACTGGAAATCTTTCCACAGTACGGCATACATATAACTGCCTCCCTAATTATTGAAGGTGATTTTATATGGTGACTTTCTACAGGACATGGCTATACTAGATGCTTAGAGTACTGAATATTGAGTCTTACTCTGTGTTTCAAACTGCTGAAAACATTTATTTTCAATTTAGGTTTAAATTAGAACTACATGTTTGCAGATGCAATATTTAAGATGCAATTAATTGTGGATTAAAAATGTGATTCCAATTTGCAGCAATTTAAACACCTCAATCCCTGCTCATGACCACATATTAGGGACTTAGATGTGTGTGTACAAATTATACCCACTTCCTTCATAATTTTTAGTAGTTTTGTCTCCCTACTGGTAGACGGTGCATGCAAACTAGTGGATGCAAACTAATGCTTAACATAGTTGCTTGGCGATCTTAATATTTTTCATACTGAATTTATTGGGTTAGTATTTTCTTGATATGTAAAAATCTGGAGATGGCAGAAAGAGGGAAAAAGAAACCACTCAACTCTGGCTTCTTATTTATTCTTCAGTATTAATATATATCATATTTTTCTCAATTAGAACTCAATGAGTTCTCAACTAGAAGCTTTTAGAATAAAGTTTGTCACAAAGCAGATTTTTGTTTCAGTTTAATCACAAATGTGTTAAATTTAAATCCTTTAAAAGATGACTAATAAAGAAGCCCTAATACATACGTACATATCTGTAGCAGCATGGATATATTGCCATAATAATAAAATTCCATAGTTTTCTTAATAAGTGAACATTCATCATTCTAATTCAATGAGTTGATCTCAGAGGACCCTTGCTAATAGTAACCACAGGAAAAGGGACCTGCAGAAAGTGTGCATTTCTTTTTCACATTCAGTTCCTGATTTATGAATATGTTACTATTTAGAAACACTGAAGCAATTTCTCCTTGGTGAGATTTTTAGCTTCATCCTCTGTAAAATCTGCGTAGAGCAGCCTGGAAGCAAGAAATATCAGTAATTTACATTATTGCTATGTGCCAAATATTGCTGCACCAAATTTAGGAAACAAAGCTATGTAACAGAGGGGAGGTAGCTAGTACAGGTTTTTAAGAAGCATTGATTCTCTTGGATACACAGCACCCCTCTTGCTATTTTCATCATTGTTTTCCCTATTAACAACCTTCCTAACCTTTCCGCACATTTCCCCTGTCATTTATTCTCCAGAAAATATATGACAAAATAGTATCCCATCTGAAATATAACTCTTCATTTTCTTCATAGACCACTTCGGGCTGTCTGCACACTTTACCACATTAATGGTAATTCCCTGCTGTACAGTCCAGCTCATCAGATGTTAATTTTGGAAAATCTGTGGAGAGAAAAACTTGGGGAATACCGTTTTCTACTGCAATTCCAGGAACAACATCATCTCCATGTACCTGGTTGGAACAGGCGTCCATTAGAGTGAATGAATGAAGTCTGAGTAGTAGCACCAGCAGGCTGAGGAAATGAACCAGCAATCTGGCACTCTCTCTTAAGGGTCCCTGCCTATAAGAAGCCTGAGATATTATTTTCCTCACTCCTTGAAGATGGAGCTGTCTTCTTTCACAGGTGTGATCTTATTGCTTTGAAGGACACCTGGCCTACTGGGAGGAGGGGAGGATCTCTAGAAAAAGTTCCCAGGCCGCTACTACAGCAGTGGAAGGGAAAAGAAAAGAAAAACTGTTAAAAGATAATACCTTTGAAATTCTGGACACCATCTGGGGTCACATTCTTTCTGAGATACATTTGTAATATTTCATGAATTAGCTTTTTCTGGACTGATTCCAGTAATAGTCTGCTTATTATCTATTCTTTTTCTTCACGTTTGTTCTCAGACTGCTGTCTATGACTAAGCTAAATAAGGACTTTCTGTCCTTTCTATGGGCCTAACTGTCAAGGTGTGTATCCTCGTTAATATGCAAAAGGTCTTAGCGATCAAGTCAGCAAACAATGTCTATTTGCTTAGCCCTGTCTTAGAGTAGGTTGGGGGCTGGTTTAGCGCTTTTTTGGGGGTTTGTGCTTGTGTGCCTGTGTGCTGTACGGGTGGGAAGGAGAGAGGATCCTACTGATGTTATAAAGACTCTAATTACAAATTAGTGAAGTTCTCCATGACAAACTCTTATGGATAAAGGTTTGTTCTCTTTCCCCTCCTTCCATCTTTTCTCACAAAGACTGTTATGGTTTGCATGCTGAAAAGCAGAACCAGTCTACAATAGCTGGTCCCCCATTATTTATTTCAGCATTTTACTGATGTTCTCCCTGATTTTTCCTACTGTTAGTTTGTAGGGAAATTTCTAGTCAATCAGTGAGAATGATTGGTAGATTAAATACTTCAAAAAGACCTCTGTATTTTGAACCAGGCCATTTGCTGGTACGTTGTTCTGATATCTTAAACATCTTTTATATTTATTCATGAAATCTCTTCACTGCTCAGAAAAAAAAAAAAAGGGTTTCCTAGATATGTCCAGGATTTAGAATGCCATTTCCTATTAAGAATGATCCCTTATCTAAGGCTTTGACATGGATAGACAACGCTACTTAAATTTTTAATGATTTGGATTTGGAGTTCTTTTTTAAACAAATAAACAAAATAAAACCCACCCCGAAACAAAGTAATAACATTATGTGACATATACCACAATTTCTCCAGCTGCCATGTGCACCTGCAGGCTCTGACATAGATTTTCACCAAAAATTATAAAAATTACAGCAATGGGGCTATTTTCACGCAGGAAAAAATGCCTGCATTTTGGAAATGATATAGGTAGAATTCTTTCCTTTGTCCCTGATTATTTTCATTCTTTATCTAAAAACTTCTCAGGTCTTAATAAATTTGGAAGTCATGAGTCTCCAGTCATGAGACTTGAGCATCTGGAAAATGCAGATGAAAGGAAAATCAAAATGAGAGGTATTTTAATCTAGTAATAAGGATGCAAAGGAAGAGCAAAGAATTAAGATGATGCTATAAGCTAAGGAGGAACCAAAGCAGCACCTTTTGTACATTTTTGTAGAACAGAAAAATACAGCAGGACTGGCAGCTCATGTAATCTGTAGTCATTAAGGTTTTAACAGGTCTCATAATCTGAAAGCTCTTGTCCTGGCACGAGCATCTGTGCAACTGAAAGCTCCTGATCCAAGGACATGATCCTTAAGCTCCTCTAGACTTTCTTAGGATTTTCTGGTAACTCTAAAAAGGTTTAGGATCTTTCAGCTGAAAAGCAGTTGCAAGAATGAACCAGTTACCTGCTCAGTCCTGTATATTGTGTATTAGGTTCCACCAGAAGAAGTTAAAAGGGCGACCAACAGGAGAAACCATTGAGACTGTTAATAAGTTTGTTTAAATTGTTTTTTCCTCTGCTGTACCTAAATTAACCCTCCATCTAGTTTTATAATTTTAGAAGAAGATTTTTTGGTATACAGATAGTCTGACTATTGTTGTTTGGATACCCTGACACAATTGACAAAGAACTGACATTTTTGTGTATGACTTTGGCTGTTTTCCAAGTGGGCAAAAGAAGTCATGTTTGTGCAGCAAGGTTTTTTTAAAGAAATAAACTAAAAATCCATCTGCAAATCAATGCTTCATTCGGTATAAGCAGAAAAATATAAAGATTTATACTCGTAAAACAAAAACCTCAAGACAGCTCCAGCAATAGAATTAACCAGTGTAATCTTCCTCCTAAAAGCTAGACACTTTCCTGTTTTGGAACTAAATATCATACATATTAGTTAAAACAAGGGTATTTCCAGTCAGTTACTTCTTAAACATTTTTCAAGAAACATGCTATGAGTCCACGTGGCGTTTCTAATGCCTGTTTTAGATTCAAGTTACTGGAAACATGAAGTAGAAATGGAAGGGCAAAAACCTCTCTTTATTGTTAAGACCAAAAGGGAAGACACTGTAATACAGTAAAGACTAATTCTTGGAGGAGGACTTTTCTAGACAGAGAAGCAAAACCTGGGAAGTACTGAGAAGAAGCAGCTGTAGAAAAAAAGGTTATGCAAGTCCAAGACTCCAAATAATATGCTAAGATCACACATTTTCTGTAGTGAGACCCTCACAATTTCTGTAAGACATAGTCTTAGTAGGAGACATTTGTAGAAAAGTCATTAAAGGGACTTTAAAGGGATTAAAGGGAAAGTAATTTGATTGAATTTTCCTTTTTTGCAGTCTTTCCTATAAAAATTATTTTAAAAAAAAAAAAAAAGGTAGTTCAATGTTTTCTAGCTCATAAATGCTATAGACTGTTTGGTATATATGAGGAGAGGGGTCTTACTGATAATAAATAGAATTTGTAATTGAACTAGTATCAAAGAGTATCTTTATATACCTCATTCTGAATTAGTGATGTAAAAGGTAACTGTCATATTTATCAAGAATGTAAATCTTGTTTATTATTCCTTTAACCCCCAAAGAATGTATTCAATATGAGAAAGTGTTACTGCATTGTGTATACTACTGTGTGTTGAAAAACTCATACAGAACTACTATTAAATTTTTGTAGCATCATGTTTTGGAGATTATACTTTGCAAAAAAAGCTGTGATGTTCAAAGTGAAATTGCACTGTGTTATGACAGATAAGGAGCTTCATGGTACACACTTTTGACATGACTATGTGTGTTTGAAGTTCAAATGATTGTAACGTATATATTAATCCATATTATTTCTACTTTCATGCCTGGCATTTAAAATGTCAAGCATTAACCTAAATCTATTGTGATAAGTACAGGCTTGGAGTAGCATAAATTTAAAACCCTGTAACAACAACAAAAACCACTCAGTATCTAAAAACAATAATTTTCTAAAAACACAAGATCACTGATGAGATAAAAGGTATTGACTGGTGATAGAGTTTTACTTTTAGGAGTTTTACTGTTCGTCTTACGCTTCCTTCTGCTACTACAATAGTATATTTATTTCTCAAAACAGATATGCCAATTAAGGAAGATTTAGCCACCACTGGGCAACAAATCACAGGGCTAAAAAGACATTTCTGTTTTCATAATATATTGGTTTGCTAAGTAAGTACTTAATGTTGTAATGACAGACGGAATTAATGCAGACTCTGATGTAAGGGATCTTATAGAAGTTCTAAGGGGAGGCTAATAGAATATATCAGACATATGTGAGAAAGCTTATATATAGTTTTGTATTTTCCTGAAAAGTTTATAAGAACAATAAACAGCCGTACCTATATGTTAATGTACTGCATTCTGTTGTGGTACTCTTGATTATTTCTTAATGCTGTATTGATCCTTATAAGCCACATGACCTACTTAAGGCAATTATATCTGGCACTGGTCTTCAGAAATGTTTAAGAGGAAAGTGGAATTGAATATCAGAAAGTTAAACCTATGTGTAACTCCTTCAAAATGATGAGCTGAAAATTTCTTTGAAACCATGAAAATGTGTTCTAGTATAAAGATATATTTTTTTTGCATTACACAATATTTGAAGTATTTTGGAAGTTTGTTAAGATAATTAATACTGCAATTAATATGTTGAATAAGAGAGCGAGGATAATTTTTTTAAAATATTAACAAATGTTTTGTCTTTCCCCAGACATACCTATACTGTGAATCTTTATTTCTTTAATAGAAAATATTTTCATCACTGAAAGGTATTTTGATCAGCTCTGCACAACATTCTGGCTGAGATCTCCAATCTCTTACTGCTTTGATGACCGTTTTGGTAATATTTTGAAACCCACAGATTATTTTAATTTGAAAAAGGATTAAAAAAAAAAGATTTCTCCAAATAACCTTTCCTTCCCCCCTCCCAAAATAAGACCACCAGCCCTTAGGTCTTGATTCTTATTGGTTTACATCTTTCATAGTCATGCATAAATGAGCAAATATTAAATCAGAAAAACAGTATTTTAAACCCACTTTAATATAATCCCGACTATCTCTTTGCAATGAAAAATTTAATGAGGTTCAGAGATATAGGGGACTGTCAATTCTCCTGTCACATGCTCCTCCATCTAAGACAATACCATAATAGTATCTCAATTTTGGGGTGTATTTCTACTTGCTTTTTTCTCTTGCCTGATGTGTTTATTCTTGGTTCTGTTGCTGGCCTGATATCTGATCCAGTCTTCTGAAGCTGATGAAAGCATTTTCAATGATTTTGATGGCTTTTGGTTTTTGTTGCTGTGAAACTTGTTTTGTCATTCACTTATACATGCATCACTCGTAGGGATAAAACAACTAAGTTCACATTCAAAAACATCAAGTATGTGTTTAAACAATAAGTATAAATTATAGTAAACATTTTCACCCTTTTTGGGTATAAGATGTAAATTAAGAAGACACTAGAGTGGCTAAACAAAGTATCCAGAAGTCAAGAGAACCCCAAAGTTAAGTTGTAATTGCAAATCTTTCTCTGTTTTATAAAGATAAGTTCTTAAGAACTGAAGCCTGGAAGAAGAGAGTTTGTAATGTAATAGAAAAAAAATTAGTTTAGATTTTGCTTTGTACTTTGTGTACAAATTTATTTTTTAAGGTTCAGCCCATCAGACAAAAAGACAGTAAAATGATACAGATCTCCTTCTTGAGGACAGTCCATCAGATGAAAATTGAGCTCAGGGCATTAAGAGGAACATCTAATCCTAAATATCTTTTCCTACATCAACTCAAATTATAGCTTGTTCACTGAATGTAGAAGTGAACAGCACTAAAGGTAAAAAAGCAAAGTAGCACCCAACATGGGAGAGTTAAAGGTTTTCCCCACTGTTAGAGAACTGTGAGTGTCTGATGGAGAAGTGACTATTCAGCTTAGTATTTTTCTTTTTTTCCTGAGTGCTTGCTCTTCCACAGGAATTTTCAGCTTCCTTACTCTTCCAGAGAAGTAGATCTATTTTTTCCTGATATTTAATGAGTAATGTTTATGAATACCTACACTAGTTTATTGCACAGTTCAAGGCTTTTTTGTCTATATTTGTTCCTTTGGGAAAGGTAAGACTCACATTGGAAACACAGATGCTGTTCCCAGTATCCAGCAGGATACTCTCACAGACCTGTTGCATGATACAGCTTAAATGCTTGGTAATACACAACTTCTGTGTGTATTTAAACAGTGAAAATCTATTGAAAGCATATTAAAGAGGAAGAGATATTGAATAAATTCTGGTTTACAGTAACCAGTTTGATTATATACCCATTTAGATGAGTTGACTACATCAATCTGAATTGGAAAGTTGAGTCAATTTTCTAATACTTCTAATACTCTTGACATTTCCTCTTATAACTATTTGGTTTGATATTTTTCTAAGTTGTTTTTTTTTTTTTAAATAAGAGGATAAACTACTACCTTGTGAGTGTGAGCACCTCCTTCAAAACTACACACATTTAAATAAGCATAAGAATAAGAAAACCTCTGTTATTCCATGGTCTATGTTATCAAAATAGCAAACTCTGTACTTTCATTTTCCCTGCTAATTCTCTCTGTATATTCAGAGTTCATCCATTTTATTTTATATGTAAACTAATCGTAGGTTAAAATGCATAAAGTGTTGATCTGGTGATTTAGCAATTGGAGTTCTTAGTTGTTCTATTTTTTCCTCTTCTTTTTAATAGAGTGGACATGTAGCCTTCAAAAAATAATAATAATAAAAAAAAAAAAAACAGCAAAAAAAAAACAATCCACAAAAAACAATCTCCAAAACAAACAAAAAAATAAACACAAAAAAATCTGGCTGAACATCCAGAATCCTAGTTATTAATTACAGAAACTTACAGCAGAGCAGTTAAAATGCACCTGTGCCACACATGTGGCCTTGGTACGCTAAGTATCTTTTTAAACAATTACAAAGTTAATTCTTAACAAAACAACAGACATCTGGTCCACTCTGAACAAAGGATCATAGAAAATCTCCAGATTGAAACAGAGTCTCTAGTCTATTATGCTATATTTTGAGGTAATCTAAACCTGTTGCTTCTAGAGGAGCCAGAAGTGATCTCTAGTGTGTTAGGGCAAATGAACAACTGCTCTGCTCTCTGCTTTTTCTAGGACTTCTGTCAGAAAATTAATTTTCACTGTGGCTTACATAACAATTAGAAAAAGTTGAACTGTGCTTTAAAAATTTTGCCTTTTTTGGTATTAGTGTTTTATTTCCAAAAATCAAACAGTTTTGAAAATGTGGTAGCTGTTTGTAATGATATTAACATCGTACTTGAACAAACTTCAGCATATGAGTTTGTCGTATACTCTGCAGGCATTTGCTGTTCATTTTAGTCATGGCTTGACTGCTTTTTCTGTGCATAATTGGGCTTAAAGACCTTGCAGGAATGAGAGATAGTTCAATTATGAACTTTAAGTCATTGTGGAAGTAGTGTGATATTAGGGGTATGCAGGTACTCTGGGGACCTTCACCACAGGTAGACCTGTTCAGGTTGGATCAGCTACTACATGATAAGACCAGTTTCAGAAAGTTTCTGGAAGGAAAAGGGATTTCTTCATGCAAAATTATTTTGCTTCTTTCCTTCCCTTCTCATAAATGTTGATGATTACTTTAAAAATGTCTGCAGTTACATAAAACCATGAAGGTTTTCAACATATACCATCTTCTTATATCTTTGGGAACCTCACTGATGTTAAAGGAAATAAAATGCAATTGATATATTCACTCACTTGCGATTCCATGTTCTTACATTAACTCGGTGATGTTTTCAGAATCCCAATTACTTCAACACTTAGAAGCTGAATTATTTCCTTACTACCTCTTTGTGTCATCCTGTCATCTATATGGTTCAATCTTTTTAAAAGATCTCCTCTCAAGGAGTATTAATAAAGAATGTAGTAAAAAATTAAAAGTTCTGATATGTCTTCAGCTTCCTGTCTTCTGGTTTCAGTTTCTTACATTAGAAAAAGTTTACATTTTTCCATTGCTAGAGTTATGAAAAAACTCAGGTGTTAATTTGGTGTGCTCCTTCTGTCAAGATGGAGAAGATGAAAATATTTTCCTTCAGACAGTTAATGAGAGAGATTGGATTGGCCATTTCTGACTTAATGTTATAAAGGAAATAATAAAAAAAAAAAAAAAAAAAAAGGACTGGAAACTGGATTTTACTCTTATTTTCAAAGTAATCAGCTGAGCTTTAGCTGCAGTAGGCAATTTTGGGGGCTTTATGTGGAAGTTCATGAAATGGAGAAAAAAGATCATATAATGAAATAAAAGCATTAACAAAGCACTACCACATACAGAGTTCTAGTCTCATCATACCACACGCATCCTTCTGGCCTACACATTACTCACCATAATAGAAAAAGACCAAAGGAATATAGAATAGGAGAGAAAAACAAAATTGAAAAACTGCCTGCAGCTGATGGCAGGGGTAGCTGTGGATGGCAAGAATATAGTTCATTCACCAGTGTTATTGAAGGAAGGACTAAAAGTGAAACCTTAATTCAGAGGTAATTGTCAAAAGAAAAGGGGCAGTTTCCATTAATGGAGAGCTAAAGATCTAGCCTCAATCTCTTAAATTGCTTTTTCATAGAAATTCAGTTAAATATGCAATAAATCTCATTGAAATAATTTTCAGGCTCTGACATCTTTCCTCTTGCCATTCCCTGTGTAATTGGGACTACAGTTTTGCTGCATGTTTTGAACTGAAGCCTCCCAAGAGTCTAGTGACTTCTGCTTCCAAAAGCAAGGGCAAACTATAAAGAATGTCCTCAGATCAAATGGATTTCTTCCCTACTGTATCCTTAGATAATGACTGGGGACTTCAATGGCCCAATAAATTTGTCCCAATCTGATAACTAAAAAACTAGGTTCTTCATTACTATTCCCTGTTTTGAATATTTTTTCTTGTCCTTGGGCCTTAAAAAGGTTGAAAAAAAGTTAAATTACTTGATCATTCTTTTTTTACACGTCCTTTTTTATGTTGCTGATTTCTACTGTGATATGTGCGCCTCAAGATCAGGTAACTGTTATCAGCCATGTAATGACAAGGCAGTTCTTTCTTCACACACCGTTTACACTAGTGCAACTCAACACAGTTTGTTTCTCCTCCCATTTATTTGGGTGATCACAATCATTTCTGTGTCAGTCCATTCCTCTTGCCCTCTTTCTGATGAGTTACCTCTGAAGGCTGATGTGAAAAGTAAAAGTAACATTTTCCCTGTGAATGCTACTTCTGAATTGTATTTGCTTTTAATCAGATTCAGCATCTGGCAGCCTTATTCTGTATTCCAGCTCAGGCTGTAAGTGTGGATAGAATTATCTAATTGAAAATGAAGCTAATGATAGACCACTAAATTCTATCATATTTCCCTGAATGCTGAAATCATTTACTATTGCTAATATAGGCCATAAAACCAAATTCCTCCACAGTCATCAATTCTGGCTAGAAAATTATTCAGGGTATCATCATCACCTGTTCACTGCTTGATTAATGTGCTCTAGTTTGGCATGTTTAAAGAATATAGAATGGCTAAGTTGCTTGAGTCATGTGGGGTCTTTGTCATTTTAATTTCTTCAACCTCTTTCAAATTCCAGAGCATTCTCCTGCTGCATGTCTTTTGTTTGTTCAGATATCATTCCCTGAACAAAACTTCCTCTGCACAGTCACTCAATAAAGGTATAATGCAGAGGCTAAAAGTCATAAAAGCTTTCTGCAATTCTTGTTTGCCAAGCACAGAAAAAATAACCTATTGGATGTGCACTCAAAACACTCAGTATTTCTTTCTTCTTCTTCTTCCCTCTTTACCACTCCATGCTCAGATCCTATTGTATTTATGAAGAAGCAAGGTGCTTTAAAAGCATGCTAGAGACTAACGTGCAAATACACAGCATGAACATTTGCATGTTACTTCCTAGGATACTCTTTGTGCTTTTCTATCATTTTATAGAAATGAAGGTTGTCTGAGCCTTGAGAAATGAAAAGTAAAGCATATGCATGCCCGTGTGCAAAATGGATTTTAATGACCTTTAATAACTTCAAGAAAACAAAGCAAAATCTGAAAGGACAAAAAACAATCTAGTCAGCCAACCTTCTGAAAGTTAGGTTTTTCAGCCTCAGGGTGCATTCATGGCTGTCCTCATCAGAGATTTTTTTTCAGTTGAAGGAAATTATAGTTCACACTATGTATTGTTTTTCTCTTTGCAAGAACAAAGCTTTCCACAGCAGTCATTTTCCACTATATCTGGTGGGGCCTTTGTCATATTCACATATCTTGAAGCATGTGCAGGTATCTCTAGGTTCACAGAGAATGTATATTTAGCTCCCTAATGAGCTGTCAACACTTTCTGTTCCTGTAATAAATATTTGGGTGCTCATGTTTGCAGTTTATCCCAGGGTACAGCTTAACCAATAAATATATTCTCAAGCTTCTGTAGTAGATGTGTTGCTCCATGTTTTATACAGTACTGGTAGCAGATGAATTAACGTGATTACCTGGTTTAAGTGATTACCTGGATTAAGTGATTACCTGCTTTACATGATTCTTTTTTGGATCATTAATTTTTTGAGCAATGTTTGGGGAAAGTAATAACTCTTTCCATTTGATACTGCTACAAAGCTAGTCAACTAGCATGTAAATCACTCATTAGAACTAATTTGATGTTATGTCTATTAGAGTCAGTAGTTAATGTTTTCACTCTTACTAGTTGATCTCTACATAGCTCCAAATATGTTGTGCTGTGTACAACATTGTAAATAGTACAAGTTGCTTGAAAATGTATGGTGCTGCAGTGAAATTGTATATTTTAATAAATGTTTTCATATACATTAAATAACCTTTATTTAGCAGATAAAGAAAATATTAGAAATTTGGGTTACCAAATGCAATCTCCATATGTATGGATGAATTTCAGTCAATATCTAGATTTCAGAATCTAAATGTGGCCATACCCTGACATTGTGGTCTCATTGTTTTCACAAGGTTCATCTGGATGTATCTTAAGTCTTTTTTTAGTTGTTGTTATCTGAATTTGTTTCCCTTCATTATAAAGTCAAGTCAGTGACAGATGAGTCTGAATGATTCCATTTTGGATAGGTGACTTGAATAACTGTCTATAAATATGAAATCATAAAATGATTCATAATATGAACTTTAGAAATCAGGGTATTTTTAAACACATAAGTTTGGGCCACGCAAAAGTAGACTTTCACTGTTAACAGTTTAGAAATAAAGTGACATGAGACCCCTGCCTTCTACCATTAGGTAAAATCTAACATACTTACACAGACCATACACATTTCCTGCCCAACACCTCCTTAAAAACACAGAAGAATTATCATTCTGCTATCCTTTCCATTCAATATAACTTCTCTTGTAGTTAGACTATTTCTGCTAATATTTCATCTAAATCATACTCACTGCAAATTAAATTGATTCTTCTTGCCCTGCATCTGATAGTCATGGTGAACAGCACCTTGCTGTTCTCTGTGCACTTTTCTTTCCTTCTCAAAGACTAATCGTGTTATCTTTCATGTTCAACCTTAAACAAAATCAGTTGGTTCAAAATTTCCTCATAGATTATACCTTCTAAAATTCTGTCAATCTTGTTGCTTTCCCCTTTATTCTCTTCATCACATCAGCTAGTTACTAGTTATGATATATATATTTAAATGCTGTCATGGTTTGGACTAGAATGAAAAGAAGCTCATTTGGAAGACACTCAGAAAAGTCAGGACCTCCTACGCTCCATGGTGCTTAAAAAGGGTCATGTAACAGGGAGTAATTTATAAGTAACCACCTACCACAGAACTGCAGTAAATTTTGGAATTCAGAGATAGTAGCTCTTATAGATACTCTGAGTGTGATATATTGCAGCACAGACATCTGGCTTGAAACATTATTGGTGGGGTACAAACTAATTCTCTCTCAGAAACTCACCATTTTGTGTCGCTTTACCATAAATTGCTCATGACCCAAAGGAACATTTTGTTCTTGTAGGTTTTGCAACGTCTATTGCCTACTGAGCTAGAATTTCAATTAGTATGAGATGACACCTACAGCAAGAAAAAGCACCAAGTGCAATCAAAGAGTGATGAATTTTATTAAAATAACTGCTTCTGCTTCTTATTATCCAAGAATAAAACAAATTTGTGTTTTGGTTTTGTTTATTTTTTTTATTTTTTTTTTTAATACTTTGAAATAAATGCTTGGCCCAAAATTCCAAAGACCTGATTTTATTCCAAAACAGATTCTTTTGTGAAACCAAGTATGTCAGTTTATTTCTCTATCTCCTATTTTGGATAAATGGATAAATAGATATTTGTTAACATATCTAACAAAATCAGATTTAAACCTTTCCATTAGAGGTAAAATTTTGTTAAATGTATTTTTATTATTTTCTTTATGATTACCAATATGGTAAATCAATTGCTGGTTTTAATGCTCTTAAGTTCAGATCCAATGCAAATAAATTACGTTTCCAAGTTATGCATATTTCTTGTACTTTTAGAAGTGATGTATTGTGATAAATTATTGAGTGAAGAGCAGAAAATATACAGTTTGCAAATCCTATTTAGAATTCTCTTTAGGTAATCACCTTTTATTAAAATGCCAGTAAAAACACATCACTGTAAAGTGAAAATTGTTCTCTAATAACTTAAAGCTGTAAAACACCAATTTAATCATTTTCATTTACAGCACTATATCTTAAATGATGGGCCTCTGATAAAAACATAGCTTAAAAAAAAAGCCCCAAAAATACTTTGTCTTGCCATGTGCTATAGTATATAAAATGAATACCATTGACATTACAAGGTAGAAAATCACCACTTTAAAATAGAAAATAACTCCAAACTATTGTGCAAGATAATGAAACTAGAACATTTAGGAATACATAAATATGAATATCCCTTGTAAATTATCACCGTTAGACCTATTTTGCAAAGTACAAAGGTTTCTGTCAACTTCTGTAGGAGTAAAATTTAATTAAATTTGTCTTGAAAGAGGTGTCTGTATTATGTATGTCTTTCTTAGATTTGCCGATTAAATGTCCACTTTGTTATAATGAGAAATAAGCTTATATATGGTTGTAAACTGCAAATTAAATATGTACCAAATTAGATAATGTCATAATCGTGTATTAGGTGGTCCTGAGGTTACACATTAGGTATTTCTCTTTTAAATGTAACCTACCTATATTGTTAATGTTTGGAAGCTATATATCTCTATTTCAAGAACAATCAGTTTCTATAAGTTTTCTTTTGATTATGAAGCAAGTCACCTTGCATTCTTAACTTTTTACTTTGCATCTACGGAGACTAATACATTTAAACTGTCATGAAGTCAATGGAAAAAAACTCAGTAGTTTAAATAGGGGCTTGAAAGACATCTGGAGAGGAAAAAAGGGTACATGTGTTAGGAAAAAAAAAAAAAAAGAAAGGAAAAAAAAAAGAATTATAATAGAGGAGCTTTCTGGTCTCTGACCGTTGCAAATTTTCCTATGCGCTCATATAAATCACGGAGAAAGGAAGAAAGAAAAACTACAACCAAAGAAAAATCCCCATTATATCACACGCACATCTTTGCTTTTTTCCTTTTTCAAAGTAGGCTTAGAAAGAACAAAGGGCTTAGAACTCTTCAATGATATTATGTCGGGGAAGTACTGTACTTGGGGTTCCATTTTGTGACCTCAAAGAGGATTTAATTCAGCTGTCAGAAAGTGCTTTTTAGTCTGTAGACAGAGTATGAACAGGGAGAATTCTGTTTGTTCTTTCAAAATAGTCCAAAACATTCCAGTCTTTGTGAAAAATTCTCAAAGCTTAAATAGGAAATAAATTCAAAGTCAAATTCCCTATTAAGTTAACCATGATGCTTGTTTCTTATTCCTCAGAGAACAGTATATCACTGTTCTACGGAGGCTAAAAATAAGCTTAATATAAAAATGAGTGCTCACTCTATAGAAGTTTTTTGATTTTATCTGAAAGTCAAACAGGTCTTAAAGTTATACAAGGTCACTTATTATTCTAATTTATTTTTTTTTACTGGTGCCATTATTTTTTGATCTAGCTTAGGCTTAAGTTACCTGCCTAGGCCGTGAAAGACAGATAAAATATGAATTGGGCTGACCTGATAATACTTACTTCTTTTTTAAAACAGTGAGGTCATTATTTAAAATTAACACTTAACTGGGTATTTTTGTCTCTCAATTAATACAGAGGCATGAGGTACACTTGGCATAAGAGGTAGGACCATTGGTCATATGAAATGGCAGTTTTATGTTTTTAAATCTCATTACTTTTATCTTTATAATGTCAGGAACCGTTTATGTTTCACTCCATAAACACATTTTGTATTTGCATTGAATATTCTATGGTAAAGCATATAGGGTGGGGGAAGGACTCACCAACGTGCACATACTTTCCTCATGATCAAAAAGTAAAAATCTCACACTTACTGAGATGATGACACTGCCATTAAGTTATGAGACGTTCTCATAAATAAGTATAGCCCTTAAAAACACAGTTGTTCAGTGTACCTCCAGGCTAAATGTACTTCCCAGGAGAGAAATCTGATGTGTTGGACACTGAGAGGTCTGAATGAGTTGTGACCAATCCCCCTGAGACTGAGGGGGTTCTCCATGAAACTTCTCCATGTCTGTCTCCTGTACTGATGGAACAACCTCTTCAGAAGGAAACTTTATGTCATCCTTACTTTGGACACTGCGGAAATAAGACCCTGCTGGCAAGAAATCCAGAGCCTGCTGAGCAAGTCATCAGTTAGCAGGCAGTGCTTTGGAATCTCATCTTTCCATACCTCACCTGTCACAAAGATCTGCCCCGGCGAGATCTGAATTTATAGCTCTGATTTGTAAAAGCATATAATCATTTAAGATGAACATGGTTTTTATTCCATTCCTTTCTTCTTCCCCCCTGCCCCCTCTTTTTGGCTTTTGTCTGTGAAACTGTGTTTTGTAATGTGATAATGCAGAGCCAAAGAGTATCAAGACAAACATCTTTCCATGAGCCTTTTCTCTTTGATAATTTAGAGAAAGACAGTCTGTGATACTTTACAAAATAATGTCATGATGGCCAAGAACTCTTGCTTTATTTTTGTACCTCCACCTTGGAAATGGTCAGGAAGGAGAATTTGTTGTATGATCCTGCTAAGAGCTGTTATCGCTAGAGCTATACAGGTACTGTATATTTGGTTTTGTGAAGAAAGGCTAGATTTTAATGTGTATCTTCCCTCTCCTTGTGTGTTTCAAAGTTTACTAAAAAAGACTTCAAGGGAAATAATATTTGAGGTGGATTTCACCTTCTATTTTATATCAGAACATATTTTGCTGTGTTTCTAGTGGAAAAATCATTAAAGACCTTGGATCATCAGTTTGGTTTAACAACAGTTCACCATCAGTTATGACAAATTCAACTGAGTTCTCACTATGAAAATGGTTGTTGGAAAACACACTTCTATCTGTAAACTTGAAAATGGTATCTGTAGACTTGAGATTAGTGAAAGATAAACAATGTATTTTCTATACATAGTTTTCTATGATGTCATGTAGGCTTTTATTGTTCCTATTGGTGATGACACCATGTGAGGGTAAGATCACTCCAACATCCGGCTCTCGGTTAAGATAAAGGCTGAGCAACTACTGCCACATTACCAAGAATGACTAATATGCAAGGAAGAGTCTATTAAACTTTGTTACATTGCAAGTTTTACCTGTTTTTTGGGACATTAAATATTTTCCTTATTTTCTCTGCCTCTGTATTTTTTGAATGTGTTTCAATTGAAAAATTGTTGCACAAAATACAGATTTTCTCTTTCCTATATAGGAACTAGAAGCAGGCACCATGACCATCAGTGGTGACAAGGTAGGTGCCCATGTGGTAAGCAGCAGTGCATTTACATCTTGGATTCAGTTGAATGAACATGTTAAACTAGATTCTTCACTGGTGTAAATGGAATGTGGTTCCCACTGATGCTGAAAGAAAATGCATCACCTGAGGACTCCACGGCAGAATTATCTGTAAACCTGTAGGGGAAAAATTAGGAAGTGACCCAGCACTTTCTTCATAATACAAGGATAACTCTAATTCTAGGAATTCTTACTGTGCAATGTCAGACTTGGAAATATTAACATGTTTTCTATTGTGTTTATGTGCAGGTTTAAAAAATTACAATTTATTCTTCCTATTAGGGGATACACATATACAAGCACACACGTTATAGATATAGATATATATATAATATATATGCACATATTATTTCAAGTCCAGCTTTAATCCTAGGCTTGAAATAATATTGAGGTAAGGTTTTTATGTATTATCTGCAAAATTAATGCATTATTGCATTAAGTTTACACAGGCTTAACCAAGAAATCTAGGCCTCACTCTACTAATGTTGACGTAAACCAGAATAGCTCCTCTGATTTACACCTAATAAGAGACTGGTTCTATATCTCATTGTTGAATTTGTTGAGGTTTTTTTTTTTCCCTCCCAAAAGACAAAATTCTTGTTTGTTTGGAGGGGTTTTTTAACCTCTTGGCCGAGTGATACATTTCTGTTTATCAGCCACCTGCATCCCCTCAATGCATTCTGAGGCAAAAATCAAGGAATAAGAAAGTCCAATTTTAAATTCAATCAGTTCCCAAGTTGTTTGATGCAATGGTTTCCATTTCAACAGCTGCCTCTGTCTGCTTCACCCACACGAAGGAAACAGCTTCCTCTGGAGATCTGAAAATGTACAGTTGGCAGCTAAAATTCAATTTAAGTCTGGCCAGGTACAAGTTTATTGGCACTGGTCCCAGGTCTTGCGATTGACTTTTAACCCCCTCAGAGCTTTCCTTGTGTGCCTAATAGAGCTGTGTGCTGTGTGACAACTTCAGTGAAGTCCAACTGCTGCCTTTTGTTGCTCTGTGTAGCAAAATATTTTGAGCTCATAAACCATCAACTCTGTATTCAAGTGGCATTTGTAAGGAGTCTTCCTATCCTCACAAAAAATAAGTGATATATGCTGTTTAAACAACAATCAACTACTTTCTGAAAGATACACTGGAGGATACTGCTCGCTTTCTTCTTGTTTCATGATCCCTAATGTCCAACTTTTTTGACTTTAAAAATCTTTTCCTTACTTTAGAAATTATTTGCAGTACTTCCATTCACGCTGATAATTGCTTACATATCTGAGCATTCAAAATGATTCACAGTAATGAGAGGTTAAACAGTTTGTCCCTTACCAGAGGAAAAGGGTAGAAGGATTCCTTCTGTCCTTAGACATTGCTGTTCAGGTAATGAGTTCCTCTGATATTTGTGGACACATGAAGTATTAAAAAATATTCCTTTACCACAAGGTCCTTCCTCATGTTAGGGCTCAACTTCTTTTTTTTTTCATGTCGTTCAGCTAAAGCAACGGCAAATAAAATCAGATTATAAGCAAAACACTGACCTTCAAAAATTCAAACTGAAAGCACCACAGCGCAAACAGAATTTTTTATCTTTATTCCCTTGTCCTCCATCCTGTGCAGAAGATTCAAAAATAAACATGTTATTGTAGCTCTGGGTGCTAGAAAGCAACCAGTCATCAGCTAAAAGCATATGTTAACTTGATTGGTAAGCAAAGGGGTTGGTCTGTGCATCATCTGTGACAATAACCTTCTAGATTAAAGGGAAAAAAATTGACATACTGAAAATCTTTAATGCTAACACATGGTGTTTAGTTCATCCTGTCACAGTAGGAAGTCAGCTAGCCACAGGTAATGGAAGCAATTTAAGCTAACAAAGGTATTCAAGCTGCCCAAACCCATCTCTGTCTAGAGAGTTAGTCCCTACATTCACCAGTATTCTGCACTGTAGAACAAGAAGGGAATAATGCAACAGGAAAAAGTTACTACCAGTAATTATTCATCAAAGCACTTCCCCTTCTCTCATCTGTGACCTACAGCTTGAGAACTGGCAGTTTTAAAGGTGGAAAAGAGGGGAAATCTGTTTTCCTAGGTAATGTTCACAGGTCTTTGCATCCTTACTTCCCACAGCATGGTACTATTACCCTGGTGATCTAAGGTATTTCATGAGATGAAAGAAAAGAGGGAACCTTGAGTAACTGAATTCCAGATCACTTGTTTTCAAGAAAACAGTGGGCACAAATGTATAAAATATTAGTATCTGGGAATAAGTGTAACGAAAGAAGTTTTTCATATTATTTTTTCACTGTGAAGCTGAGGCCAAAGATTGAGGCCTTGTCTTTAAGATCAAACATGACTGAGTCAATTTGGATAAAACACAAGCATCAAGAGTTTATATTGTACTTCACTTTACCCATGTTTTTGACTGAAATACCAGCAGAATCCAATCTCACTTTTTCTTTCTTAACATTGCAAAATAATAAACTTTCTTAATTATGTCTAGCACTGCATAAGAAATGCAAGAGTGTCTCTAGGGTAGTTTAGTATAGCTGGTATGGGCTGAAGAGAGCAAAAATCTAATTCTTTGGCCATCTCTGACTGACTTTCAGTGGGGCTGAGAGAATTCAGGTGCTTGTTAGTTGATCTAAGCCTGTGGCCACTTGTTTGGACCAAATATCCACATTTTCTGAAATTTAAAAATCTTTCCTGACAGAAGTAAATAGAAGTAGAAACAGTGGCTTGTTTGTTTTTAATCAGGAAAAATGAAAAGCAACAGAGATCAACTAGTTACACAATTAAGCTATTGAGAACTGGAAAAGTACATCTTACTCTCAAAGGAACTATGGTGTAACTGAAACAAAGCTCAAGAATCTAGCAGAACCAGGTACAAAGGAGCCCATAAACTTCTGTTAAGAAAAAAGGGAGATGGAGTAGAGAGGAGCTAAGTAAGCTTTAACCGTTTATATAAGCAAACACCTATCTCTTGTGTTGCTTGAGGTTAATTTCTCATAACTCAAGATTTAGCAAACCTCTGTGCAATGCTTCACTGCCGTGTTTTCATTCACAAGATCTGCAATACAAAAAATCATACCAGTATTTTATAATCTCAGAAATATTATTTTCCCTTCTTGGTCTTTTGCTTATCATAAGTATTTGTAAACAAACTTCACATTTAGAAAACGGGAATGGCTAGTCAAGGTTGTCACTGATACAAACTAGATTCAATTGAGTTAATTTGCTAAAGTTGTCCTTCAAGATAATTGAAACATGGCACCTTGAGCAGTGGGCCATATCTACTGCCTCATTTTGGAAATGGAACACTGTTTGTATCACAGTTTTTCTTAGATAATGTGTGCAATAATCTATGAAGAGCAGCTAGATAGTTCCTGTGAGTGACCCTTTTTGTACTTTCATTCAAATAAATACCTCAAATAAATTCAAATAATAAGCCTTAAAGATTGTTTTCTTCAGCCATTCATCAATATTTTACTGTATGCAAAAAAAGTCAATACTGGTCCAGCGATTTCTACAGGTATATATAGTTTTCCCAGATAACAATATCATAGTGGTGTTAAAGGGCATATTGATGTGGAATTTATGCATGTTGGTTCTATTTACAATAATGTAAGTTAGGTAAATCATCATTGTTGGGTTGAGAAAGGTATGAGTAAACATGCTAGTGTATGTTGGTCAAGTCTAGTCCCAGACTTTAGGAGACTAACAGGAGAAATAATAAATTTAGCCAAAAGAGGAATTATGTAGTAAAAAAGTAGAAAGGCTTTGAAACCATGCCATTCTCATCTATTGACAAAACAGGCTGTGAGATGTGAGGTACGTAATAATTTTAATAACAAACTGTCTTACCGGAATACTAGTGGCAAACTTTCACTGATTGAGGAGAACCATTTGGAGGTATAAAACATGTTGCATGTTCCAGGTTGAAATGTCATTGAAGAAATGAGCGCAATTATTGTGTGTGTTCATGGGTTGGATGAAAGACATAGGTGGGTTCATAGATTAGTGCCTTTTACTGCCAGAATTTGTATTACAGTACTCTCCAAAGACCCTGCTCAAGACAGGACTCTGCGGGGAGAAAGAGGTGAAGAACCATTCCCCAGGCAGAAGAGTAGGGACAAGGGATAGGATTGACATTGCCCAGTTTTCAGTGACCTATTTGCTGGACCTTTGTTCCGCTTGTTATAAGTTTCTGTGAAACTATATTGCTTTGCATAGTGAGTGCATGTGTGGGTTTGTTTTCAAGAGAAACTGGGTATATGTGGTATACCACGTGTTACGCAGAGGCTTTCTCTGGCAATATTCTGCTTAGATGAAAATTACCAAATGCTTTAGCTACAACAATTTCTAATAGTGTTTTTAATTTTATTGCTCACAAGATCTTAACTATGGCACTGTACAGTACAACACAATGAAATTTATTCATAAAAATAGCTCTAGTTTCCCTGTGATTATCGTTGTCTTCAAAAGCAAAGACTTCAAATTGTTCTAAAATATCAGCAGTAAATATTGTACTACTGAACTCAACTCACTGTGATTAAAGAGATTACTATCATTGAGAAGAATAGTCATCTCTCTTAAAGTTTGAATTTCGCCAAAAATAATGAGAAGCCCTTGATCTCTTTTGTCCAGTGATTAGCCTGTGGGAACAAACGGAGCTAACAGTTGAGAATGGTGAATAAAGTGTATTAATTTGGACTGGGTTCTGAATAGGGTTTGTGGTTGGATGGCTTTTTAAAATTTGGATATAGCTCATTGCCACACTGCCTATAATTTCCATGAAAATCTTGTGGTCTCAACCTTACCTCCCGAGATCTTGTATCTAGCAGTTTGCTTGAATTGCCTACAGAGCGACAAAAGAGATACATAACGTGCAAGAAAATACAAAGGTTGTGACACAGGCTATCACAGGCAATGTCTTTCATGTCACCTGAAGGTTTTTTAATTGTGCAAAACATTACCTGAAACAACATTTTTTGCTGCACTGAATTTCCAGAGAATGTTCTTTTTTACTGAGGTTAAACTTGTTTTGCACTCCATTGAAGTATAATGGCTTGCAATTTTTCCTTGATTATCATTTCTACAGGGTATCCTGCCTCAGTGAATCCTGTGGAAGCTTACCAACCAGTATGCACCCTTTCAGAAGATTACCTGCATGAATATTTGAGGAAACTCTTCTGTAGAAATCCATCACATTGTTACTGTTTTAAATATTCCTTTGCAAATAACCTTATGGGCCCCAGAGGAAGGAAGAAAAGCATGCTCAATTACCTTCTAGAATGCATTTTCACCAAATGCCAGGGTGAAGGAAATGATGGTCAAGAACAGATGAGACTCTTTTATTATAAACTGGTCTCAGTAGAATTTAATATGATTTTTAGTAGGTTAAGCGTTTATGCTTGCATTCTGCACTTGAGTACTTAAATTTCTGTGCAGTGCATCTTCTTTTCATCTATTGCCTTCCCTTCCTTAATGGTGATGCAAACTACAATTTCAGGTTTCAGACTTTTGTGTATTTTTCATTTTTCTCCTAAAACATTCTGTTCTGACAGTTCTAGTGCACAGCGATTTACAAAGTTTTCTTATCCAATTCTCAGCTATCCATAGATATAACACATTTAGTCTTCTCCATCATTCTTTGCTCAGTCCCATTGAAGCTGCTGTCACTGCAACATTTTACATTCTTCTATCAAGGCAGGCATGAAACTTCCAGTGGAGCGAATGCGAATGCTAAGGCAGCTGCATGGGTCAGTAGGCAGATGGAGACGGGGGGGATTTGGGAAAGCTAAACAGTTTGCATCCTTCTCTAAAAGACAGCAAACCACAGGGCAGGGATCTGCAATCTGATGATTTGACAGTGCAATGCCCTTTAGTTATTTGACTGGATTTACAAGTTCTGTTTAGCTGACATATTTTGGCTAATACCCTTCTCTAGTTGTTTTCCTTTTTGACTATCAGAAATTCTATTTAAAAATTTAAGCAAGTTCTTGTACAGCAACATAAACAGATTTCTCTTACAGATAGGAAACACTATGATTTTTTTTTCTGTGAATACCCCAATGAATACAAAATATTGGCCTAAACAAACAGAGTTTACTGAGGGTGCCAGTAAACAATCTGGGAAGTAAATCAGAGGACATAGCTTTATTTTATGTGGAAACTGCTCTTCCAAGCTTACAGTACACAGACAAATATCTCCTTTTTGTTTGGTTGTTTTTTTTCCTCTGTGTATTTTTTGCAATTAGTCATTCTCCTGACTAAAAATCAAACCATTAGCTTTTAAAGAAGCCAAATGAAATATAACCATAGCTGAGTAAGAAAAGTGTGGAAATAAAAAGGAATTTGCACTAAATGAAATATTAGTGATTAAATATTTTTGATTATCTGAGGTAATATGATTTTAAATATACTGCTTCTAAAAGCTGTGTGAGAATTAACGGCATAGAACAGTTTAAATGCATAGAATCAATGATGCTGGAACAGAGATGAACAGTTGTTTGTAATGTTAATGACTACAATGAAGGGAAAGAAAAAGACCTCTTACTGGGATCACAGGTTAACTGTTCACTGAATTATACCTTGAAATCTTGGGGGAAAATAATTCTGTTTTACTGGCCCAACTTGAAGCTTTTGAGAATGGACTAGCATTAGTTCATGTATTACCAAAAGTGGCCAAGATTGAAGCACTGAAAGGACAGACTGATTTTTTTTTTATTTTTTTTCCTTGTTTCTATTGTATATCTCAAGTATCTGAAGCTATCTGGGGAAGTAAGACTATGAATATCTGAAACTCCAAAACACTGAAGAGTAGGAAGTGTGTAGGATGAACCACAGATGGATAAGATGACACCAAGTAAAGAACATGTTAGACTGGCTGCCAAGAAGAAAACAAAATAGCAACTTTATTCCATTTTGGGTGTCCTACATTCAGAGTCAGACATCAAAAGGTTTCACCAGGTATGCCTGCATTAGTATGAGTGAGGTTTTGAAGTTCATCTCCTTACTGTCCTTCCTTGCCCTGCACTGGTTTTCATCATGGAGCAGCCTCATTGCATGCAAATGAGAATCCTTTCAGGTTAAACTAAACCAGAAGCTGTGCTCCAGGAATATGCCTATTTGCTCTGACTGGCAATGTGCATTAGGCTTCAAAATGCAGTTAGTCTGAAGTAAAACTCCTCTATGCATGTTATGAATGTATTTCAGGTCTTTAACAGCAACTTTTTTTGCTCAACAGACCAGTTCCTATTTGGCCAGACGTTGCCATTGAGCATTGGACTGTATTTCAGTAGCAGAGAAAGGACAGAATGACTTACTTGTTTTGATGTTTAATTTCTGTGAATATATGAAGCATTCTCTGAATTCTTGGAAAGCTTAGCATAATAGAGAGACTTCAAGGATTTAGGCTTTTGACAGGAGTTACTCAGGTTAAAGACAAGAGAGAGAGAGAGACTGGGAGGGTTTGATTGCCAAAACTTTCTAGGTATCCTTGTTTTTTCTCTGCTGCTGAATTTGAATAGTCCTTGAAATAATATTAACCAAAACACTGATGGAATGTGCTAAATATGCGCAGTGAAAAACACTGGTTTTGCTAGACCTGTCTGGCTTTATAATCCCAAATTCTCAGTAGTGCAACTGTGCACAACAGAAGCTGCTAATAATTAATGCCTGAAATCCTCCCCCTAACCATGCTGCTGCCCTGGGAACTCCAAAGCAACTGCACTTGCACTTTCAGAAGCTGAGCACACAGTCCCCCAGTGTGCACAGGGAAGCGGGTGGAAACAGAAAGACTGGCACCAGGAGCTACTGGGATTGCTCAGCTCCAAGACATCCTATGATGGCATTTGAACAATAGCTACTGATCACTTTCCAGAGCAGCAGCTGTAGATGCTGCACTTTCATAAATACATCTAAGTGTTTAATGTGTGTGTGTGTGTATGTGTACTGCTGCACTAGAAATATATTTCACTGGTTAGTAAATAAATTGATAAACCAAGGTCAATCTGTATGTGGAAAAAATATTTATATATGCTACTATTCATAGGAAACTACAGACAGCAGTGTGAGTGAGCGAGGCTGAAGTACAGCTGTAAAAAGAAAATTGTGTGTGTGTGTGTCTAGATTTCAACCACAGGAGAATACTACTGGCATCTGGTAGTCACTTGAGCCATTGGACCAAGAGAGATTTAGCAGACTTAGTAAGCCTGATTAGTGAAACATGGTACACATGCTGATGCACCTAACTAAAAATAACTTTAACCCTTTGCATTTTTATAATGTGCTCTTTACCAGTCATGAATGATGTCTCAGCAGCTGCCACCCTGCAGCACAGGCACACAATGACTAACAAAAGTTTTGGTATTGACAAAATGACTTAGTGATAACAGTATTTGTTACCTGTGTTCAAAACTTTTCCATATCTATATCTATAATCCCTGCCTATCCATATCTATCTATAATCCATTCATACATTATTTTTTTGGATAATAGTATACTGAACAAAGTTCACTTTATCTGTGAATGCATGATAAAATTGATTTAAAGCTGCAAAATTCACTGTACTTTTTAGAGGAGCTGTCTGATCAAATGACAGATTAAAATTGAAATCAAAACCTAATTACTGGGCCTTCATTTTCCATTAAATATATACTATTGGTGGCAGATATCCCATTTAGGAAATAAGTCAAGGACATAAGATGGGTCTTTTCTCTGTATAATTACTGTTCCCCATATCAGCTTTTGAACAGAGTTGGTCACAAGAAAGCCTCCAAGTAATGAAACTGTCTTCCTCCTTCACACAGTAGCTCTAAGCACAATGCAATAACATACTGAAGTTCTCTGGGCAACGGTATTGTTAAGGATGTAGGAAACAAATGCCTTAACCTGTCATATTCCTCTGTTGTGTGCAGCAGCACTTGGAGAAAATAAATAAGAATCAAAGAAAATTAGGTCTAGTAAAAGAAATTCGGCAATATGTGTCTGTTAAAAAATATTCTGTTATTTACTAATGTGCCTGTGAGTGTAAGTGCTCATCATATCCATTAAAGTGAAAGGAGTAAAGAAAGGAATAAAGGAAAGAAATGGTTTGGTCATGATTATAAAATGCAACTCACTGGTTTAGATAAGAATATAACAGGGATTTCTGGTTGCTTGATTGTGTTGCTTGATCCAGTTATTATCATGTACTATTGCACAGAAAAAGCAGTACAGCAGAGTTGTAATTCTATTTATAAATTAAAATTGTGTCTAAATTATCCCAGCTACCATATTTTAAAGAATACAATAGTATCTAATTACATGTATTTGGTATGTAATATATCATTAATTATATGAGTTGGCTGTTCGATTTTCCATCAGAAAAGATAGAATAAGTGTGAGGAATGTTGACAATTCACTTATGTACTTAATAATTTATGTGTTGTTAATTATTTTGACTCATATTGGCGCATGTTACAACAACACATAAGTAAACCATCTGCTAATGGTATAAAGAAAGGACATGAAACTGTATTAATTAAAAAGACTATGATTATGCCAGCTTAGAGTCTTTATCTCTGTGTTCATGAACAGTTTCAGCAAGGACCAGTCTTTGGATGTGTTCTAGCTCAGAGCTTCTTGAATGCAATGACATTAAATTCTTCCTAGGGGAAGGAAAGTGACTAGTAGATATCTCTTGCACACACAAAAGTGGTAAAGGGGAAGATAAATAGAAACCTATTGATTTGATTCTTGATTATGCATTGTTCTAGCCTGTTAGAGGAGTGGCATAGGTATTAACATAACTAATACAGTAAGCTTTATATTAAGTACCAGTAGTGACAAGCATATGTGTTCTGGGTTTGACAGGGTCAACGAGGTTTTATGTACTCTGCAAATGATGTTTTCTGGTTGCTAACTGCGGGCTTCATTTGTACTACCATGGTCTGTCTTTAAGTGGTGAACTCTTACAGTTTAAGCAATTGATGTTGTCATCAAATTTATCATGGGCAATAAAAACGTTCTCCTCCCCACTGGAACTTTTTCTGAGTGACTTTAACAAAATTGGCAAAAGATGACTCGTGACAATGCCAAAGTGTCTTTGAGTAGATCTGAGTGGGAGTGTAAATTCTTCTGCAGAAAGTTTCTTCCTCACATAGGTAAAAAAGAATCACAGAATAACAGAATTGTCAGAGTTGGTAGGGACCTCTAGAGATCATCTAGTCCAACTCCCCTGCTAAAGCAGGATTTCCTACAGCACATTACTCAGGACTGCATCAAGGCAGGTCTTGAAAATCTCCAGAGAAGGGGACTCCACAACCTCCCTGGGCAGCCTGTTCCAGTGCTCTGTCACCCTCACCGTAAAGAAGTTTCGCCTCATATTTAAATGGAACCTCCTATGTTCCAGCTTGTGCCCGTTGCTCCTTGTCCTATCACTGGAAACCACTGAAAAGAGTCCGGCTCCATCCTCCTTCAACCCACCCTTTAGGTAACTGTAAACACAGATAAGGTCTCCCCTCAGCCTTCTCTTCTCCAGGCTAAAGAGCCCCAGCTCTTTGAGCCTTTCCTCATAAACGAGATGCTCCAATCCCTTAATCATCTTAGTTGCCCTACGTTGGACTCTCTCCAGTAGTTCCCTGTCTCTCTTGAACTGGGGAGCCCAGAACTGGACACAGTATTCCAGTTGTGGCCTCACCAGTGCAGAGTAGAGGGGGAGAATGACCTCCCTCGGCCTACTGGCCACACTCTTCCCTATGCAGCCCAGGATCCCACTGGCCCTCTTGACAACAAAGGCACATTGCTGGCTCATGGAAAGTTTGCTGTCCACCAGGACTCCCAGATCCTTCTCCTCAGTAGTACTTTCCGGAAGATCCATCCCTAACCTATATTGGTGCCTGGGGTTCTTCCTCTGCAGGTGCAGGACCCTACATTTGCCCTTGTTGAACCTCAGTAGGTTCTTCTCTGCCCAGCTCTCCAGCCTGTTCAGGTCACGCTGGATGGTGGCGCAGCCCTCTGGAGTGTCAGCCAGCCCTCCCAGTTTGGTATCATCAGCAAACTTGCTGAGGATACACTCTGTCCCCTCGTCCAGGTCATTGATGAATATGTTGAACAGGACTGGGCCGAGTATTGACCCCTAATGGCGTGCTAAAGGGCCATGTTTATGTAGGGATGCACATGTGAATGGGATCACAGTGTCTGGAAGCAAATTTCTAGGATTTACGTTCTTCCCTGTGATGACATCAGAAATGAACTTTTCATTCAGCTCCAGTTAAAGTTGACAAGAATTTTTGCATTCAAAAGAGAGGTCAGAGAAGCCATTAATCTTCTGTTCTATGCGGAACATTTGTTTAGTGAGACAAGTAGATGCTCTGGCTGACAAAGACAAACATAAGCTGCATTTTAGTACCAAAAGTAGAAGCCAAGGAAGTAAACCCCAAGCTGCAGCTACAAGAGGAGATAGGTTCTTTTCTTGTCTCAGGCTGCAGAACTGTCGTGGTTTTGGCCAAATTTACCAAAACCAGACTGACAGATGGCCCTCCCCTACCCACAGCCCCCCCAAAAGAGAGGAGAGGAAGAGATAAGGAGATTTAGAAGTTTAGTATGAACTAAACTACTTTAATGAAGAATTAATATTAAAATAAAAAAGAAGACAATAATGAAATAGATACAATGTATACAAAACCTCATTAAGCTCCCAGGATGACAGTCAGGTCACCGGCAGGCACTGGGGAAGTCCCAGACTGGACTCGGTAACAGATGGGAACTGGGTTCCATCTCTGGAGTCAAGAACACATGGATCGGGATCAAAGGCAGATGAACAGACAGAGTCCTCTTCAGACGTTGGCCATTGAAGCAAGAGATTTGGCCCTTTGATCCCTCAGCTTTTATACTGAGCATGGGGCAGATGGGATGGAATACCCCAGCTGGTCAGGTTTGGGTCACCTGTCCTGTCCGCTCCTCCCCACAGATGTGACCCCTCTACATTTTTCCATTTCTGACCTCTAAGGGAGCAAATAATGAATTTGGCTGACCTTGGTTGTTATAGCAATAAGTATAAGCAAGGGCCTCTCTGCATACCATTCCTTGGCATGGAGCACAAACATTGGTCTTATCATTCTGAGAACGAGCAGTTTTCTCCACAATATGCCGTTAATTTCAGAGAGTTAGAAGAGGCCTAGCTAAAATGTAAAATTACTGAACAAAAAATTTTCTTCAAACCAGGACAGGAACATAAACCTCCTATCCCTGTGTCCAGCAGGAGGTCACTGGGAGACCCAAATATTGCAACTTTCCAGACATTTACTTTATCTTTTCATTTTCTGACTACATTATTGTTAAAAGAATGAAAAAAATCTTAAAATATGTCTGTTCGTATAATTGTTTCTTGACGAATAAAGTAGCTAAACCTAAGAATTCAGAAATCTCATACATTTATCTGTACTGTGCTAAATTTTTACTGACCCAAAATATAGTTTCAAATATGGCTTATTAACTGGCCACTGTAAATAATATTAGAATTTTGCAACCCGTCCTATGTATTTATTTATTTATAAATATATAGTTTTATCTACCATTTGAATAGTTACACCTCTTTAGACTCTGCTGGGGGTGGGGCAGGCAGGAAGAAAGCTATCATAAGGAATTTAAGCATGCAGTCCAATGTCTAAATGTTATGGAAAGCTTTGATAATGTGGGATCTCAAATCACACATTAGGAGTCTAGCACTTTGATGACAATAATTTTGTTAAAACTTTTTTTTTTCTTTAGGAAAAGCTTATAGGAAACATATAATCTTAAAAATGAAGATTCAGGTTGCCATATGTCTGTTTATGGAAGGTAGGCAAAATTCAGAGGCTTTAAATAGTTCATCCTAGAGGCAGATCAACACTCTTCTCACTTTTATTATCACCTAGCTAGTTTTGAAACAGGGTTACCGTTTTACATTTGATAGGTACCTTTAGTTTGATACACAAACCAATGCTTTGCTACAGGAACTTAGGTGCGGTTTATATTTCAGTGATGGGGTGATTGTGTTGTTTTCTCTTGCTGGCATCATGCCAGATGGTTGACACTTAGACAAAGTAAGATATTTCCTGAACCCAAATCACATATATGAATATGTAATGTGTTTGAATACAGTTCATGACTTGAATGTATTCAGCTCATCTTTGAAAATGGAAAGAACAAATAATGTACAAGCAGTTCTTTTCCTGACAGATCTTGAGCACTTACATCTTCTTTTTCCTAAAAACAAACATGAAGCTTCCCTCTCCCTTTGGTGCAAGCCATTATCAGTGTAGACACTCCCCTGATAAGTGCTGACATATAAACCTGTGTTACTAATGTTGCTTCAAGTTACGCAGCCCCAAGCGTGAAACAAAGTGTACCCTTTCTCCCTCCTCCACCATGATTTTTTGCAGGCCTTATTTATTGTATTAGCTAAAATTGAACACTTTAATGAGATTGGCCACTCAGCAAAGAAGTTATATTTTAATTCCATAAAAACTGATGCATCTAGGTCATGTTGAAATGCTGGTTAAGATAAATTCTCTGTAGATTAATGCATGTTAAGACTAACACCCAAATTAAAACTAGAACTGCCTTATCTTCACTAGGATTGCACCATAGGATAATTTAATGTAGACTTTTTTTCCCTAATTTAATAGTGACAGCATTTGTAAGGTGATGATAAGTGGTGTGTTCCCTCATGTTACTCTGGTTCGAAGGAGCTTGTTCAGCTGAAAACATGCAGTTTTTTCCACATATAGTCAAGAAAAAGCACAAGGGGTTAGCCTAGGACCAATGAATTGGTTAGTGGAGATTGGTGCTTGTAGTCAGAAGAAATTAATTGGGTGTGTTCAGTGTATCTTCTGAAATGGTACTAAGTATCTTAATTTAATTAGAAGGCATTAAAAAGTAGGGTTGTATTTACCATACAGAGTTTGTCAGCACAGTTGCAGATTGTATCAGCATCACTGTTGTGCTTGATAAATCATTATCTGCTAAGATTTGGAATAAACTGACTTAAAACCTGCCTCATTCACAAAGCATCACAATTTTGTGTCTGTGGATTTCAGTACAGATGAAAGATTATAAAAAGAAATCCTTTTCTTTTTTTGCTGATTGTCCAAGAAGTAATATATTCAAAAAAGACACAAAAATTGAATCCTATAATAAAAGTAAACTGATCTTTAAAAAAATTTAAACACCTACTCAGAACAGAAATATTTCTCTCCAAATTAGATATGGTGTTATTTGCTGTTCTTGTTTGCTGTTGAGCTGGTAGCAGAAAAACTGTCACTCATACCAGTCTTTTATTATTTATAGAAAATCAGGAAGGAAATCATTATACTCTAGTACCATTGCAATAGGAATTTCTATTACCTAGTTATAGATAGACTTTTTTCAGTACATTTAGAAAAGAGAAACACCTTCTCATGTGTTTGAATGATTATTTAAAATGCTATATAAATCCAATATTTGGAAGAAAATGTATATAGGTTTTTCTTTTCAATTTTCTCAGTCTCATTTCCTCCCCATTCTACTCTTCTTTCATTTTATAAATCAGTTTATTTATTTAAGTTGCCAAAAGAATTTAAGGAAAGTTCCACTAGCTAGTGGAAGTCTCTGTGTGGGTGTATGTACATGTGTTTGTGTGCAAATTTCATGCTCCTTCAAGGACTTACTGAAAAACTTCAGAGTTGTTAATTCCTGTGGAAGTTTCAGACAATAAGCACTTGACATTTTAGTTGTTTTCTTAATTCACTCTCATCACGGGACCACAGAGTTACTATAAAATATGATAGTGTTCATACGTAGTTTTTAAAAATACAAATAAAAATTTCTATGTATGTCAGCTAAAACTAAACAAACTATGTAAGAAAAGTGTTCGTTCAGTGAATTCTCAACAAAAGCTGAAATTTATAAAAATATGCCCAGGGAGATAGCTTTTTGTGTAATTTTTTGTCTCTGGGTGCTTCAACTTATTACAAGCAATTATTTCAGATTTTCCTTACTTTTGGAGGTTTGTGCTCTAAGAGACACACAGATAGAGCATTTGCTATTTTATAGGAAACAGATTTTCGCTGGGTGAGAGAAAGAATCTGATTTTTCCACACTGAATATTACTGGTTTTTCACACCTTTTATTGAGTGTCCCTTTTCTTATTCCAAAGATTAGTGTAGAATTTCTTGCAGTTCACCAAGATAGCCACCTTTCAATGTGAAACTAAAAAGAATATAAAAAAACTTATTTGATATGCATGTATCAGAATTTTCTTTAACCAAAATAATCAATGGAGGGTCTGTAATATTAGCATTATAGTAACCAATACTGTGGACATATTTCTTTCAGTTTTACACTGGGATAATTAAAGTCAATGCATACATAAGAAAATAATTAAGCATTAATTATATTTTCCCTTCCAATTTAAAAATAACGTAAACAACATCACTGCTTCATTTATTTTTGCATTATGCTGATTCTGTGAGCAATCAAACCAAATTTTGTTGCTCATAGAACTGTTCAAACTTGTAAAAGATGGGATTTTACCTGGTTGGTACCTCTGTTCTGACCTATTGTAAAAGGAAAGGTTTGAAGGGTTGTTTGGGGACTCCCCCTGCCCCCTGCCATCTGTGTCAGCTAACAAAGGACTAGCTGGAATTGCTGCAGAGGATCTGTGAAATAGCCAGCATGTGTCCCACCTGCGTTTGATTGCCTAAGGGGTCACACATACCCAACCAAGGCAGGATGCAGAATGTGACAGATATTTACATTATTGTGATATAACTGTGGCAGCTACAACAATCTCAACAGCAAAAACATTGAAATCAAGATAAATTTGTTTTGTATAGGATGGAGTTCTGCAGATTCGCACAAAATTTCCTCCGTGCTGGACCTCATCTATTGATATTCATTCTGAGTCATAACTACTGCAACTCTGTGTTCACTATAGAAATCTTTTTCTGAAGAAGGGCATAAAATAGTGGGCACTTTGATGGCCCCTTAGCCAGACTGAAAAGTACCACTCAATTAAAATCCTGAAAAAATAATTCTGATTCCCACAATGACAGGGTATCGCTATAGCACTGGCAATATTCTATATTCGCCAAGGAACTGCTACTGTCTGATATGGTAGTGGCCTTGTAATACTGTACATCACATTCTTATTTGCCAGTCTGTGGCAACATAGACACTGGTAATCGCGGTGGTGCAGAATTGCCCAAATCCCCACTTCTCAGTGCTAGCCTCCTCTAGATCAGATTGTATCCACTCTACGTAGTAAGTCAGCTTTAGGCTGTGTGTGTCTTTTGCTTTTGGTTTTTTGTTTGGTTGGTTGTTTTTTTTTAAATGTATGAAACAATATGAGGACCATGCTGCAGCTCAGCAGAATGCTGGTTTATAGCATGAAATTGAGTGCATGTCAAATGCACAAAAGGGTGTATGGCAGCATGTGGGAAGCACCTGAAACTGTAAAATTTGATCAGACTTTTTGAGGATTATGTGCGGTTGAGAGACCCAAACCTAAAGCAGTTGCATTGTATTGTCCATTTGGCAGCCCCTAGAGTGAGGAATGTAGGATACATGTTTGGATTTTGCTGACAAGTCCTCTGGTTTACAAGAAAACAAATCATATATGAGAGGACTAATGTGTTGCGGGTGATGAGGGACTGTGACCCAGGAGTGAACTAGACAGCAGCTTCAGAATAGCTTTTGGTCAGCTTGTTACTCTCACTGTTCCTGCATCCTTCATTTCACGTTATTTTCAATTGTGAAACTACTCTCTCGTAATTTCTGCAGCAGCCACTTAAGCAACACAAATTTCAAAAGCCTACTGGCCATGTGGAAGTGTAGAATTGTATAAATCTCATTAGCATTCCTGAAAAGCTCTGCTGTGTTAGGCAGGCCTTTGCTCCTCTTCACAGTATGGTAAAGAGTAAAGAAATCATCTCTTTCTTTTTCACTTGAATTATTTGTGTCAGGGCATTGTCTGAGAGTTGCGGTTAGGTGGTTATATATTTCCTATTTAGATGCAAGGAAATTTGATTTAAGTTTGTTCAGAAGCCTATTCTTCCCATACTACAGCAGGTTGGATGCTGAAGATTGTCATCTGCTCTTTTTTTCTCTAGCTAGATGTAAAGTTTCATACAGAAGTTTGCAAGGTTACAGTAAAGGCTACCAGGACCATGGCATGCAAACAGTCTTCAGAGCTTGTTTTTTAGTTTCTTTGTTTTGTAATATAGAAACATTCAGTCACAGAATAAAATAATCTCTGTCTAGTTTGAGATTTGGATACACAATGCTTGTTCCTATATCTTCCCCCTATATATATGAAATAAATATAAATATTTAAGGAGATGCCTTAGCTTTTTCAATGGAATGGTCCTTACTTTATATCAGGATACACATACCATACAATCTGATGTTCAAATGTTAAACTCCTGCTGGTAACAGTGCCTGCATCCGCAGTGTAATAACACTGCATTCTATCTTACAGAACAGTCTAGGAGTTTTTGATCTAGGTAGAATTATTAAAGTAAAATCTGCACGGCAGGGAGAAATTCTATTCTGCTATTGAGAAATTTTATTTTTTCAAAAAATGTGGTCCCTTGGAAAAGCATCAGAGATTTTAGACTGCCCTGAAAACTCAGTTTCGTCAACAGGAATCTTTCCACTAAATTCAGCCTCATCACAAGCAGTGATTTCATGGTGGGATTTCCTAGTGTAGTTGATTGCAAAAGATCATTAAAAGTTACTATTATGAAATTACTTATTGCCTTGAAAATACTATTTTGTTTGCCAATGCTTTGAATGTGTTTGTTTTTTGAAGCTGTTACCATTTTCCAAGATTTTAGTGGTATCAACTCTGTTGCCAGATTTCTGCTGAAAGACTTGCCAAAAGTGAAGATTTCAAAAGAAAAAGTCTGGAACAAATAGGAGTGCTTGAGATTTACAACCCAACCATTGGAAAGGCTTTTCTTAGTCATGCTATCTTTCAGACTTTTAAAGAGGATTAACCCATGATTATGAATGAGGTTCAGTAGATGGAAAGAGGAGCAGAAACTTTGCATTGTAATATCTAAGCACGAATCTGTGTCATTTACAGAACTCAGGTACTGACAGGGGATATTTCCCTCTGCTCTTAGCAGTGGAAAGATGGCTGTATGCGTTCTTTTCCCATCCTTCTTTCAGTCTTCAGCTTCAACAGATAGTATGCCTGTACTGTGAAAAAATGTAACTAAATTAATATTTCTATCAGGTGTATGCCTTATACATTTATGTATACAAACATATTTTTTGTGTTTAACTGATAATTGAAAGTAGCCACTTTCTCATATTCTTATAGCTTTTCTAAGTAGAATGGAAAACTTCTGATTTGTAATTGAAACTTCAAAACTTATATCTATGACTTTTTTTTCTACATTATATAATTCTGCCTACTGACTAACTTTCATTTACAGGGGAAGATTAAGAAAAAAGCTAAAATTTTTCTTTAATATTTTCCCCCATAAACCTAAAAAAATCAGCAACATAAGTATTTTAATGCAGTTTTTCCAGAATAGTAGTTGGAAAGATTAAAAACGTTGAAGACAGTATATTCTTATTGATGCTAACAGAATCAAGAATCTAAAGACAAACAAGATAACCAAAAGAACTCATAAACATCTAATCAAAATGCGTATCAGACATCTTTAGAATGCTTAGCAGAAATCAATGAATAATGTTAAAATAATTCTAAGTATGTTCTTATACTTTAGTATTTTCTTATGAAGTTACCCGCACAAACTCCGTTTTCAATGTGTGAAAACTGGTGACAATGTAGACCATCATTTGAAGGAAAGGATTGGTGAGACAGTATGGCTATAAGCCTGAAGTATCTAAGTAGAAGCATTTTAGCCTTTCAATATATAAAGAGGGTTTATAAAAAAGACAGAGCGAGACTGTTCCCCAAGGTCCGTAGTGACAGGACAAGGGCAATGGTTTTTAAGCTGAAAGAGAGAAGTTTTGGATTGGACATAAGGAAGAAATTTTTTACCATGCGAGTGGTGAGACACTGGAACAGGTTGCCCAGAGAAGCTGTGGATGCCCCATCCCTGGAAGTGTTCAAGGCCAGGCTGGATGGGGCTTTGAGGAACCTGGTCTAGTGGTAGGTGTCCCTGCCCATGGCAGAGGGGTTGAGCTAGATGATCTTTGAAGATGCCTTCCAACCCAAGCCATTCTATGATTTTTCTGCTTTCAGGATAATTGCATATGTTTAAGATGAATGGTTAAACCAACATGGTCTTAAACTAGCAGAGAACCAGGAAGAAAGATTCTTAACAAGACCTCCTGTCTTGTGAAGGGAATGTGTCCTTTTTCTCCATTGCTTATCAAGTTAAATTCATTTTGGCATACCATCTTTTGGCCCAGCATTAGGTAAAATGTCTGTCACTTTTATAGCTGTGAGTGCTGTAACCGAAAGCCATGCCTACTGAAACTTCTACAATTTCCTCATTATTGCTAACTAGATCTGGATCTTTTTTAATGTATTCAAACATTCAGCAGATGAGATTCTGACATCTCAGCAACGCCTCAAAACTCTAGATAAACAGAGGGCTAACATGGTGATAAGCCCTTCTGACTCTGTGCTGCCCTGACAGTTTTATGTACCCCCAGGTGTCATTTAGTTGCCTGAGGGTGGATGAAACAATACTGCTACTTCTTACAGATACTGCCCGAGTGCTGTAACTCATCTCTGAATCTGATCCCAGCCTCTCATTGAGGCCAACATTCCTGGGTGGCTGTTTTACCTCCACTCCAGCTTTCTACCAGAGACGATTTTGCACGGTTCAGTTTGGGGTTTGCATACATTACTTATGCTTCATTAGTT
Source organism: Numenius arquata (assembly GCF_964106895.1). Taxonomy (NCBI): domain Eukaryota; kingdom Metazoa; phylum Chordata; class Aves; order Charadriiformes; family Scolopacidae; genus Numenius; species Numenius arquata. The sequence goes on from NC_133576.1 coordinate 28,796,187, forward strand.
CTTATACCAAATATTGTCCGGACCACAGCATCACTAAGGATTTTATTCAATGTATGTCCACGTGTTTAATCAGATTTATTCAAGTCAGTGACCTGAAGTGATTATTACACTGCTGTTTTAGTAAATATTTTTAGCATGTTATAAGCTAGGTGAACACATCGGGCATTACTGTTACTCACTCTCCCCATTATAGTTAGCAAATAGCCTCAAAAGTTAGTGGGATGACAAAACCAAAGTAAGGGATATCTAAAAGTGGAAGAAGATATGAAGATGGAAGCTACTTTTTGGTCTTGAACAGAGAGGTGGCATTTCTACTACACTTCATCTTTGCAATTGTTTTGGGTGGTAACAGATTGTCATTTCCTTTATTCCCATGGCTGGGATCAGAGAGAGACTTTTGTCTCCCTGGAACAGGTTTCCGTCTTTGGGCTTATGAAATTGTGCCAGACTGCCCAAATGATTGAATACTATATTTTCTTCGGGGTTGTCAGTGTTGGTTTTAACCAGTTCTTAGCCTTTTGCTTAGATCTTGCCCCAAAATGACCTCCTCTTCCAACACTTTCCACCCAAGCAGTTTTCCATACACATGTAGGATCATGCGGTTCTCAGAGGTGCAAAGTATAAACCAGCCAACAAATTGTTACTTGTTTCTCCCAGGCTTTACACTCCATTTATTCACTGTATTTGTCTTATTTAAAGTGAATACAGCACTTTCTTGCCAGACACAGAAGCAACAAAACCACAGTGATCTAAGTTATTGTATCCAATGCAAACAAACCGTATTTATTTTGCTTTCCTAGTTTCTTTTATCCCACCTTTCCACATACCAATTCATCTATTTCTGTTTTCAAATCACCTTTTTAAGTAATTTTCTTCATGCACTTGCTCCCCTTTGGGAGACAACTTCTTGGTACCATCAGTTCTTAATTTTGTAGTTTGTATTTGCCTTCATTTTTTTTCTGCTTTTTAATTGTTTTCAATTAAGCAAAATGTGGATTGAATCTGTTTATTTAATCTTTTTCAAAACTCAAAACCTTTAGTTGCAGTATTAATTCCCACTTGTGCCATGCAATTTCTGACAACATGCCATAGCTGTGCTTAGATATAAACAAATGTTGCTATTATTGGGAAGCAGTAACTTGCATGTTTTCAGTGGAGTTTGGCAAAATCATTTCATAGCTGGGAATGAACCTTCGACTTAAAACTTTAGCTAACCTAATGAAACCATTAAAGTTTAGACAAAGCATCTTGTTCTTTCTAGATGTCTCATGAGAACAGGTTTCCCTCAGGAGATTCCCAGTACTGTCATGAGTGTGACATATACATTTCTCATCTCTTAACTTGCTGCTGCACAAAGAACACTTATGAAAGATAACAAGGGAAAAAAGGAACTAAAAAGCATCTTGAGACAAAGTTGGTTTGAGTTTTGACTGAAAATATCAGCTGGTTTCCATATAATCATCATTGTTGTCTGGTAATATTCCATAATTACAAAGATGTTGTTTAAATGTTGCAACCACACAATCAGTGATTTTCTGTAAGACTGCTGGTTGTTTTTCTTCTTGGAAGAGCAGGTTTGTCTCATTCTTCTTTAAACCCACAGGACCGGGGTTTTTTTAGGAGCAAAATCCAAGCAAACATTGGTAACATTTTCTAAATTCCAAATACTTTGCTCTTTGCCAGTCATGATTATCACCGTATTGTATTACACTGTTATGTTATATGAACTATACTTGTTATTATTATTTGTAGTCCTCTAGTAATAAATACACCTGGGGATTTATTTTTGTTAGTTAGTTTGGTTTTGATTTTTCTTCTCCAGGAGAAAAGGCTAAATTTCATTTTATTTTTTTTTATGTTTCTATGAAAGACTATATTCTGCCACATATAACTTACTTTGCAAGTAATTCCATTGGCATTGGTTTAAATTTTCATAAAGATTATTATCTTACATAACATGAGTTTTTCTTTAACTGATTTCACAGGTAGTCCTACTGCTGTCATTTATGATCATGACTTAAGAGCTATTCAAAATAAATTGCTTTATTATTGTTTAGCATTATGATTATGGCAGTTAACAGAGTGTGAACAAACAATTGACCATTAAATTATTTCTTAATGTGTGCTCAGGTTATTACAGAATATGAAAGTGGGACTAGATTTTAGTGAGTCTCTTACCCAGCTTCTCTGAAAGAATGAATTACCACTTCTAACTGGTAAACTGATAAACTAAACTGAAAAACTAATACAATTCTACTAGCAGAAGAAACAACTCTTGCATTTTTAAAGCAACATTTTATGTTTGATGTTGCCTTTCAGATATGTCATCTCTCCAACTGATGTTCATTTCAGATGTGTTAAATCATTTTCTAGACATTCAGTTTCTCCCTGTTTAAAAAATAAAATGCAACAAACCCAATCACAATAGCTAAAAAACTGCTTTCCTTTGTTTTCCTACTGTTAAATTAGGCTTACTGAGTTTATAGTCCAGCTTGAACAGAAAATATATGAATATGCTTTTAAATAATACTATAAAAAGTCCTCTCTGACACTAGTTAATGCAGTCTCTGGTCTTATCTTCTGTTGCAAATTCATGCTTTATTTTTTTAGTCATAAACTTTAAACTAGTCTTGTTACACAATGCTTCATCTACCATGAGCTTGCAAACTGTCTCTGATGCTGACTACATTACTGACAATTGCTGTGTCTTTCAATTTCCAGATTCTTTCTTCTGTTAAATGAACAATAAAAGCTAATGCCTACCACTTATCTTTTACACCTGTGTAGTACGTTACCTCAAACTGTAAATGAAATCATCACTTCCCGTTTCTACTTTCTTGTTCTTTTTCTTCCTTTTCACCAGCTTTCAATCTCTGGACGAAAACTTCCCATTCCTTTTCAAATTTAGTTATGTAGATATTCAACAATAATGTGGAACATCACAAATTATGTCTAAGGATGATATAAGTAACTTTTGTGTCCATATCTTTTTTCCTTTCAACTATAGCTGCAATATCATTAGCAATTTTCTGTAACTGGGGGATGGCGGGTGGGAGTGGGATACAGATGGACATAGCTGTCATTTCTTGGAATTGTGTTACATACTTCTGTCTTAATAAAATAGTCAATTATCCAACCCTTTATGTCCAACATACCTTAGGCCACTATACAAGTATTTTCTGGTAGGTGTTTCTATGCACACGGGATATATCCCATTAGAGACACCATTTACTACATTAAGGGACTCAGGTTCTTAATCGCTTGATGAATCAATAGTGCTTGAAACATCTGAGTGACTGGCAGAATCTAGGAATATGAGCTTAATTTTTTCAAGCTAAAGGGCTGATATTTGACTTATTAAAAAACAGCTGCTTCTCATGAAGGACTGGTTATACAAACAAAATTGCTTTGCATCCCCAAAGCTTAAACTCTTTCACATGTTTATCCAAAACAAAAGATTAAATTAAGGGTGTTACCATAATTCCTCCAATGACCTGAAATGCAATTAGCCTATCCCCCTCTCTAGATCAGTTCTCATGATGCTGGCTCCCTTTCATTCAAGGTCTTCTTTCACCAAATGGAAACATTACTGTGTTTCATGGAGAAGGCAGTCCAAGCAGGGAAAGAATGGGAAGGCAAGGCAGTTGAACCACGTGTCCTGTCAAGCATGACTTGCTAAATATTGCTTTATTTTACATGAGATATTTGTTATTATTTTCAAGGAGAAAACATTCTTAGCACACTTTTCCTGAGGGAGGCATTTCAGTGGCATTAGTGAACCGTTAAGAGGCCCACTGTAACATGTTTCTGTGTTGTGCATTGAGTTACCGTTATGCAGAGCTGAGCATTTGGTGCTGAGGCACTAAACAAAGCTGACATTTATCAGACTTCTTGGCTTTGAGGAAGTCCAGAACTTCATACCTGAAAGAATCACATAGAACTGAAAAGTCCCTTACCTGTAAAACAAATAAGTGTGTATGATACAAAGCAAAAGTATGGTTCCAGTCTACCAGTATGTGTAAAATGGTAGACTACATGCAAATTTGTGATGTATGTATGCTTATTTTTATCCTTTCCATATTCACCCCTTCCATTTTTTATTTGTAATATTTCCATCATCTCCAGTTATTGGCAAAGTTTGTGAGACTTCTTGTTCATCTTGAAGTTGTTTCTCCATGTCTGGTTGATATTGACTTGAAATATGTATTTGAGCTATCCCAACATTTTAGGGGTCAAGGCATCAAGGGAGTACAATCTATTGATTGGGAAGAATTTCAGCATGCATACTGCTAAAAGTAACTGGTAAACCCACAATTTCAAGACCTCCTCCAACTGTCCACAGAACACAGCACTGTAATTGATGACGGAGCATCAGTCACTACATTCTGTCTTACCTTCTTCCATTCTCTCTCTACAGCTTAAAAATTGATAACTAAAGTACTTGATCATTAATGTAGAATAAGAGTGATAATAATACACATAAAAGAGCACCAGCAGAATAATGATGGCATGATGGGCATGGAAGTATACAGAGAAATCATGTTCTGACAAGATATAAAGGGACCATGTATTGAAGTCAAGAAGAAACACAGACTCTACAGAGCCATCCAGAATCCTACGATTAAATTGTGAGGGACCAAAGGGTAACAAGAGCATGTCTAGCGCAGTCATAAGGGAGAGCAGCCAGGACACTGTATTTGGGAAAAACAGAGGCACGGGATGTTCCTGTGATGAAGAAGGTTATGAGGAACTGCAAAGAGAAAAGACAAAGAGAGGAACACAAAAAAATCATACGTGGGAAGGCTATGCTACAGAGCACTGCAGCATCTTTATCCTGGAATTGCCATGTAAAAGCCTGGAAGTTGTGGAGCACCTAAAACTAAATGCGCTAGCTTAAAGGGGAAACCATAGCCATAATACAAGTACTCTCTCAATTAGCATCACAGATTAGCTGCCTGCACCCACTAGAAGTATGTCACTTCCCAGGGGAAATTTTTCTGTCTGAAGAAGTTCCTCTGACTGAAGTGGTTCATTCCTACACAGGAGATGCTGGTCTAGCAATTTATGCGAATGTAAATGTACTTCAGTCTCTCTGAAGACCTTCAGAGAAGACCACTTCCATCCAAACTGAGAGGTCAGGACAGTACAGTGACTAGAAATTTTTATGGCATGAAGGGCAAAGGTTTGAGCAGAAAATAGGGACTGTTGACAATCTACTTTTCCATGATAAGAAGCACCTTTTCTCTTCCCACTTCCCTGCTATATCCACTGCCTGAAAACAACAGGTAAAACCCATTCCTGACAAACAAAAACCAAACCAACCAAACAAAAAAACAACAACAACAACAACAACAAACCATGAAAACTGCAGAATCCTTTCATTTTCATGTGGTTTTCATTTCCTTCTTACATATAATCTGTAAAACCAGTGCTAGATTCCTTGTTGTTAAGCTACACAATTGCTCGTGACAGAACAGTGCAAAACATTTTACAAAACATGTGAGTAGTATTACCTACATCAGTCTCTGCCTGCAAGTGTTTTCCTCCATCTGATTAATCCAAATCAAGTTGCATAAACCTTCTGGCTTCTCTGGAAGACACAAAGATTTCTGATGCTGCTTTTCTTTCCTTTCATCAAATGTCTACAACACTGTTGTGCTGTTTATACAGAAATATCTAGCCTCATCAGTTAAGTTTATAAGCCTAGTGTGATTGTAAAGCTAGTAATACTCAGTGTAAAATTTCCCTTGAGACCCAGACACCTCTTTTGTTAGAGTGTCTCAACTGCAGGGGAAAACGAACAACAGGTCCTATACTAGCTCTCATTTCTGAAGGTTTAGTAACATGGGTTTATGGTAAATTAATACTAATTGTTTACAGCAAATCTCTATACTCTAATAGTAATTAGACATGATTTACACAGATGCATAATCTCTATTCCAAGACTATGAGGTTGGCCCCATTTGCCTCATAGTCATTTATATATATTTATAACCTTATCAAGAATTTGATAGGTTATTTTTTTCAGATATTGTTAACTAGGTTTAGGAAGGATTTACTATATTTAGAAGTTGAGGATCAAGCAAGATAATATACAGTAATTAAAAAAAAAAAACAACAACAAAAAAAAAAAACAACGAAATAAAACCACTTAAACATTAGAAAGGTAAATACCTGAGGTACCACTTCAATAGTCTTTACGCAATCAGTTTATTCCAAAGCACAAGAATATCCAGGCATAATGGTGATTACAGCCTTAATGGATTATTTTGATTATTATTTGAGAGAGCTCCCTGTTTTACATTAAATTCTCCAAAACTATTTAAATATTGATTGAAATCTCTCAGATGGATGCATGATAATCCCATTCTTTATTGTCTTCATTGATTTCTAATGACATTGTTTACATAATCAAAAAGACTAGGTTTAGCTCTATTTATTCCTTACATCTCTCTGCTAAATATGCATCTTCACTTGACTCATTTTCGTTGCTGTCTCATGTTGCAAGTCAGTGTTTTAAGGATTGGGCTTTAAAAGGAAAAAATATCCCATTGAAATTTCATTGCCTCAGAACATATGTTCAAACATTTCTAACAGCCTTCAAACCAAAGAAGAAAATGTCCTTAAAGGAGGCACATCTCTTCAAAGTGATCATCCTGAAGCTACAACTTGCCTCTGTTTTAAAGTAGGATGTTTATTTTACACACTTGTGGTCTCTTTGTTACCCATTGTGACCTCTGAAATGGTAATATACGAATCATTTACTATTGTATTTTTAGCTGTTACTACACCCACAAGACTTTTTATTATCAGCAGGAGTGGAGGTATTAAAGAGATTTGTGGGCCTCAGAAGGCTCAAAGCACAGTAGGGATGAAATTACAAAATTATATTGTTATAAAATATATTTCTAAAACTGTGTACAAAGGCCCAGTGTTAATGAAAGTAATTGATAGCAAATACTGATTTCTTTTTACATCACCAACAAAGCATTTTTTCTGAGTAATAATGAGCCTCTTTTTAGTAACAATAGGAAAAAAATGAGTCTCATGAATCATTTATGTGGCCTCATTCATTGCTATTATTACTTCTGCCATCAAATATTTTGGGAATTCAGCCCTTTTTTCTCTCTGTCTTTACATCTCACGTAATGGTCTTTCTTATGCTTTTCAGAAGGAAAATTGAACTTTCTTCTTTTTTAATGTACAGAAAAGTACCAGATCTTCCATTCTGATTCTGAATAAATGTTCCTGTTGCTGAGGCTTTTAGCTGGAGGAAGCCATAAAAGATGAATAATTGCTAAAGGAGAAACAAGATAGGGGAAGTAAAAACCCAACGTGCAGAAGGAATCCATTTTCAAAAGGTCAACACCTTCAGCACAGGATTTGCCTAAATTGGCCAATTCCATAATATTTTAGCTGTCAGTAATTCCACTATACTGAAAAGACTAAGAAAGTGCACTGAAAGTGCCATACCCATGTAGTCAGTTTAATTACAAGTAGCTTTGCATAATGCTTAGAGCAGGACAATGAGTGTCAAAAGACTTGGGTTCTTTTGGACTTTGTCTAAACTCATTGAGACATTGAGACAAGTAATTTAACCTTTACTACTTAAAAGTAATCATCCGTGCATTTGTCACCTCTCAATAGATTCACATGTTCTGCAGGAGGCTGCATATAAGGACTATTCAGAAACTGTCTACAACAGGTATCACACATTGTCTCTCACTGACTTTAAGAAATGAGTGAAATGTCCTCTCCTACTATAATTTGGTCAGTGATGCCCCTCATCTTCATTATTTTCCAATTTAATGTGGAACTGCTGTTCTCACATCCAGGTTTTATTTCTGGTTCATATGTTCCTAATGCCATTTTTTTAACCTATATTTTATATATTCCATTCTTCAAAAATTATTTATGTGGTCATGATCTAGAATCAGGTGAAGTGGTTTTTTTATCAATAAATATGGTTTAAAATATAAGGTGGTTAGAAAAAGGCTTTTTTTGATGAGGAGTGCTGACCTCAGTCCACTATTCCAGACTCCCAAAATATAATGCTTGTTACAGAGATAATCTCTGTATTCAGGATTTTTCTAAAATTATGACATATGTATGAAGCTGGTTTAATTTTAGTTTTGTTTAGGTCATGTTACACTATGACAATTGCATCTTTTTTTTTTTTTTTAAATATACAGAGTATTTAATTTGAGAAAAATTGTGTTCATTGAAAAATACTTAGTATAAACTCCTTACATCTGAACTTCTCCTTTTATGAAGTTTTAATGATCATTTCTACATCCTTCTAATGATTTTGAGGTTTGTGGATGAGTGGCATTGTATTACCACCAAGTAGCATTCTGACAGTTAACTGTTTTGCATAAAATTTTTAGCTGCGAAAACTAGATTCTGGCCCTTCTCATGAAAAAATGTGGTATCTTTCAGAAGAAATGCACTGTAGTGTGAGTTTCCTGTCATTCTCATCAACATTTTTAGATTAAATAATTATTTTAAACATTAAAAATTGGTGCTTTTTTCCAATATAAGAAGACTGATAGCAAAAATAACCATCATGCTTTTGTGTGCAAAATATGACAACAAAGTCAGAAGGTTGTCTAGTCTAAGCAGAGGAACACAGTAAACTGCTTCTAAGATGTAGCTTCATTATAAATAAATAATGTTGATGAAAACAGACATTAAATATCTAAATGCCACCAAATAAGAGCAGCTTCTGTTTAATCAAACAAGTTGTTCAGTTGCGTTGATCGAACATCACTGGGAACAGTTTCACAACTGTAAATCCACACTGCCTTGGTGATCAGGGTCTTTACCCTTTCCGTTATGTTGATTTACCACTTAAGCTACTAGCACTATTGGTCACTAGCGATAAGGGAGATGAGCCATTGCTTGGCTTAAGCTGTGTATCCATCGCCTTAAGCCATTGATAAGGTATTTAGGCAAAAGAAAGGATGTGTTGAAACCATAAAGTGGTCACGTCGGCCTCGATGGGAGATAAGGGAACAATTGGTATTCAGAGTGATCATCTGGTTTCCCAACCCCGTGGCCTGGAGCAACACATTAACATTAAAAGCGAGAGGTACACAGCGAGGAAGACCTGGCCTTCATCCCCGAGACCCCGGCCCACGACCACCGACCACCGGGAAACACTGCGCATGTGCAGCTGGGGGGAGTTAAAGGCGGAGACTATGGAAATGATTTCTCGTAACTCATTGTAATAAAGACCGCCTTTTCGGGGAAAGGTTATGGATATGTATAGGCGCTCCTTGAATATGTAAGGTCTGATTGTATAAATCCTAAGCTAACTGCCGCGGTGGGTGCGCACGATTGTGGTGGGGCGACCCCCCGTGCTGCCCGGCGCCGAATAAACATACCTACTTTACAACCCCACAGGTTGTGGAGTCTGCTTTCCGCACGTCACTAGCTTAAAACTAGTCCAGCTACAAAATTTCCAGAAAAATATTTTCGGGTGGATGAATACCCTGATCTGGTTTCTGATGCAACTGGAGAAATGCTGGGTGCTGGCACAAAACCATACGTGGGTGACATGGAGGATGAACAAGAGAATTGCCCCTCTGTGCCATGACATCTACATTGATTCCTTTAAATAGATTGTGAGACAAACACCTTTAGCAGGCATTGAGGGAGCCAGATTGCCGGAGGCTGATTCTTATTTACGTGATAATTGCCCAGAGGGAAAAAAAGGGTCTGCATGTGGGGAAGGAGGAACAAGTGAGTGCAGAGCCCCACAGCTAAAAGAAATTTTCTGTTCAGATCCTGAGATCACATTTGCTGCTGTTTCGTTGTTGGTTTTTTTTGTTCTTTTGTCTCTGCCTGTTTCAGAGCTCATTTCTTCTATTAGAAATGTGTTAAGCACAAGATTAGTAATAACTGAAAACACTAAGTGGAAGTTGTTTTCAGATATAGCAGTGAACTCTTTACCTCTTAGAAACTATCATAAAATATGCACTTTTAATCTATGATCTAGTACTCAAGTGCTTTCTTAGTGGACTTATCTGAAGGAATTAACATCTCTAGTAAATTATATTTTTTTTTCCTACATAACGTATACTATGTGATAAGTCACATTTCATAACAGAAGTATGACCTGAACCAGATGAAAATTAATCATTGCAGATAATTGAATGAAAATGTGCAAGTCTATAAAAATGCAGAAGTGATGTAATTATCATTTCTTTCCTTCCTGACCAATCCTCTAAAAAGAAGGGCCTGCTCTTTTCTTTCAAAATATAATTCCAATAGCTATATCCAGTTCAAAAAACTTGAAATATAGTTCACAAACCTGTTATATTTATGTTTAAAAAATACATACTGAAAAGTCCAGTCACTCAAATCTATATTGCATAGTCCCCTCCTTTTTTAGTCCCCTCCTTTTTTTCCTCCTTTTTTTTTATTCTTTCTTGGTCAGCTGGAGACAATGTGTTAGGTTACTGGATTTTCATGCTCTGGAAAGCTGCCTTGCATTCTCTATTCTAAAGCATGTTTCCTGTCTCTAAGCAAGAAACAAGCAGAGAAAGAAATGACCTTTGCAGCTGCCATTTTGAAAAAAACTCTTCAAACCTTGTTAAGGGAGAAGCCAGAAACCCAGGATGGTGAAATAGAAAAAAAATTAAAACCTTTTGTATTGCAGGGAGAAGCGTTTTGCCAAAAGATGGTGGCAACATATCCTCTACTGCGTTTGTGTAGACTCTCTGTGCACAGGGAGCAGTAGCGGCAGAAGGTCCTGCTGAGCTTGCTGGATGACTCATTGGAGAACAGAAGAATGATTTTAAGGCAACAGAATCCAGCATCTTAATCTTCCCACCAGTCTCCTAAAGACTCCTGTTGCCTTCAGCACCCTGTAGAGACACAGTTCTCCGATCCCCTTTTCCAAAATAGGCCCTCCCAGCAACTCAACAGTTAGATGTTAAGATTTTAGAGAGCAAGCTATAAATTGTCTAGAAGAGATTTGCCACAAGAGATGAAATGACCGCAGCTGTCAGAGACAGATGTGCCTGGACAGACGGGATACCCCTGTCAGAATGCACCACCCTACACATCACCCCAGCTCAATATTCTAGGACAGGGAAACCACCCCAGGACTGGGTTAAAAAAAAAACAAAAACAAACCAGAACTCAGGGAAAGGATAGATAGATATTCCCAGACTGCCAACACTTAAAATAGCAATCCTGGAAACCTGAGCAAGGAAGGCCCCATTTTATTAAGGCCAGATGGAAAAGCAAAAGCCACTATTAGAAGTGATAAGAGAAAATCAAAGTGAATAGTATTGGAAAGACAACAATAGAAGCAAACAACCACATCCAAGCCATCTAAACTTTCCCAATACACACTGGGGCTGGACCTGCTAGTAGTTAACTGTAGGTTAACTATATTTCTTCCTGGAAGTTTTTTTGCAACAAAAAAACAGATGCCCACACAAACCTCAGCACTCTTACAGATTTCTTATAGTGCACCAGCAGGTGATCTTGTGGTGTACACCGTTTTCTGTCCTTAGCCTCAGCTATAAAGTGTTTAAAGTGACACCCCACAACAGCTTCTCCTTTCATGTGTGAAGAATCACAAAAACTAATTCTGGTTGCAATGTCCAGCCTACCTAGGGATGCTTGAAGCTATTGTTATTCAAAACATATGTTCTATGCTGTGCCTGAGTCACCAAATATAAATTTGCGTTTCATTGATATCAGTATTTGTTTTTTGTGGCTCTGAGATAGCCAGTACTCTTTCTCATGGGACAGAGGGCTCCAGGACAGCAGAAGGGACATCCCCAGAGGGTTTTGAGTAGAATAACACATTTCTCTTTAATGCAGAAGGAGTTGAACAAGACAAGTTAAAAACCATACTAGAGAGTATAAAAAGTCTAATGATTCAAACTACCATTGTTTTACCCAAAAATGACAACATGTAAAGTAATTAAAACAAACAAACAAAAACCAAAAAAAAAACCACCAAAAAAAGAATCTCAAAATGCATACTAAAAGCTGAGCCACCCAAACACCAATTTATATGACTGTTTTGTTGTCATAACAATGATCTGCACCTCAGTCTCACACCTCATACAAGCATTTGAATGTGCCCACCAAAATAAATCTAGTTGCAAAGAAAGACTATTGATTCACAATTGTGAAAGATATACAAAGAAGCGTTACAGGTAAAAGAGACATCTGCTCACTCTGCAATAATATGACTCTCTTTATGGAGTACTTCTGCAGCCTTTAAGCAGAGCTCAGTAATGTAGGGATAAGACTGAAAGTGCATTGAGGATTTTAACTGGTGAAACTCAATGTCTAAAGGTAGTATTCATCCCTGAGTTTCCAAAAATATTTAGGAACTGCAATGAGGTCTCTAATATTTGCGAGACAGTGCTGCAGCTTTATTCTTGACCTTACCTAAAAGCACATGATCTTATTTCAGTTTGGGGTATGATTCTCTTCTGAATCTGGCACACAAGTAACATCCACAGATTGAGCCCCAGGTTTAAAGTCACAAGGAGTCGTGGGTTCACAAGAGGCATCTTATTCTGGACACTCCTGACAGCTTCATCACCCTGGTCTTCTCCCTCTGGCTCTGCCACTTTGCACAGTACGAGAATGCAGCACAGGGCACCCTGCATGCAGTTCCAGGGAAACTGAACCTTGACTGAAATAGATATTGTATGTTACAGCCAAGGAAGGAAGGATAAGAGCAAAAGGTGCAATTGCAAGTATGACTAAGCACGCAGATTTATACTGAAGAAAGACCTCAGGAAAAAAATAAGAGGGGGCTGGGGCTTAGAAAGAATTAAGAAACAGCTGAGTGCTCCAAAAATACAGTATTAACAATCTCTAGCAGCAGCAGTAGTATTCATGTGCCAGAAACTCAACTTCCTGTTATAGGACCCAGTTGCTATAGAAACTTACAACTGGGAGCTAAATAAAGTAATTTCTATGCTAGTGTTGGTGTCTGTAACTTCAGCACCTGATGCTAACCAAATTGTGCTCAATAAACAAATTTAAACTCTAAAAGCCTGCAATGAGTTCACAATGGTTTCTATACAACTGATTAATCCCAATTGATCTTGGCTTAGAACACAAGAGCGTGAGAAATCATAGAAATAGAGAAAAGACTACTCTGGACAAATACGCCTCCCCCTTTTTTCTTTCTTACCTGATTTCCTCCTTGTCCTATATATCTCTTTATTCTATCTTAACTTTTTTCTTATTTTGGAACTATCTTTTTCGTGGCTAGCCTCATAGTTGAGCCTGACATCTCTGATCCTCTTTAGACAAATTAATTTTGCATTAATCTGCAGTTGGTCTTGCATTCCTTTAATTTATCATTAAGCATTTACTTCAGGTTAAAAATGTGACAAGTGATGTTAACAGCTGAGTGCAAATCCTTCTTCCTAGATCTCCAGTGTGGTGTCTTGGGGATGAGGGGCAAGTTTGCAGAAGTCTGCCCAGGCAGCTCTTACAATGGGAACTGTGGAAAATGCTCGTCTTCCAAGGAACACGGGCACAGATAGGTCTGGTGAACCTGGATCTAGGGTTAGAAATATCTTCTCTTTAGAAAGGAGGAATTTTTATTGTTATTGCCGTAACACTTTCCTATACTGACTAGGAAACGAGATCATCCAAAGTGTTTCTAAATGCAGACGTTTATTTCTGCTTTACATTAAATGCAAGTCCAGCTTATTAGAATAAATAACACTAGTGCCATGAGTAGTCATGTAGGAAAGATTTAAAATTCTTGAAAATTGCTCTGTCACCGTTACAGAAGATGCTTGGATATTTCTGCAACATCTGGCAAGGTGGCAAGAGCTGAAGCTACGAAGTGACAGAGCCACAGCAGTGACTGCCCTCCCTTTGGCAGCATGGTCAAAATCCCTCTTCACATTTGAAGTGCCTAAAGCAGTCCAGTGTAAAGGAATGGGTCAAACACCTGAGGTACATGGCACTTCTGGGGGAGTAAGGCAGAAGGGGAACGCAACAGTGGTGGAAGGGAGGGGTTTTCATCATTCCCAGCAAAGGTGAGCAGCACTAGACATTGCCATATCCCTGAAAGAGAAGCTGAGGAGAATGAATGGGCAGAGGTATGTAGACACCTGAGGATCATTCTACTCTAACCCAGCACGCAGGGTGAAAACAAAGCTGAGGGAGAGGTGAGCAGCCACTGCAGGAGACTGGTGGGCTTTTCAGAAGAGGCAGGTATCAGAGCTGCTGGGAAGAGGCCAGGACTGCCACACCAGAGCACCCAGCAGCCACCAGCATTTGCTGGGTTGAGAGCAGCAACAGCTACTGGTACAGGGTTGTCCAAGGCCTTGGGGACAGGCAGAAGCAAGAGCAGGGCTTGGGCAAGTTTTGGGGGAGGAGGCTCTGGGAAGCCAGATCTTATGGCACATCGCTGACACATGGAGGGTCGCTGGGCTTGGGCAAGGGGTGGCAGGCAGCTGGGAGTCCTGTGCCAGGTGGCTCGTGGCACACAGATCCCTCACAGGCTTTGGCAGGGTGCACAGGCATCTGCCAAGCATGAGCTGCCCGATGGCTCCCAAGCAGCAGCAGGCAGGCAGCCAGGCTGCCAGCCAAGTCTGAGGATAGTGGGCTTCTGGCTGTAACAGGAGAGCAAAGTTTAGATGGTAGAGCTACTTGAAGGACTACAAAAACTCCTCACTCGATAAGATCTGGCCAGTGAAGTAGAGAAAGTGTATGTTTTATCAGTGTTCATATAAAACAAGGCATTAGGCATGAGGCCAAAGTCTTTGGAATGAACATGGTGAATTAGGCTAGACTGAAATGCTTCTGTTGGTATTTTGTTCATTCAAGTCAGTCCGATGACATCTTAAAACAAAATTATCTGGGCCTTTGGAAGAAGAACTACACTGCTCATACCTTGCCAGAAGCAATGCATGTGGGATGTTTATGCATCCCAAATATGCATGTGTATACACATGTAACATATGTAATCCCCTGTTCAAAGTAACAAGGCACTTGCTTAACATAAAAGGTATGTTTGCAAGCCATTGACTTCAGGAGAACTCACCTACAAGCTGAAATGTCCAGATATGCTTGAATGCTGTGTTGAAAAACAATGAGCTGAAATTCACAAAAAGAATTAGACCATGCTTAACTGCTACCACGTGTAGGGGTTGTTTCTAAGCCTTTGGATGACAAAGGAGTCCATAAGGAGGGGACAGGGAAGTATCATTAATTATTTACTTCCTGTAGGGAGAGACTCACCTTGGGGAAAGAGAGAAGACATGAAGGCCACAATCCTCAGATGAGGAAGCCGGGCTTTCTACGCACCATAGGTTGTTATTTGACAAGATGTAGGCATCTCAGGAAAGGTTCATGGCAGGGAAGTAACTTTGGGGGTGATCTGGAGTGCCTCTATCACTGGGGATTGTTGGGAAGCCCACAGATTTTAGCCCCATACATTGGTAGTGCAAAAATAAGGAATACAACTCCACCCTCTTCCTTGCAGAAACAGGGGTGGTTTTCATTAGCTCTAAAGTGTAAGTAAGTAATCTGAAAATGGAGAGGACTTGATTGGTTGGGTTTCTTGGTTTGTTGTTGTTTTGTTTTTTTCTGGTTAGACTATACTGAATATATACTTGAGTCCTCAAGCAGGCTTTGAGAGTCTTGCTTTTAATGAAACATAATTTTGAAAATTTGTTTCATTTCAATAATTGGCACTCAATTGTGATGTCTGTTAGTCTTTATAATGTCTAGCCTGTTTGCATGAGTTTGTGAAGGACTTGAATGGATGCTTAAGTTCAGTGATGTTTTTCCAAACCTATGCATAACTATTTTTATAGAAGTGTTACTTTTTACCTTGCTGTTTCAAGAAGAACAAGTCCTTGTACAATCTACATACATAGTGAGTCACAGCTGAAGTTCCACACTGGTTTTTTTTTTTTTTCTGTGCTATATGTTTTGCAAATAAGAATACAAAGCAAAACAGCCATGCCTTGCAAAACTGGAAAGCAAAGTTTTTAACCCCCTTGCATTGCTTCCCTTCCCTTCCTTTTTGTCCTTCATTGTTTCACTCTGTCTCTTCACTTATCGTGATATCCCTCAGTGAGTGGGAAAAAATATATTTATTTCTTCTTTCCAAAAGCTTCTGGTAAATTTTGCTTGTCTTTTTTTCTTTGTCACTTATTTCTTCCTTATAGCACTATTTCATGTTACCTAAGGGCTGTTGTAGAGAATATGTTTTTTAATTTGCATTCCTGACAGATAAGTTCTGACACTTGAAGTGTTTGTGTTACTTCACTTCATATACTTTCCTGTGATGGTTCTCCCTTCTGGCAGGATCCAAGCTTCCAAATACTCACAAAACTGGAAAGCTGCAAGCTGGTCTCTTCCCTGCCATCTATCTCGGGATCCATGCCAAGCCTTCAGGTCTTCACTCCAAACCTGAAGTATTTTCTGGTGAAATTACACAGAAAGACAGAAGCATTTAACTTCCAAAGGTCCTGCTTAGGCTGTAAATGTGCAATGAGTTTCACACAAGGAGATCCCTATGTTTGCAGAGACTAACAAAATTTGGTGGGTTCCTGCTGAAGCTCAAGGGACTTTGCCTGGAGAATTCTTTTGATAAATTGATGACCAGACACACTTCTTAATGCATTGCTTTAGTCATGATGACCATTTCTTTTAGAAATGGAAAAACTTTTAATAATTAGTATTTGCTCATACATTGTATAAGAAGGCAGGCCAAAACTGACAACTCACATGATTTGTCCTTGTCTCTGATTTCTCTAAGTTTCAAAAAAGCCTGCCTTTTTGTTCTTGGTCACTAATCTAAACAAAGTGAATACAAAGGAAATTGTGTGATAAAATAAACTATGGCCTAGAACTTGCTAGGATATACATACCCACTTAATTTTATATGCACTAAGGGTCATTGCAATGATTACTTACAACACGTTAAATTTAGCATGTGCATAATTATTTCCAGGATCAGTGCATAACAGGTCATCTTTCAATACACAGGAAGGTTAATGAGGGATCAAAATTTAAAATCCTAGATCTGAATTACTCTGAAGTGTGGGACTGGTTTGCAGGTTGCCAATAATATTTGCTCTCTAAATTTCAACAGAAAAGCCTAGCTAAGCATTTTAATATGTTGGTTTACTTGGTGTCACTTTTCACAATAATCTAGTGTAGTAAAGCATATTTTACTTTAGAGAAGTGATTGACTTTTGTAAGGAGGAAATGGTATTTTTAGGATATAAAATTCATCTACAAAACATGCTCAAGTTCTTAAGGGGGAAGATGGTAGGAAATTGTTAGCTCTTTGGGGGAAGAATTTCTTTGCTTCTCCTTATTTTTGCATCTCAGTCCCACTTTAAAGAAAAAAAAAAATAAAGACCTAGAGAAACAGTATCAACTTTCTGTCTGTTCATGAAAGAAACCCCAGTGCTTTGTTAATTTCTTTTATACATTTGACCAAGTACAACTTTTCTTTTTTTTAAAGCCTGTATGCTGTTTATTCGGAAGAAATTTTTAACATTGTCTGAAAAATAATACTGAGAAAATAATTGCTTACAGAGGACTTTATAAACTCTTTGTGTCTCTAAGGGGCAAATTGAGCTGATAATTTTCATTCCACACATGCTTGTGATGAGATAGCTGGCAGCAGCTGTTAAAGTGGGAAAGGGTGTACCAGAGTATGCTTCCCTCAGAGCAGCTGAGTTTCATCGGCTGCCTGGGATATAGGAGGGTCCTGTAGCTCTGGACATTTGGAGTGGATTGGCAGCTGGCTGGGTCAGTAACCCTGCAAGTGGAAGGAGGTGAGGTTGTCTGGGTTTGTTTTCTTGAGTTATGTTATTAGTGAGTAATCCCCCCCCCCCCCCCCGATTATTATCTCTGCAGAGGTGCACTTGTAGCCCGTAACTTTGATTTTTAAGGATGTTTATGAATACGTTCCCTATGGAAAGGAAGTCTTTTTTTTTTTCTTGAATTATTCATGAGCGTGATTTTTGTGGGTTCTTTTACTGTGAGGGTAACTTATCTGCACAACTATTTCCTTCTTGACTTCTATTTTGACAGACTTCTAAATCTCTCCCTGTACACCCATTCCCTTTTCTCCTGCATTTTGATGGCATATGGGATTTGGGGATTTTGGGGAAGGGGAGAAGAAGAAAAAGGTGAGAGAGGTTACCTGTACTGTGGAAGTGCATTAATTCTAGAAAATGATTGTGTATGTTTTAAAACACTTAATTCTTTCAGTACAAAAATGCAGTAAAAGCCTCATAGAGAAATAAACAGGTAAAATTACTTTTCTAGGGATTTAGAGAGGTAACTATTGGAACCCACATTTGAACTCATGAGCACTGAACCTGAGACTGTTCTAGCTCTACCTAGCTCTAAAAAGAAACTTTACCTTGCTGAAAGTCAGTGTCCCTTTCCTCAATTGACAAAAGCTTTTTATTACAATGATTTAATGTAACTGTTTATGACTCTATGAAATTCAGCACTCCCTGAAACCTAGATGAGAGCCTAGAAAGGCCACTCTGCCTAAATTTTGATGCAGAACCATAGTGTCTGTGGTATGGACATAGGCTTCTTTCTCAAAAGCAAGTTTCAGGGTTTAAATAGATATGTATTTAAATATTTTTAACTGAATGCAAATGAATATAACAAATGCAGGTAACGGTAGTAAGATCTACCTTGTGAAAGGGCTTTAGACAAATCTAACAGTCTGGAGACTATTGCAGCTGGAAAAAAAAAAGGAAAGAGGAAAGAAGAAAGAAAAAGAAATCAGGAAGCTGTAAAGGTGGTGGCAAAGGTGAAAACACTGATAATAGATTCATTTAGACAGAAGAAAGTATGGGGGAAGAGAGGCTTTTTGAGGCAATTATCCTGTAGAACTAAATTTACGAAAGAACCTCATCTGAGACAGCTGAATGAGCAACCAGGAGAAAGGAGATAATTGTCGTAGCATTTGATTACAAGGTCAGAAGTACCTAAGGGAAAGAGTGACTGGATTACTTAAAGTATTTAGAAGGCAACTATCTATGAGACTGCCCAGGAGGCAAAGATTTCAGTGGGACAAAAAGCATAAAACTAGAAGATAATAATCTATGATATTATATGATGTTAATTATGGTGTAGAGAATATATCATGTGGTTGATTCAATGTGCTAAGAAACATGGGACTAGAATTACTTAAATCTCTGTTAATTTCATATGGAAAGTTGGTAGCGGGGGACATATGTTAACAGCAAAAGAGTAAAATGAGGACTTAAGTGGCAACCTGACCCACAACAATGCAATTGCGAAGTCTCATCAAGGAACTGTTGGGGAAAATTCATATTCCCTGAAGGATCTAAATCAGCCAGAAATGACAATATGTGGGGCAACTTAAATAGTTCAATATTTCTTCATTCGTATTAAGTATTAAACAGACTTGGTTATTGGAGCATTTGAATTCTTAAAGTTCTTAGTAAGTGACTGGATGTATTACAGGCTTATGAAGCATAACAATTACTCAGCATACTTATTAATACAGTGAATAAGACAGGCAAAAGGAGGGATTATAACTTTAGTAACCTTTAAAAATATTTCCTAAAATCCTTGTGTAAAACAGAGAATGACAAACAGGTTTTAAGAACTTGGAGAGTAAAGACTTGTGTTGTCAGGTATAGTAGTTTTCCTGAAGGCCTTACTGATATGTGAAGGACTGCATTTTACACAGCATGGTAACTTTCACATTTGTCCATCCATGGTTTCCATTCATAGGAAAGAGATACCTGGTATTGAAAAACAGGCTACTCTTAGATAATCCCTACAGACAGCCTAGCTGAGATGTTAATTTTCCTTTCAAGAGCCCTAGGCTTGTCGTTGACATTAGGGGAGTACTGGAGAGCAACAGCAAACATTCAGGCAGGTTGCTGAGATGTTCTATGATGATCTACTCTGCTAACCAAAATACAAAGAGAACAACAGTTTGTGTGTGTGTTATCACTCCTCATAAGGGTTACTACAAAGCAATAAAAGAGTAACAGAGAACATAATGCACACTGTTGCATACAAACAACAAGACCTGAAATAAGTGTGTTTAAGGAATATGAAACCAGAACTCATATTGCAGCTCTTCTAGCTGGGATCATGCACATGAAGCATGAGAAGTGCTCACAAACATACTAAGGGAGGTTGTCCAATTCCCCCACGCTGCAGATACTGACAGACAGCACAGGATATCAAAGCTCAGATTCAAAAAGTCACTTTCTCCTAGATGGATGTTACTTGATTTTTGACAGAGCTGGCAATGTTCTTTCTCTTCTTAGATACTTATAAGCCCTGTATGGCTTGTCAAGCCAATAAAGCCTCACTGAACTGAAACTGCTTTCTAATTATGGTATATGACAACACCTGTGGAAACTCATTGCCTTCAATAAAATTGCAGAGGTGGAACTGATTGGGAGTTATGAGGGATCTGGTAAACAATGCTCAAGAAAGAATAGTATTCAGCATCCTCACTCTTAGTTCAGTTGTTTGCACAGAGCTAATGAGAACAAAACCTAGTAAAACGTTCTGTGTGATGTGAATGGTGATGCAATCCTGCTGAATATAAAGATGCCATTGCCACAAAGACAGCTTTCAGCATAGAAGTATGTATTTGTTCAATCAAGATAGCCTCACTGCTTCTCTTAGAATGATTGTCTTTTTTTCCTCTCTTAAAACTAGCTTTTAATTATGTCATGCTGCTCTTATAGCATGACAGGTGAGGTTTCAATCCATGCAAGATGGATGTCATTACTTCTTGCCTCTTTTGCATTTTCGTTTGACTTTTTATTTGCTGTCTTTTTCTTCTTCTCCACATTCTTATATTGTTAGTCCCTGATGATGCATTACATTTTTTCACTAAAAGTGCAGCATGTTTGATGGCAGATCTTGTGTAAAGAGTAACATGTTGGGGTACCGCATAGAGTGATAGATAAATCTGTTGATATGTTATCAAGTTTATCTGAATGCATATTTAAAAATGCCAAATGTGCTTTCAACTCAGTTCTGGTGAGTCTTTTGAATCTCATTACAATGCAACCTTGAGGGAGTTTGGAGATCTGAAACAAAAGTAATTAGCTCTTTCTTTAAAGGAAATTTGCCCTTGCTAACAAAACGAGCCAGGACCATCATGATTCTTGCAGTGTTAAGTATATTGGAACTACTGCAATTCTAAGATTAGGTCTCCCTTCAGATGTGTTTGAAAAGGATCAAAATCAGAAAAAGGATGGAGGATTTGGTCCTGATGTAGTGATAAAACCCTAACATCACAATGAAGAATAAAAGTTTCTCATTGCAAATAAAATTACAGGTATATTGACTCTTAAGAATTTCCATCCCAACATATTGTTTGACTCCACGCGTGGTTGGGATGTGCTGTTATAATCACAATACAGGGGGTGCCAGTAGCATATGTCAGAGCACATATGACAGTTAGGGATGGAAAATGGCAGTGTTTGCAAGTTTTTCCCTTACTAGTGTTTTTTCAGTGCAAAATTAATATAAGGCATATTTTCTACTTGATATTCATATCAGGTTTGTATACTCATTTGGGGGAGTTAGATTTTGCTGTCAGCTCGACAATTCCTTTTTTTCTTGAGATTCATATCTAAAGAGATGCTGAACTGGGATAAGGGAGAAGTGTGGGATATTCTGGGTGCTTCATTCTAAATGGTCATTGGCAAGCAGAAATAAGCCAGCTGAAGAAAATCTGTTCCCAGGACTTTGTGATCTTCCCCAAGTCTGCATTTCTGATGGCTCAAGCTGCAGCTTCCCGCAGAAGCTGCAAATTCTCAGCCCCATAGGAGTAAATAGGGTGTCACACAACAGATGTCAACCCAAGTACACTGAATCCATGCTGTTATAACTAAGGAGTGTTTGGCACAACCTGATCAGTTTATATTTATCACTTTATATTTTCCTCGCATCCATTAGAAGAAAGAAAAGTTTGGGGGTTTTTTTAACTGCTTTAGCATTCTTCATTGCTATTCTCTCCCTCATTTCTTTCAATAGATGCACTGTTAATATTTTCAATCCTTAAATAGTAATAATAGTAATGTTTGAACTAACTTGGATGGGGTTTTTTTTTAGAAATCTTTTTGAAGTAAGGCAGTACACATGTATGCATGCCATGTTAAATATTTCACATTGACTAAAAGTTCAAAAAAGCAACATCTGATCATGTGACAAAATGAAGACAGTTTTGAACCAACTGAAAATAAGCATTCATAGATTTAATTTTTTTTTTTTTTTTTGCCACGACAGCTTTAGAATGCTGCAACTGATGTTCATTCTTCTTTTCCCATGGTTTGGTAAAGTTTCTAATGCTTCTATGATGTGCATTGAAAAGCCCATGTAGATAAAGCAAAATTGTTTTATCTGTACATAAATAATATTCCTCTTTTTTTGACTCTCTGTTAGTGCACCATTTTACTATTGATCTGGGGTTATAAGTTTGCCACTACCTTTCTAAAAAACAGTCTCCTAAAATCCAATAATGGTTTAAAATCATAATAAAGTATTAAAAAAGACTTTAAAGGGTACTGAGTGAGTGCAATGGCAATATGCATTTTTTGAATGCACACCTGAGAAAAAAAGTATATTTCTGTAGTTCTCCTCTTAAAGTTACACATTGCTACCTTGCCATTTGTGCTCATGACACTGATTACTTGCATGTCCACCAAAACTGCTACTGTCATTGGAAAAGTGAGTGAAGTGATTCTATTGGTGACTGTTCATAAAGGAGCAAACAGATTATGCAACTGTAAGAGATCCTTCTCTTTTAAAAATATCTCCACATATCTTCTCATGTCCTGTCTTATTCACTCTGATCAGATTTCTTCTGCATGTTTTTTTTATCCTTCCCTCTGTTCTCTCTCACTTGTTATCTCCTGCTGAACATTATTTTTCTAAAAGCCTCGCTCTGAGTGATGTTACCACAGGAGCCCTTTATCTTCCATTGGTGTTGATATTGTAACTTTGTAAATCTAAGATGACTGTGGTTTTCAGTGGCATTGGCTGTCTCTGTAGTGTGAATCCTAACTCACTAATTAGAGGAATGTTGATATCAATATAGTTAACAGCACTTAATTCAAAGAAATTTGAGTCACGTGCCTGTCACAAGTTTGGTTTTTTTTGTCAATCATTTCCTAAAACAACAGTGCCTTCTTTCATAATATTTTCATTTATTCTAGTAATACATCATGCAGTCTGATAATTTGCTATGATTGAATTATATTTAATATTAAAGGATAACACCTTGAAAAATCACATTTTATGAAGTGGCTTATAGTGCTTTTATAGTGTGTACTAAATTACTGCAAGTATGCTTGTATACATGTATGTGTACTGTCAATACACAAGAGTGTATGGCAATACCTGCTCCAGTCCAGGAGGCATGGTAACCATGTTAGTATGGCATTGCACCTACCCCAAATAAGGTCTGCCTCTGACCAGGGCTTCCTGCTTCCAATCCCAAAAGTTTCTCAGGCACAGCTAATTTCAACATCATGCTGTACTGTATGACTGCTCAAGCGCACAGTCTATGCACTACGGCATGGTTGCGCCTTTGGGTTCTGAGGATCCTGCATCTAAAAGGCCAGGCTGCTTCTGGAAATGTGCTACGCTGTGGAAGTCATGATCATGAGGGTATGCTGGCAGTCACCATGTCGGTAACCAAAGAAGCTGATGACAGAAAATGCTAGGGAGCATAACCTCTCTGCAGACAAGTACAACACAGCATAGGCAAAGTGTGACATTCTTTTTGAGGTTGTATTAACAGGGAGGGAAACAACATGACCCTCCTATTTTAAGCCTGTTTGTCTCCAAATTGTGATAATTACTGCACAAAGTCACAAGGACAAGTAGTATTGAGAAAAATAAGAGCAATCGGAGAAAATTTGCTGGACTTAGCAGAAGTCTAGTAGATACCCTAATCACTGCCTCATGAATGCAAAGCCCTTTGAAGTCATTGCTGTCCATTTAATTAAGCAGTGCTGTCTCCATCACTTTTTGTATTAGAAACTCTCAGCATTTATGTATTGTGAAGACAATTTTTTTTCTAAAATGTCTGTCAAAATTTCATGCAATAATTGCTGCTTTACTGCATTTTGAGTTTTGGAAGGGAAACTGGGACGCTAGTGAAAACATCATCAAAGATGCGCTTAATATTTAAACCAGTACTGTGAGCAAATGTAGCTGGCTCAGTTCAGATGTGTCATAGGAGAAAGGAGGAGGACTGACGCTTTGTTTACTTTGCAGTGTTGGGCAAGGCATAAATGGGTGATATGTAGAATAATATAGATGAGAAGTACCTTTGGAATTTGTCTGGACTAGTCCCACATTCAAAGCAGAGCCAGTTTAGATAGATGTTGACCATGACCCTATACATGCATTATAAATTCTCAAACTTAGACTGATTTAATCTTTGGGAGGCTGGAACAGTACTCAAAATGTATTTATCTCATTGCATTTTGCAACTCCTTGACTATATTTCAATAAATGGTGACTTGGGGATTTTTTCCTTAGTCTGATGGAGTTACCACTTACTGGGCATGTCAGTGTCTTGCTATTTAAATCTTGGAAAAGGGGGTTGGGAACAAAGTTATTGAGATGGTGAATTTCCTACTGAATAGGACTACTGCTTTGCATTAGCATACAGATGATGGAATTCTTCTTGGGCCCTATGCTCTTGCTTTTTGCTTCTTAAATTAATTGTAAGGAACTTTCATCTGTGATTCCTGCCTGCTTCCATGTATGCATACTGACTGCAGGAAGCTAATGCTGACATTTGGCTTCTTATTTCCTAGAACAGGAGAAATAAAGTATATAACAACCCTTTCTTTCTGATCTCCACTGACTGTGTTGCAGCTACATTATTGCCAAACTGTGACTTTACTTCTATGTATTTTGCATGGATGATGTGGTGATTAGTAGCAGTATTAAATTTGTCTGAAATCTTTACCTGTATTGACTTTTCTTTAGAAGTGTCTTTCAATTCTTTACTTTTTTTTTTTGTGTTCTCATGGCTTTAATGTGGCATTGTATGTATTAGATATTAATGCATTCTATTAGTATGAAAAGTCTCAAATGTAGAAGTATTAGCTGTACAAAACCTGACTTGCTCCGACTTCTTAGGGAGGTGGTTCTATCTATTAAGTCTTACTTTTGCGGTGTGAGGTTCAATTTACTGAAATAACTGTTTAAACCATCTAATGGTGGAGTACATTTAACCTGATATGCTATTTGTCTTGTTCTTAATGAATCTTTGATCAGTTTACACCTAGTATGCAATTTTATCTGTGTTTTACTGTCCATAGGAAAAACAAAAAGTAAGGGTTTAATTTAGAAAGGTCAAAACAGTAAACAAATTTAAAAGGGTCAATGTACTTCAGAGTGTAAAACAATGTCAGATCACGGAAGGGTTGCTTTCATCCTAATTCTCTGCATCGCATGAAGGTGTCAGTCCTTCTTAGTCTTCCCTGATGCTAACAAAGCCAGACAAGAGCTTACTTGTGAGACAGGGCTTTGCTGTTTTCAACTACTCCTTTTTCCAGCAGAGTGTTTCAGTGTGTCACAGTATATAAATAGCCCTTACAGAGCAATAGCACACAGTTGCATCACTTGCTATATGCACAGCAGAGCCAATTATAGGTGATGAGTCTATTTGGTCAGTTTGGGTTGGCAAGATATGTTTTTCGGGTTGGATAGTTTGGTTTCTTTCCCTCCTCACCTGCACCCTGCGGTACATTAACATCAGCAAACCCTTACCTGTACCATGAAGTAAAAAGTTTGCTTTTATCTGCAATTTTGGGGCCAAACCAAACAGGTCTATTCTAGGCAAAGACAAATTAGACTTTTCAAAGAACTTTGCCTTGGAAGATGGGGGAGGGGAGTTTGTTTTTATAATAAAAAGTTTCCTTGGAGAAAAAGCTCCCAGATCTGTGCTTTCAGCTAGCTCCATAATAACAAGCATTGTTGAAATGTTTTTGGCCAGCAAACGAATCCCATGGTTATTTCAGGGCAGGGTCAATTAAAATAAATAAAAGTTTTTGCTTTCTATGGAAACTTCTGTCAGAAAAGAAACAAACTATGATCTAATTCAAAACATAAATAAACACAGACTACCAACAGTTTTCATTTGGGAACAACTAACTCATGGAATGGTGTGAAAATGTACGGTTTATGTGCAATTGTATTATTACTGCTCTACAACTAGTGCTAGTAGTCCCATTAGCATAATTACTCTTGAATTCAGAGAATCTGCTCATTTGTAGAAGTCCCCATTAGTGTAAAGCAGCAATGAACTCAAACACGGATTAAGAGCCATAAAAGAGAAGACTGTGGATGGCTCTTATACTTTTTGCAATGGATACTTTACAGCCTAATCTACTACAACAGTGACAAATTTTGCAGTGTGTTGTCCTTTTTTGCTGTGTAACCATGTGGTTTAAGTTGGAATGTATTGTTTTCCTGGCATGATGGATCTTGAGGGAAATAAAGAGTTTCCCCTGCAGTTTTCTAAATCCATTAATAAATACTCTCAGGACTAGTTAAATAATTACGGTAAAATGCATCTGTTAGGGACTCATATTTGGGGAATCATAAAAGTGATGTGACTTTAAAAAGGCAGAAATCTCCCCATGTGGAGCAGCCTGAGAGATTAAGGTCCAGACAGTCACCTCTGTACAATAAACAGTCTTGTCTTATTTCTTTCTTCTGTTCCCTGTGTATGTTTATTCACTGCTGTATTTAATGGGACTATGAGCTTGTCCATGTAGTGGCCCTACATACTGATGTTGCGTGTAAGAGACTGGTGGAATATCAATGAATGAATTGTTAATATTAAGGGTTTATTTCTGCCTCTATAACTTTTATAGCCAGCTTACTAACAGTACTATAACTAATATTTTCAGTAATGACAGGAGTAACTGATCTGCTATCAAAGTGTGTCAGTATACTCAGTGATAGGAGAGTGATAGCCTTTCCTTAAATATCCTCCCCATTGCTGCTTCTTATACTATAAGTTAATGCTCTTAATAAGCATTAATAATGCTTATTAAGAAAATAATGCTCTTACTAAGAGACTCAGTCAGTGGTTTATCAGTTGGCAGGGCAGAGCAGAAAGTGGCCAGACATATGTGCTGCTGCTTTAACAGAGGGATGGGGTGTGCGACTACAGCACCGGTGGTGAAACAAATAATATGCATCCTTAAATAACAGAAAATGTTTCAGATGTGGGGTGAGGAACAAGCAGGCTATTTTGGTCTTAAGTAGTAATTATGCATAGCTTTTTCCTCCTGTTATCAGTATGTGTAAGGTATTGTAAAACTAATACGTAACTTTGGGTTGGCTGCTCAGCATCAGATGGAATGAGTTTATGTGCTCATTCTCAGAAAGAAGGACTGGGGGACAAGCCAGGCTAATACATCCAATACACTCCAAAAAAAAAAAATGGTGGAAGGATAAATAGCTGACAACCTCACCAGAATAAATATCAGGCAGCCTTACTGATAACTACCAATAGAGCAAAGATGGCAGTGGTAAGAGTAGTATACGAAAACAAACACAGGCACTGGGAGTGTGAGTCATGAATGTATGTATTACTGGAAAATATTTTTGTCACTTCATCTCCTACAGACAGATGTTTCTGTAACTACAAACAAATTTGGGGGGGAGGGGGGGTGTAGTATTTATAGATCTTCTTTTTCTCTTATCTCCAAAGCATCAGTCTATAATATACCATGACTGTATGTTTTTGCAACATGATGATGCTTTCAAGGCTGTGAAGAGAAAGCTGTTAGTAATCCTGTGTACAGGTTTTCTGTTGTGTTGTTTGTTTCGTGATTTATTGTATCCATCTCCTGTTTTCCTGACTTTCCTTTGTAGCTCTCACTCTGCAAATTTTTGCTCCTTAGTGTGACCTAATCCAAGGGACATGAGCTTACATGAAGCTTCCAGCCCCAGAAGCAAGCAGCTTTGCTTTGACTCAGGTCTTTGAAAACAAAAGTGTAAATAATGTTAAGAGGAGAGGAGCTGCTCATGTATCTGTAGAACATGTACTGGGACATTTGCAAGAATATGACACTCTCTTCACCTTGGACTTTAGAAATATCAAATATATTCTGTTGTTTGAGAAATGAAGCTTAGACAGCAACTCAGCTTGCAAAGTTTTACCTTTCTTTCTGACACTAGGACAAAGATTATGAGTGCATGATGTGAGATGTCACACATATACAACACACTGAGAACATTTCTTTGGTTCTTGTAGGGCAAAGTGTATTAGATACTGCTTTGTGCACACATTCCGGTTACTCTGTGGCTGATGTGAACCAGTCACCTGCAGAAAAATAACTGAAAGGCTAGCTTAGCTAACTGTATCCATGCCCCTCTGCAAGCCTACCAAAGAGCAAAGCAAGCTATACTGGCCTGTCTTCCAGGCAGCTGCAGTGAAATATTTTTTGGCATCCAAGCAAGCTGGCTGATCGTAATCTTTAGGTAGTCCTTAGTATGTTACAGTGCCTTCTCTGGTGACGGAATGATACATTCAGCTGACTGTACATCTGCTCTTATTGCAAACTTGAATAAACTGGTAATCTTCCAGTGAAAGGGAAAAGGAAGGACAGAACTGGTCTGATAAGAATGGATTTTTTTTTTTTTCCTCTTTTTGCAATATCTACTGCTAGTTTGAATTTCTAGGATAATAGAATCAGCATACTTCCTACCAAATCTACAACTTGCTTTAGAGAAATACTGTATCCATCTATAAAATAAAATCACAACACAAAAGAAAACTGAGGATGTCAACTGGGGGGTGGGGGGTGAGTTAGATTCATCTGTAATTTGTAGGGAGGGAAAATCGGTGTACAACTCATGATTCTAGAGACTCATGATTCTTTGGGAGGTAAATGTCATAAATACAGAAATGTTTTACTGTGCTTTGGAGTGCCTCAGAGCACAGATCTTTGTAATGGTCCAGTTGAACAGATACCAAATCAGCCAAAGGCAAGGGGAAATGAGACAATTTAGTTTTGCATGGCATCATCAGTATAATTAGGTGGAATGCAGCAAATGTTGTTACTATTCTCCAGAAAGAAATGAGGTTATTGTAGGGCTTGACACACAAAGATGTTTAACCCAGCTGTGAACAGGGGTGTTATTTCGGGGATACCCTTTAAAAAAGCAAAAGGTAGTCAGGATGCGGCCTCATCACTGCACCTAGAGAAGAAGAGAGAATTTGGAACATTAGAGTAGCATTCAGGGAGAAAACACCATGGCATCATTTAAGAGAATGTAATACTTCACCTTAACAAGAGAATGTAAGGAAACAAAAGATTCTTAAATCCATAGATACTTTTTGTTGTTGTTAACATGCAGTAACAGTTTTGTGTTGTTTTGGTTTTGTGTTTTTTTTTTTTAATTTGGGTGCACTGGCTCACTCAGCAGAACTGTTGTAGCCAAGTGGTTGCTTGTTTTGCAGGGCTCCTACTCTGGAGCAGCAGACCACTTTTACATTTTCTTAATGCCAGAGCTCCTCTGGGCACAGCTTTTAAGACTCTGGTGCTCCAAGAGCCACTGAGGAAAAGGAGGCTTCAG
Source organism: Numenius arquata (assembly GCF_964106895.1). NCBI lineage: Eukaryota > Metazoa > Chordata > Aves > Charadriiformes > Scolopacidae > Numenius > Numenius arquata. The sequence goes on from NC_133576.1 coordinate 28,825,800, forward strand.
AGTGTAAGCGGTCAGCTCAGGTGAGCATATCGCCCCTTCTTTCACCGTCGCTCTCCTAACACTGAGAGAAATTCCTGTACTTGCTCTTCCCTTACTGACATTCTGATCCCACTTGCTGTTTTCTTACTGCTTCTTTCCAGCTGCCACAGCTTTTCTGTTCCCTCTCCGTCACATATCTCTTATGCCTTTTCTTGCTGCCTTTGCAATCTTTCACATTTTTCTCCTGTCCCAGCAAAATAATTCTTGTCAGACTTGACTGTCTTTTAAAGTTTTATTTAGTCAGTAAATGTTTGTACACTACTCAGAACAATTAAAATATTTGTTGCCTATAATAGATGTGCATAACTAATCAATGTAAATGTGTAATATGGAATTCTAATTAGTGTTATAATCCGAATAAATACAATGAGCCCTCTCTTCCAGCCCAGTTTTTCTGTTGCCACTCAGCATGTTGCTGACTTTGAAATTGTTGGTGTTTTCCAAAGCAGAAAAACAAACTTGTGCTGGATGTTGCAATGCTTTATGTCTTAACATTTCGTATAGCAAGGCTGGCTACATAGCATTCTGTTTTGAAAATGCTTTGCAGCTGTTTTGCACAAGATTATCTAGGTAGACATGGTAACATTTGCCCTTGAAACTATGGCAGTGTATATACATAGTTAATTAGGCAAAATTTGTGGATTATAGAATAATGGCCAGATTGTGCATGTTGTTGTATGAGCACAGGTGTTGTAATGAAAAGTTTCCATATACTCTACAACCTTGACATGAGTATGAAAACTCTGCATTGCCGTTCCACAATAGATGTTTTTAACAGCACAAGGCATGGATGTAATCAGATTGAGCAGTTCCCATTCTAGTTCACAGATCAGTCAGATAACTGGCTGACCTCCTAATTGTACCTGATGTGCATAGCAAGACTTCAGCAACACGTTACTGTCCAAGAACTTGACTCTGGTTTATTTTTGTTTTGTAGAGCCTTTGTACATAATATAAAGTTTTCACGTGAGTGCCTCTTTCAAAATAGTCACCAAAATGAAGACTGTATGCCACAATGACACTTTGGTTTGTGTTTCAGCAGCTACTGCTGTCACTTGATGCTAGTGGGCTTCTGCGCAATTAATAGAGCGTTCAGTATTTTATTGTAGTGTTTGAAGCAAAACTCTAGATAGTAAAGCGGCAAAGGAGGAAAAGCCTGTGGATGCCTTTCTGAAAAGTATTATGTCAACTATGCAAGTCTTTTATCAGAAATTTATATACTGTTCTAGTGTAATTTCAGGGCATAAATACAAAACGTGCTTTCTCTGAGACCTATTGAGGTCCTTCAGCAGCTGTGGATATGAGGATATCAGCAGCAGAAATAATTTCTGCACGCTGTTATGTCAAAAAACCAAGGCAGCAGTGACATTGGCTTTCTGTCCTATACTTGAAAAGATGAAGGATTCATAAAGCCGATAAGGGCAATACACTGTCTCTAGATGGAGAAATACAAAGTGTTGCAATGTAGAAGATTAGTGGTTGGATCTTTGACTTTTGTTATGGAGACTGAGCTAACAGATCTTCCAGCAAGTAGAAGATTATAATAGTGCAAAAGCAGCAATTGAAACCAGTTGTGCCATGCAGTGTAAAAATACAAAGTGTCTGATATGGTCCTAAGGAGTTTCAGGATAGGTGAGAGAGGAATGATAAAGAGACAGGAGCAAAGCGAACAATGAGTTTAGGTCCTGACAGTACTTTTATAGTTGATTGTTCTTGTGCTTTTTCTGTGCATTCCTGTTGGGAAGGCATGCATTTAACTGAAAGATGAAGGGAGCGTGTGTTAGAAAAGAATGCTAAAGCAAAAGATTGGAAAAGTAATTTTGAATGAAGTAAAGACTTGACTAATTTTTGCATTCTAGAGTTTGCTTCATGCAAATCACAGGGTGCCGTTTTGTGAAATACATTTGCTTCAAAGAGTAGCAAAGGTTTTGTTTCAGTCTAAGATCCAAATGATTTATGACTCAGGGCAAGGAGTAAATGCCACATCAGGACTTCCTTGTTTTTTCATTTAAAACAAAATTGGAGGAGAAAAATGTTGGTGTGGTGGTTTTTTTTATCTTGTCCCTTGGTGTTCAATTTGTGCTCTTAAGGCCCAAAACCATAATTTGTCCCTGATATTTTTTAGTTAAAACTAAAGTCTCAGCCTAATGCAATAGTTAGTCTTCTCTCTGATTCCCTCCTGGCTGCAAATATTTTCTTCTTGCTCTGCAGCATCTGTTGAAACTGGTATAATTTCCAGTTCACTAGATATGCTATCACAGTGCAAAGGGGTTGAAGATCCATAGGGACAAAAATGAACTCCTTCTTCACAAAGAACAAAATGTGTGTTGTTCTGATGACAGCAGAAGCGGCAGACTAGGACAATCTGAACCTCTCTCACGTCAAATTGGGAACATGAAAACCAGAACTTCAGACTACATGTTGCAGATGGGTCTCAAAGGCCTATTTTGCTTAGCAGGAAGTAGATTTCCCACCTACCCCCCATTTCCCTGCCTTCTCTTCTTAAGGCAGAAATTCATGCATTTGAAAAGTCATGATTCCTCTAGCTCAAAACTCCACAGCATCAAACTGTTTTGTTTAAACTAGACACAAGACTATAGGCAGACTTCCCCCTTAAGTGCTCTGTGTTCATCTTGCAAGTACTGTGATACTGCACTTCAGCAGTATTATTCTGATGGGTTTCTAATTGGCATTGCCAAGGTATGGGTGACTGCATAATCTGGGAAGGGGATGCTTGAATTAGATACCAGTAGCATATGGTCCAGCTTGAGCCCTAAATCAGAAAGCTTTGTGATGGGCACAAAGGGCAGAAATGTAATGTTGCAACATAATATTGCTAATACGTTAGTACATTGAGTTATCGTAGAATCACATGTGGTTGGAAGGGACCTCTGTAGATATCTAGTCCAACCCCCCTGCCAAAGCAGGTCAACCTAGGGCAGGTTGCACAGGAACATATTGAGGCAGGTTTTGAATGTCTCCAGAGAAGGAGACTCCACCACCTCCCTGGGCAGCCTACTCCAGTGCTCTGCCATCCTCGAAGTAAAGAAGCTCCTCCTCATGTTTAGGTGGAACTTCTTATATTTGTGCCCATTTTCTCTTGTCCTGTCACTGGGCACCACTGAAAAAAGACTGGCCCCATCCTCTTGACAACCCTCCCTTTAAGTATTTATAAGCACTGATCCCCTCAGCCTTCTCTTCTCTAGACTAAAAAGACCCAACTCCCTCAGGCTTTCCTCATAAGAGAGATGCTCCAGGCCCTTAATTCTCTTTGTGGTCCTCTGCTGTACCCTATCCAGCAGTTGCCTGTCCTTCTTGAACTGGGGAGCCCAGAACTGGACACAGTGGTCCAGATGGGGCCTTACCAGAGCAGAGTAGAGGGGGAGGATAATATCTCTCAACCTTCTGGTCACACTCTTCCTGATGCACCCCAGGATGCCATTGGCCGCCTTGGCCACAAGGGCACATTGTTGGCTCATGGTCATCCTATTGTCCACCAGGACTCCTAGGTCTTTCTCCTCAGAGGTGTTCTCCAGCAGGTCAGCCCCCAACCTGTACTGGTGCATGGGGTTATGCCAGTTCCTGCTTCATGTGTGCCTTCAAGACAATATTGACTTCTTTTAATGGGCAGGAATAAGAGGTTATGATTCGTTAACTGAAGAACAGGTTGCCATTAAGTAAACTAGTAAATTTTTAACTTGGTATCTGAAAATTCCACTGCAGAATGGGGACAAATTATTTTTTGATGTGTACAATATATGCATTTGTATTTACAAAAAAGTAATTATTTGTACATTTGTCTATTCTATGCACAAATTCATTTTGCATATGCTAAGTTTAACAGGGATGTTCTGTGAGATCAACTTAAATTCTAAATTTAGAAAAAATGGCCTGGAGTATATTGCAAGGCTCTGAGTAACGTTGTAAAAAGATTCATAACGAGGAACAGTTTGTTTAAGAAATGCAAAATTATGGCTTAAAAATATCAGATGATTTGGATGTCCATCTGGAATTCAAGTTTTTGTGCAATACACATGAGAAGATACTGAAATATAAATACAACACAAAATTAGGTAAAGTGGAATAATTTACTAACAGGAAAGATTATTGTGTCTCAGAGCATTGTTCTTTCTCATCAAGTACACACATATCCAGCTGTTCTGCAAGGTTTGGTTGCAAAATTATACTTACCTGGAAGTAATTATACCTACCTGAAAGTGCAGCATTCATTACTTTCTTTTAAGCATATTAGTGTGGATATAGGACGCAGGTTTATATCTGAACCTGACCCAAGTTGACAATTTGACTCAATAAATGAAGTAGTGTTTGGGAGCTATGGGCAAACAAATATTTATGTGAGAATAAAGGATGCGTCAGTTCAGCAATCACATAGATGGGAAATTAAATCCATTCTCTGGAGCAACTCGCGATGTTTGTTTGTTTTGCTTCTGTCTTTCTTAGATATTTGAATTCTTTCTAAATGCAAAGATTCTTGGACTGGATCAGAGATTTCTACAAACTATGCCCATCCCTGTCTTCTGGTTGGATTAGGGAAGGTCCCAAAATGTGTTGGTGATTTAGTTTTCTTTAAGTTTTTTGCAACAACATGGGATACATGGAAGACTGCTACTCTTCTGACGTTATATAAAGCATAAAAATAATTAATAGGCGATTCCTGCTACAAATATGGGCATACTAATATGACTGAACTGGCTCCTCTATCACTCCATGTGTTTGCAGAAACATGTGTTTGCGTGTACAAAACCACATGCTCTATCCTCCTGCCTTCTGGAGGAATTTATCACTGTCCTGAGAATGCCCTTCAGTTTTCCAACTTGGAAAAGGTAACCCCGGGCAGTGCCTTTTGCTTCTTTTTCCTGCACCTGTATTTGAAAACAGTCTGAATATATGGTGCATGTCAATAAGCCAGGGCTGATGGAAAGGGGAGTGTGGGGAGCATGTTACTTGCTCAAACGACTGCATTTCACTTTATATTTAGAAGCCAAAATAACACTTGTTATTCCCACAGTTTGACACACAAGATATATACATGAATATTAGTTCCTTTAAAAACAATATTTTTCCAGAACACATTTTTTACTTAAATGATCCTTATAGATATGTGTGTATAATACATATGTACAGATATATTTATAGGCAAGAACATGATAGTAATATAAAAATAACTGGGATCTGAATCAGAAATTTGCTCTTTCCTTCTCTTTGTGAAGTCTTATGCAAGCCAATTCATCAAATAATTTTTCCCCCCATGTGTGAAATAGTGTTCATTCTCATCTTTAAGCAATTTTAATCTCTGATTAAGCATCACTATCTGGAAGCTGTGTTATTAATTAGATCCGTACAAGTTCTTCCTGGGTATAAAGACAGCCATATAGGCATAAATGGCTTATCAAGTATTTTTGGCTACGTGGAAAATAGAAAAGCTTACAGCTTCTTTGAGTTTTGTCAATTACTTCACAGTCTCAGTAACACTGCAGAAAGCTCAGGCTTTCCAAACAGCAATACAAATGGGTACGTAAACAATGTGGTGACCACCAAATGCTTTCTCCTTCATCCTCAAATTCAATGCATGAGGCAAATGACTGCATCCTTGGAATCATACTATTGGGTAGAAAAAAACTGATTTTTTTTTTTTAAGCATGTGTTGCTATAGGCATTTGTAAAAATACTGTAAGACAAAGAACAACATATAAAAAAAGCATATTTGGAATCATGAATGTTAAAGCTGCTAATAAAATCGTGGCAATTAAAGAACAGAAACCATATCTTTCTGAGAGGAATCAGACTGGATGAGTATTGAATCACCTATAGGAGACCTCTAGCATTAATAATACTATACTTTGGGGTATTCAAGTTACTGTAAATGGTTTGTTGACAATGCAGTTTTCAGCTTTAAAATACCTTTAAATGTGTAACACTCTTCTCTAAATCTGCCTACCCCTGCTGACATTGTCTGATCATGCTGCTTACTCAAGTCCAGGTGTTTCTTGAAAGTATCTTTAAGTGCCAATAATGAAGCACTTTAAAGGGTCCATGTCTCAGCACAGATGCATGTATTTTTCAAGTCTGAAATCTCTTGTGGGCTCAAATTCAGATTTATTTATTTATTTGTATCAAGGAAAATAGCTTCCTTTGTCTAATATTAGCTGCTTTTCCCTTGCCTTTTGTGAAATCTTTGGGTTTACTCCTGAAGAAAGAGATGTTGCTTTCTATGCATTATTGTATCTTATGTAAGATCTGTGAATCTCAGAAGCTTTTATTCTCATTATGCTATAGCAGAAAGGCCTAGGAAATAATAAATCCCTGAGTGAAGCAGACTGGAAGATTGTCATCTCATCTTGAGATGTGCCAGAGTGTCTTGTAATCAGCAAACAGCTGTACTGTCAGATCCTTTAGGTGCAATTTGGTCCCGAGCACTGAAGAGGAGCCAGTGAGTAGTGAGGGCATCTGTCCTGGGAGCTGAGGGGCTCAGTACGTTAGTCAGCAGGGATCATGTCAAATTCAAATGGCAAGAACATTTTCTGACATATCTTGGGAATATTGATTTGTTTGATTTTTTTTTTTGAAAATTTATTTTTAAAGGAAATTTGAGTCAGAAACATTGTGCTCTGTTGCATGAAAAGAATTATTTTTCCTTCACCAGATGTTTGCTAACAAATGTCATCAATGCCATTTGTTATTTTGAGATGAAGTACTGTATAATGGACATAACACATAATCAACTATAGATGCATAAATAAGAGCAAATTAGTATTCAAAATAGGAAATATTCTTGAAAAACAGCATGCTAATTAGCAGGATGAAGTACCCGGGCCCTGTGCATGTGGGGTTTTCTGGAGTTCCTAGGACCTGATGTTTTTCAGATGTTTGCAACTGCTTAACGTTTCTAAAAATAGGTCCTTAGTTTTTCCTGTAATATTGGTTTGGTTCTCAAATTTAAAACTTCCATTGCTTTCTAGGAGTTTTACTAAGTGTACTTCACTTTCGGAAACTGGATAATCTGGGAAAACATCTTCTGATTCAAATCCCAGATCTAAAAAACAAACAAAACCCCCCATCCCTTAATAAGGTGTTGCAATGATTATGTTATGCCATAACATTCTGCAGTATGAACTGTGAAAAGACTTCTATAAGAGACAGTGGTATGAGAAAGAAAAAGTGTGCTATTGCAGAGAAAATTTATATAAAATAACTTGCTTTATCTGTGATTTCTTCCCTTTTGTATTTGCTTTTTGCAAATCTGCCATGCACAGCTAAATACTTCCATGGAGAAATGGTATATAACAAAAAAAAAATTGCAAAGGAAGATGACTTCTAAATCCTGTGACTGCAGATTTTTTTGTTTAACTTCAAGCAACAAAAATTTAATTTTTAAAATGCTAACTGTGTCTTGTATTGCACTATATGTGTGTGTTGCAGTAGCACCTGAGAGATGGTGGAACATGGTCCTACTGAGGAAGATGATGTGGCTTTTCCTAGAGTTCACACAATATGGGGCAGTTTGTCCATATACGAATGACTTTGCCCACATCAATTCAGCCTGCATGAGGGCAGAGGCTCCTCAGAGGAGCATGAGTGCAGACAGTAGCCCTATAAGACGGATGGGAACAGAAAATGTTATGAAAGTACTAGTGGGAGGAAGACCTGAAAGCAGATTTGGTACCAATGCCAGTAGCTATGCAGAAGAACAGTGATTGCAAGTAGGACAGATCTTTCTGAAACTCATCAAAGCCTTGCAAGTAATACACCATAGGAAAAATGAGCTCAGGTGGCACAGGGGACAACTTCATCAACAAAATTGGAAAAATTAAGGCCCAACAATGCCCTCAGCCACCCATTGTAACCCCCAAGCCTGCTTTCTATCTTCATATTAATCTTTCCCTTCTACACTGTCTGTACTCGAAAGTACCTAGGTCCCTGCACAAAATTGGCAGCTGCAAAATAAATGCACATACAATATTAATTATGGATTGAGTGTGCCACGTAATATATTCCCTGCAGCTGATGCCTATAGGCTGTCTGAACACTTCAGCTTACATCCAGTCTTGCTTCAAGATGATCTTCAAAAGCAGACTTACACAAATGAACCTCTTGTTATTCTCTGGGAGCTAGCAGAGCCATAGATGACAAGAGAAAGGCGCAGAGCTGAGAAAGGCGATCAACCATCTTTTTGTCTGAAGATGGTGGGAAGGTTTTGTCCATAATTGCAATGTGCACCTGGGCTCCAAATTGCCTCTCAGCTAGGGATCTTTGACAATGACAGGCAGGGCTGGGGTGAAGTGTGACAGCATCTCTTGCGAACCATGTTTTTATACAAATAGACCAACTCTAATGTCCTCACCCAGAATAAGGTACTGATCAGATATTTTTTCTGATTAACCAGACAAATGTGCACCAACTATCAAAGTGATTTGCTTGAGTAAGGAAGGCATTAGTGTGTCATTCAAGATTTATTCATATTTTATGAAGCATTTAAGAATCCTTCAGAAGGAATTGTTATGCACATATAATATCAGTTACATATAAGACTGCTTGATTCAACAATGAACAGATATAAAGGGCAATTTTATCCTTTATTGCCCCCTTTTTTTTTTTTCCTCATTTTCACTTTGTTGTCTGGAATGAAATTAATAATAATACTGTTTCCAGCATGTCTGAATTTCTATTGAAACAATAAATCAAGCTTCCAAGGCACAAGTGTGATTTTAAAAATACATAAACATTAATGAGCTTCATTTTTCTTAGATTTGTCTTTCTGTTTTTCACTTTGATAGCATATCAACCATTCTTAATAAATCAGATATCCAAGTTAAATTGTATACTGCATGTAGAACAGTTTATAGCATGCAGACACATAAATAGGTTTGGCAACCGCTTTGAAATATAAAGAGATTCATAAATGAAATACCCCAAAAAATCTACAGTTCAAAACATCCCAATAAGAATTCAGAAAGCAGATGAGTTTTTAAATGCAATCTTAAGCTTGGAAGGAGAATCTATCAGGAGATAATTGATTCCACCAAACAGAAACAATCATTGAAAATGTTCTGCCACCAGGGGATCCTAGGGGCTATAGAAGCGGTAATAACTCTATACTTTTCCTTATGATATTTCTGACAGATTTCTACAAGGCATTGTCCTAGCTCACTGAGCAGGCACCCCCTCTTTTGTCACGCTATATTGCTCTGCTTTTGTCCTATTTCTTTCCTGGATGGTGAAGGCAGCCCTGTTTTCACCTCCCTTTCTAGGGAGAGCTGTGCATCCCTGGGGCTGTGCAGGACATCCCTCTGCCTCAGCAAAGGCATCATTTGCACAGTCTGGGACAGCAATACTCTGGGCTCCTAGCACGTCTGGCATTGACAAAAGGACCGGGGTTGAGGAAAGGAGTGACAGGGCCATCACTGTTCTTATCCCAGTGTATCTCCAGTGATGGAAGGAGCAAAGCACCTGACGCTTTAGAGGACTTTTTCCTGATTTCTGGCTCCCTTCTGCTCTTTTCCCCGCAGTCTTCCCTTCTTGTGGTGGAAAAGTCCTGTCCCAATCCTGGGCAGTAAAAATCAGTTTTGCCTACACATCTGAGAAGCCCTGAGCTGCCTTGTGTGCAAGCAGTCATTTGGGGGTGGGGGAGGGACAGTTGGTATCTTTATTTCAAACAGATTAATTTATTTTGAATGACTTCCATAAAAATAATGTGTTCAGATTTTGTGCCATTTCCTTCCTTAGGCACAAATTGATCAGATCTGACTGCTTTTAAGTTTACAATTCCTAACCTTCATTATTTCCAAAACTGCAATGAAAGGCACAGATTTTTCCAGATGTATTCAAGTAAAGAGGTGTTATAGAAAGACCACATGGTTAACATATTACTTTTGCTAAGCCTATGTGGTGGGACAAACAATTCTAAATCTCTCCCGCCCCCAAACAGAGTTACTGATATGTGTTTTGATTGAGTATTCTATTTTCTTCTTTCTCTCTACCTGTACAAAGAATGTGCTTAGACAAGCCTAAAAGGAGTCTATGGAATAATTATTCTGGCCCATGTGTAAATAAGTCATATTTTCTCTCTTGCTGATGTTCAGCAGTTTTACTGCTATTTATTTTTTCTCTGCCCTCTTTTTCATCAATGATTTTATTCATTTAGAGCATTTTTTATTAAAAGCCTTTGCTATATGAAAGAGGATGATTCATCGTAGGGATATGTGTGTATATATATACACAAAACTTCTGTTTCTCTTTTAGCAAGACTTTTTTTGTTGTTAATTTGGAGTTGTGGTGGTGATTATTTTTTTTTTGTCATATGTTTTTTACTTAGAACTGCACTAGCTACACAAGAGGATACTTCTCCTTTAAAATTCTTAAAAGGTACACAGCCTGTGTTTGTTTATTCTTAATGTGTCCCATAAGGAAAAATGAGCTATAGTGGGGTTTTTTTAGTCTGATTTTTCCAAACGGGTAGCAATACAAAGAACCCACTCCTATCCAGAAGTGATAGGAAGCATTGCTATGGTGTAACAGCAGATGATGTGGAAACCACTCAGAATGACACAGTAGGCAAACTGTGAGTTGCTGCTATGTTATAAGATGATATTCTATGAGTGGGGAAGCTAAAGAATCATCACTTTTTTGTGGATCCATGTCTTATGTACTCTGACAACAGTAATTTCAGCTCCTGCCTGTGTCTCATGTGCCATTGTCTCTCTGATCCCTGACTTTTGCATCCCTAAGTCCACAGAGTATCTTGTGCTTCCTCTTGTGTTTTCTAACTACAGACAGGGCAAGAAGCAGCATGTGTTGCAGATGGCATCGAACTATACATTTGCTGAGTGACAGACCAAGCAGGCAGCTGAATGTTGAGGCGACACTACAGCCTCGTATCCTAATCTGTGTCTAATCTACAGACCATTGCAGATATCTACTCTTCTGCCCATTTGGTTGATCTTGACCAATTTTTTCTTTTATTTTTGTTTTTAAAGAACTGACAAATTGGCAGAGAGAGGGCAAGATAACCTAAGAAGATGAAATACGTATTATGAGAGTAGCGAGAAGTAGCAAAGCTGTGGAAGCTTATAAATTTTGCTCTGTACTTAAACAGTGAAACATATGTTACATAGATCATTTTTCTTTTTAATTATCAAATATTTCCATTCAGTTGTTCTGGTAGTCTTTCACTGGAGTTCCATGATACATAAACCCCCAAGTTTCTTGAAGTGGCATCCTCAGCCCTGTCAGTCTTTCCTGGGAATATGAGTCCTTGGAGCCTTTCTGATTTTCTTTGTTTTCAGCTAGACTCACTCTGAGCATACATGCATGCATATGTGTGCAGATTCATTCTTAGAGTCCTATAATGACCTCTTGCTTAGAGAAGCAAAAATATTGCTGGGATTTAAGTATATGGGTCATGCTCTTAGTCTCACAGAAATTAAAGACTGGTATTTCAGAGTTAAGGTACAAAATCTAACTGCTAGTGGGATGGGTGAGTAGGGAGAGAGAATTTCCAAAAGTAAGAGTTAGAGAAGCTGCTGCTAATTTAAGCCCCAGAGACACTCCTCCTTTGAGGTGTAGTAAAGATAAAATACCTTTTCCTCTCCTTCTTATAAGGCATATTTGAAACACAAGACTGCAATTAACTTCCTGTATGTTGTATCTCTCTTCTGTTTGCTCTGTTGTCCTTTTGCTCTCATCAGTTCTGAGCCGCCTTACTGTTGGGCTAATTGAAATATTGATAATTAAACTGTTTCTGCATTTGTCTTTCTGAAAATGAAATATTGCTTCCAACTTATCTGGCTCAGTGAAGAGATTCTGGATGATGTATAATGTCTTCTTTAAGAGATAAAATGCTAAAGTAATAGTTATAAATAGATGTGTAAAATCATATTGGTGAATCTCAGAAGCACTGCACTCAAGGAGAGCAATGCAATTGACAAGCAATTTAAGCTAGAGTGTGAAAGGATGCAGAAATAACAAGATTTGCATGAAAAATATTGAGATCATGAGAACATCAAATTTAAACGAGAAACTCATGTGCCTCATGATTAAATCATGAGAGCTGACATTACTGTTATAACATTCAATATCCTTGGCTTTTGAAAATAGTTTTATAATGAGGGTGGAGTGTATCTATCTGTACAGAAAATGAGCATTGTTTGTATCTAGCTAACTCATTATTATGAGAATCAGGAACACAAGACTCTCAAATCTTAATACAGGTCAGAAGATCTCAAATGCCTCACGCTATGGTTGAGCCCCCATTGTCAGGAAAATAACCCAAAGCAAAGACAGAAGCTGACCCTGCTTTCAAATTGGTCAGTCAGTCAATCAGTCAATCAATCAGTGATTAAACAGTACCATACACACACACACACACACACACAAAAAAAAAAGAGGGAATTTCAAACAGGTAGTTGTTTGTCTATTCATTCCATCTTATCAGTGACAATCATTTATCTCAGGACAGTAACTCACATCAGCCATGGTAGCAGTAGGTCTAAAGAAGGGTCATTGCAAAGAGACTCTCTCACATCTATCAGGCTTTACTCTTGCATGACTTACAACCACTGTGACGTATTTCTTTCACTTTCTTTTATTGCTGCTGTTGTGCTTTCTGATACACTGTATGGTCAGGAAAAAGCAAATATACTCATCACGTAAACAAAAACATGGACTTCCTAAATCAATTTATGCTTTCATAATATACTGTACTACTGCAAACGTGGGTGGTCCTTCTATGGACTCCCTGTTTAATTCCATGAATGAGACCATTGTCATGAATTAAGGTACTTGGGTATATTCATATTTTCTAAATTTTTCCCCACAATTGAAGAATTGAGAAAAAAAAAAAAAAGAAAAGTTGACTCTGAAATTTATTAGTGTTTTTCTTTTAGCTTTAGTGGTGCTCACTAGGATTTCTTTAATACTTTATATTTTGAGTATTTGAAACAAACTTGTAAAAAGTCCATGTGTTTTCTTCCGTTTGTTTTTAAAACCGCTATCATCCTCATTGTAATGAAGAGCAGCATTTGTATAGAGGATGATTTATTTACTTTTTTTTTAACTGAATAGAGAAGAGAATAACTTCTATTGTCTGGAAGTTGCTAGGATCAGCTGCTTCCTAGCACTGTACTGAGTATGAAATATACCACTGGAAGAGATTCACAGACTGCTCCCCTAAAGAAGGAACTGACCCTTTTTTTTCCTTCCCCTCCAATTTTAGCTTTACAAGTTATGAAAGCAATTAACTGTTCCAAAGGCTGCAGAATTTTGCCCCGTTAGTTCTAGATATTGTATGATATCTTCACCCTCTAAAGCAAAAATACCTCATCCTTGTTATGGGTACAGCAGAAAATAAACACGAGTCCCTCTTCAAAAATAACTGATTATTTTCTTAGATACTGGTTTTATCTTTTTGAGTTTTTATCTTGGAACTAAATAATTGGCTGTGTTGTGTTTGGCATCAACAGGCATTTTGCGTGTTTGTTTAATGCAGACTTAAAATGTTGTGACAATGATATGTCCAGTATCATAAGAATTATGCTAATAAAACTGCAGCACAGTAGCACTAAAACAAACCGTGTGGGAGGAAAACTCGGTATTGATGGGCAATTTCACGCTGTTCACCACAACTCTCACAATTAGCAATAAAAATGAGATTATTTTACCTGGAAAAGGAATCTCTTTGCAAACATTGTATTTTCCTAGTCTCATCAGCATTACAAAACTTCATGTGGAAAATTTCCCAGTAAGGGCAGATAACATGGAGCCTAGAACTTTCTTCTTGTTAGAAATCATTTCTTTCTTTCGGCCATGAGGAAAGAGAGGGAAACAAATGACTCTCACTTTCTATCCTCCTGCCTCCATCCACCCACTGCTTAAATGTGGATCCAGTTGAAGCACTCATCCTTTGGGACAGCATCCTGTTCCCTTGCAGCCACAAGCAGGGAGCAGCCACAAAGATCGTGAGGGTGAAGGAAGGCTGGGCTATAATGGTCCTTCCCTTGCAAAAACTCACATCTGTCTGAAGATTGCTACCTGCTTGTCTGATCAGATCGGTCTTATATGAGGCAATAACGCTTATTTTCTAGGTAGTCTGCCAAGTCCAGAAGGGATCAGGGTCTGGAACCCTGAAAGAGCAGAAATTTTGCCAGTTCTTTTTTAAAATATGTCAGAAAGAGATAATCTTTAATGTGACTTAGAGGACTCAATTGCTCTGCATTGGGAGCAGCACACTCAGAGCAACCCAATTGGCTGAGATGGGTCAGGCAGTCTAGGGGGTGCTGCCTGGGAGCAAGCTGCACATCGGGGAAGTCAGCTGCCCACAGTCTGCGATGGAGGAGTTAGCCATTCAAGGAAAATGCAAACTAGAGAGGAAAACCATGCACCAAAGCTATTATTCCCAAAATATGCTGCTGAGGTACTACAGAGTAAGGAAATTTTATGCTCCACCTAAAAAAGAAGAATATTGACTGCTGTGTGTATGTTTGTTCCCCATAGGAAATTCTGAGGTTTGCTGAGGAATAAATAGACCAGAAACCAAATTTCAGTCAAAAATTCTAATGTTGGTCAAAAGTGAGGTTTGTTGGAAGGTTTCAACATTAATCATTTCTTACTGACAAAGAAGTAACACTCTACCTCTGTAGTACAAAATCCAGAGAAAAAAAAAAAATAAAATCCAAAACCCCGCTGGATACCTCACCAAACTTTGGTGTCTTTAGAAGAGTAGTAATGATTTTGTGCTTCCAGGTTTGTGCATTACTCGGAATAACACTGTTTTCTTGTCAGTTCTTTTCTTTGCGATTAATATTGTGTATATTTAAATATCAGTGCCTGTAATTGGCCAGGTGTTTCTTGGCTATGAAATTAGAAGCAAGGCAGAAGTATAAAAAAATCATTCCAAACAAAGACTGATTTGTTATTGGTCTTTTTTCCATCTTACAAAACTGAGTGTATTTATTGAACTGTAATTTAGGGAAAAATCCTGTTGTGGAGAAGCAAAAACTTACATCCAGTTCTCCAGTTACTGAGAAGCAAAAATGCAAGAGAAAAAGTCTTGTCGAAGTTTTAAAGCGTTTTAGTTCTGGAGTTTTATTTAAGGCAAAGTAATTTTGGAAGTGGACTGCAGACCTGTCTTATTTTTTTTTTTCCTTTCACTAGTACAAAATTTCTTTCATGTTAGAATGACCTCTAAACAAAAGTATATCATTTTCAAAGCTATTTAATTATATGCTCATTGTTAACTTCAAGTCAAAATGCATTATTATTCTTTATTTTGTTAGAAAACCGGTAATTTTACAAAGCTTTTCACTGCAAGCAGTTTCTTTCCCTTTCCTCACTTTTCCCCCTGGATCTTCAAATCAGGGAACAAGCTGGAAATATCTGCCTCATTCTTTTTACACCACCCTTACTACTGTACTCTTCTGTTGCTGGACTCTACACGCTAAGCAATGTGACTAAATATCTGTTAGATACTGTTCGTTCTCTCATTGTCTCCTCAGAGCAAGAAGCATGGACAGTGAAGTTTTATGTTTTTGTTACGGATTTAGGTTTTTTTAAATTACACAATGCTGTTCTGTATTCACATTAGTGTGTGCAAGGTCATAAAAATGTACTTTGTGCTTCAAGAGGAAAGTAGTCCTTTCTTCATACAGAAGTTCTTGTCTCAGGACCCAAGAAAACTGTTTTCAGCATAGGTCAGGTTGGCTCATCCAGTAGAGACGGACTGTCAACCTTTGGTTTACATCCTGGAACTGGAGGTAACTTTTCACACTTTAGGCCATTAAATGTTCAGAGCTATTATCCTTCTCCTCATCACAGTTACTTCTCATGTGGAAGAGAGATTTTTAGTATGTGTATTCATTAGTTTGTGTTACTGGGAAAATGAACTACAGTGTTCAGCAGCTGTTAGAGCTTCCCAAGAGATGATTTTTAAAATAAATTAAAAAATAAACAAACCCACCCATACATTGTTGTAATGTAACCAAAAATTTGTAATGAAATGAAACAGAGGTCAGATACTCTCTTTCTTTTGTCAAAGTGGGATCTAGGCTACTGTATGGAAGGAAATAGTAGGTAATAAAGTATCACTATTCCAAGAACTTAGTTTCAGTGAGAAATCCAAATTTGTTCTCTAAGTATAGGATAATGTCGCGGACGGAGTGATTAACTTCACTAGTTAGAGTGAAGTAGTGAAATATTTATTAAGGTGAAACAGTGATTTAACAAAATCAGTAGTAACTGTGATAAAACCAGTAGTAAATGCAATAGTATTTTACGAGATTCGATGTCAAGGTACACTCTATTTACTGCATAGAGGACAGAGTCAGACAAGCTGTCAGGGAGACCCTCCTGTTCAGTCACAAGGTTCAGAAAGGACCCCCTTGCTTTCTAAACTCCTTCTCAGAGAGGAGTCTAGGTGCAGCTGGATCCAATCCTAGTCCCAGACTTGGTCAATGGTTTATGTCTAAAGGATTATATATGAGCAATCAATCCTTTACATTACTTAGCTAAGATTTAAAAGTTTAGCATGCTATTAGTCACTTACCGAGAGTCTGTTGCGGCAAGGAATCTCTCAACCTCGAGGACTAGAACCTTAAGCGAGTGTCCTCACAAAAGGGGAGATCCTGGCTTGCAGCCCGCTGCCATACAGGAGAGCTCAAAGGGCTCTTGGGCTGTCCACTATTTATAGAGTAGGATAATTGACCTATAGTCATATTCTCATGGGAACAAAATTTCCAGGTCCCCACTCCAGACAGTATTTTGACTATGTTGCCAGCCATTCCCCAAAGTCCAGGTTCAATTTATCACAACTGATGTTGTGATGGCCATGGTGGCCAAGGCCCGAGCAGGAGCCAGGGGCAGGAGGGAAGCAAAACAGGAGAGCACACCGCCACAGATAAACTGAGTAAATGTTGCATAACATCCATCATCTGAGCCTGTTTCCTGCTACCAGCTCTTCAGAGCTCCACCTTCCACCTGTAAAAAAATCATCTTTGTCTGCTGAAGTTCAGTTTCAACTAAAACCAGCCAGCTGAAGCCAGCTACCGGGCACCTGTGGTCTCACTTTTCCAGCCTCTCTGCCATCCACATGGAAGGCAAGTGATCATTTGTCAGGGGGAACACACCCAACCTTTGCATATCGTGAGCTATTGTATGTTTGATGACTGTTTTGCCTAGTGATTGTCTGAAGATGTTGACAAATTATGTCAAATTAGGATTAACTGTGAACTCTTCACAGACAAAAAGCAATTCTGTGTTTTGTGCCAGAGATTCAGTTTATCACTCAGCACACTTTGCTCGCATTCTGCTAGGAAGGACTCAAGCCAGAGTAAAATATTTATCTTAACATTTTTTGAGGTACAGCAATATCACAGAATCACAGAATCTTCTAGGTTGGAAGGGACCTTCAAGATAATCTTGTCCAACCATCAACCTAACTGACAAAAATAAACACCCACAAAACAACAAAATGCAACACCATCACTAAACCATGTCTCCCAGCACCACGTCAACCTGTCTTTTGAACACTTCCAGGGATGGTGCCTCAACCACCTCCCTGGGCAGCCCATTCCAATGTCTGATAACGCTTTCAGTGAAAAAATTTTTCTTAATATTCAATCTGAACCTCCCCTGGCGGAACTTGAGGCCGTTTCCTCTTGTCCTGTTGCCCATGACTTGGGAGAAGAGACTGACCCCCACCTCTCTACACCCTCCTTTCAGGTAGTGGTAGAGAGCAATAAGGTCTCCCCTCAGCCTCCTTTTCCTCAGGCTGAATAACCCTAGTTCCCTCAGCCTCTCCTCATAAGACTTGTGCTCTAGACCCTTCACCAGCCTTGTTGCTCTTCTCTGGACACGCTCCAGCACCTCGATGTCTTTTTTGTGGTAGGGGGCCCAAAACTGGACACTACTAGAGATGGGGCCTCACCAGTGCCGAGTACAGGGGGACGATCACCTCCTGAGTCCTACTCGCCACACTGTTCCTGATACAGGCCAGGATGCTGTTGGCCCTCTTGCCCACCTGGGCATGCTGCTGGCAACACTCTCGTACAGGAGAGGCTTGAGTGTCCAGGCATCGGTAGTTCAGGAAGTTGTTTGGATGTTTTCCCATACCAATACAACTACTGAGTTGAAAAGACTGTATTCCCAAGGCTCAGTGAAATGACTTTTTCTCTTAAGTTGCTTGAAATATATCAGTTAATTTTGTTAGCTGGTTGTCTTGATTGCCTATTTGGATGCTAGAGAGAAGCAGACTGGGATTAGTCTGATTTATTTTAGATGCCTACCCTAAGTCAAGGTCAATCACGTCTCTCATTCTTGCAATTTCCTTTAAAGAAATTCCAGATGAAGAGCTCAAATACAGATACCCAAAGGCTGGGAAAAGTAGACTTTTTATTTATCTGTAGAAAGAGAACTTAAGTATCTTACTTGTGGCATAGGCTGTCATTACATTTCTATTAGTTATTATAGGACATATTGTCACTTGATTTAGATTTATACCATTCAGAAAACATCAGCCAATGTGTAACTGAAAAATAAACAAACCAATCTAGGAGGCTACCATCGATTTGTAAGAAAATGCCAAAGCATCTGTCTGAATCCTTATCTATGCTCTTAAAGAGAAAAATACTTTTTCTAGCAACAGTTTTTCTTTCTTTTAAAGCCTTGTATCAATTTGAGGTGCAACAAGAACAGGCCTGAACTTTGGGAACTCAATCTCTTTTCAGTATTTTGCTCACTATATTGATGGACACTTTGATGCTTTTCACTTATCTTTTTGCCTAATCTTAGCTCATGAGGGAAAATGCACCATTTCTTTAAGCTGAAGGTCGGGGAAGTGTGTCTACACTGCTCTGTGAAATACGAGTATGATGATTCTACAGATGAATGCCTAATTATACACATACAATGAAAACAACCACAAACAGGCAGAATTTTCAGAGTCATTAAAAATTGTCGTCTCATAGAATATAGGAATTATAAATAGTAGATATTTGTATGACCATAAGGAAATATATTTTTCCTTTTAAAATGAGAAACACTAATACAGAAGAAAAACCCTCGTGTGCTACAAGTGTAATTATAAGTATTCCTGTTAGGTATCCTGTCTCTACTGACATTGTTCAAATTTGTGGCATTGATCTGGATAGACAGAGTTAGATATTAAGTAAATTTAATAATGCATATTTCATTGTAGGTATATCTTTGTGATGTCATACTGTCAAGAGATACATAGTAGGCATTTTATTTTGCAATGGGTTATTACAGACACTTTACTGTCACAACATATTATCATCCCTGTTATCTACTTCCATTCCTGCAAGTAGAGGAAGATCAGTTTTGTCTTGAAAATGACCTTGAAGCTTTCCTAACTCAGTGCAATAGAGACAAAGAAATGTCAGAAACATCTCAGCAGCAGCAGTAATAGTGTCAGGTTTTTGTTATGATGAGTCTTGTTATGAGGAAGGAAGTCAGAGAAACATGGATGAAAAAGACAAATAGCAAACCAAAGACCTCTCCAAACTGAGTTTCTTGGATCGTACTGTAGAAACTTATACTACCACTCTACCACTCTCATTTGAAATAGATTTTTTTTTATTATTATTATTATTTTTTTTATTTTCAGGACTGTTCATGCCTTTGCACATGCCTGTGAGTAGGAGGAGGGCACCTGTGACAGCTGTTTGAGATTATCTTATGTCATATCCTTGTTAAAGCTGATGGAAGTTTTGGCAGTGATTTCATCAGAGCTGGCATTTCTCTCTCTCTCCAGTGTCCTCTGCTGGTTACACATCACAGGCAAAAGGAGCTTGAAAAGAGTTAGTCGTCAGGAAATAAGTTAATTAAAAAAACACTTGCAGTAAATGTTGCACGTTAAAGCCACATGTAAAAAACATTTTGTGATTATTTTTTTAACATTCAAGAGTTTAATATTATATGACATAGCATAGCAACCAAGAAAATCATAAATTTGGAGTCTGAGTTTTGAAATAGTTGTTCTTTTTTAAAAATGGAAATAGGAGGTTGGTACCAAAGGAATTCTGTTTAGACAGGAGGAAATGTTATCTTCAGCTATGCCTGCAGTGAAGAAAGTATAATAAACCAGTCATGCTTTCCTAAGCTTGTTTGAAAGTGAAAAAAGAAAAGGATGGAGAATACGCTTCCAAAAATAATTCATACCAAAATACAAAGTTTACCACTTAAAAGTCTTAGATATTTTTTACACTAGTGAAACATCTTTGAGTTGCTGATATTTCTTTTGTGAAGCAAACTACGTTACAGTGTGTCAAGCTATACTTGACACACCTAAAATGTTTAAGATGCTCTGAATTATCCATTGCAGAAAAACATCAGACACACACCCTTATGCATTCACTCTTGTCCCACTTACCGTATCGACAAGTAGAAAAGAAATTAACCACAGTAAAAATGATACAGAGCATTGTGAAGCAAGGAAACATGACTTGATGCACTGCTTAGCTGACAGAAAACCAAATACTTGACAGCAGTCACAGCAGTATATGTTGCTGTTAAGGCTTTAAGGAATTACCTGGTCTGTCCTGAGACACACAGACAACATATGTGAAATAAACACCAAAGTCTAAAAGGGTAGTCTTTAATCTTCCCCAGAGTAAATTCTGTCTTTTAATTCAGTTGTTTTCTAAATTATTTTGATAGTATGGATGACTGTAAACGGCTGGGAAGTGTAGGGTGCTAATGCCGAGGACTTCCAGTTCTCAGGGAAAGGAACATCCTACTGGCTGATGAGCTCATGGAAACATAAGCACTTTGACAGAATTTTCCCAAATAAATGCAACTGCATGTCACAACTATGGAAACGTAAAATAATTATGCAGGTTTATTAGATGGATAGCTATTTAAAGCGTATGTGCCAAAAAAGAATGCTCTTTTTTATATAAGCCACCTTCATGCAGTCCATACGGCCATTCTGGTGTTACAATGTCAATACTAGAAGAATGTAAGAAGTGGGAGGTATATGTTCTATGAGACCTATTGATATAAATACTTACAGGAGAAGTTGCAAGACTCAGACTTAAGTACAGTTTGGAAATAATTTCTCTGTGACTGAAAAACAGATCCTACCTGATATCCTATACAGCTGAATCTTTGTCAGTGATCATTTGCTGATTTGTGTTATTTTTGTGCTTCAAAAAGTCTCTTGGAACATATTAGTAATACATAGAATCATAGAATACTTTGGGTTGGAAAGGACCTTTGAAGGTCGTCTGGTCCTGCAATGAGCAGGGACATCTTCAACTAGATCAGGTTGCCCAGAGCCCCATCCAACCTGACCTTGAATGTTTCTGGGGATCAAGCATCTACCACCTCTCTGGGCAACATGTTCCAGTGTCTCATCACCTCCATGGTAAAAAAAATTTCTTCCTTATATCTAGTCTAAATCTACCCTCATTTAGTTTAAGACCATTACCCCTTGTCTTCTTGTTACAGGCCCTGCAAAAAAGTCTGTCCACATCTTTTTTTTTATAAGCCCCCTTTAAGTACTGAAAGGCTGCAACAGGGTCTCCCTAGATCCTTCTCTTCTGCAGGCTGAATCACCCCAACTCTCTCAGCCTGTCTTCATGGAACAGGTGCTCCAGCACTCTGATCATTTTTGTGGCCCTTCTCTGGACCTGCTCCAACGGGTCCATGTGTTTCTTATGTTGGGGGCTCCAGCGCTGGATGCAGTACTCTGGGTGGGGTCTCACCATGGCAGAGGAGAGGGGCAGAAACCCATCCCTTGACCTGTCAGCCACGCTTTTTTTGATGCAGACGTTCCTACAGAAGCTTGGGGTAAGAATGGAGGGATGTGCACAAGGTATGTACAGCAACATTTGTAGCATAAAGACAGTGAAGGACACTAGCAAGAAAATGAACCAACAGAGAAAAATGCTTCTTGAACCAAGAGTCAAAGCAGAAAACTGTTGAGGGATGGGAATGAGCCATTGCACTGTAAGGTGGTATCCTCAGCCAGATGCTGTCTCTGTCTGAACATCGAGGCTGCATAGCCACTACACAATGTGGTACACTACTCATAGACTGCACTTCTGCAGGTCCACTGCTGCAGCTGGTTTCCCCAATCACTCCCATCAGGTGTCTAGCACGTTCCCAGGGGTGCAAGCATAGGAAACCTACCAACATTCAGTTGTCTGAGAGTGAAACATCCAGTCAAGGTGTTCAACAGTGAGGTCATCTGAGATGCCTGGATGTACAACATTGCTTGGTGATGACGTGCTACAGTGTGTAGACACCCTCAGTACAACAGATATTCAAAATAATGTTGTACCAATTCATAAAGAACACAGCTAGCAAGCAATCAGTAGTCTTGAGAAAATGCCCATCCTCCTTCAGTTCCCCAAATCCACCTGAACGAAAGCTACATGACAGAATAAGAGAAACTAAGGTGGGGAAGAGGGGGGAGAACAAGCAACAAGGTTGTCTGTGATACATTTTATTATGTAAAGTAAGGGACATGGAGCGTGCAGCAGCACTAAAGAGGACCACTCTCCCTACAGCTGAATTAGCATTGCCAAGTTAGTAGAAATACTGCAGGTGATGTGGTCCTGTTCTTTTTTTGCTAGGTCTGCTTTGGGGAGTGGAGAAAATGGGAGAGGAATGTAGTGGTTCCTCTGCAACAACCAGCAGATAGCGGAAGCAACATCTGATGGTCAGCACGTCACCCTGGCCCGGGGGAACACACTATTTCTTCAGACTTTTCTAGAGATATTGTTCCCTCTCTGATGTGTAGCTTACCTAAGGAATAAGGTTGAATCAGTTCTCACAGTCTATGCATCATTGACATAATTTCTTATCTACAGTAATGTGATAGAAAGGTCATAGCCTGCTCAGCTGGAACTCTCTGGTGTAGCATTAATAACACTTGAGATTTCTTATCAAATCTAAAAATATTTTTAGTTTTTTCTTAAAACCTCACTTGTCACATTAAATGACTGCATGAGGAACCCTCATGACCATTTGAGAAATTACATAGTTTGAATTCTCCTTGTTTTTCAGAATCTCTGGAATGATCCAAGGAAGGGTTCCACAATCACAATGTAAAATTGCCTCCCTCTTTAATTATTTTTTTAAAATTTTATTAGTCTGATTGATTCTTGGGGGACAGTGATAAAGAGATGAGGAAGATGATGCTAACCTACTTTAAAATATATATGGTGGGAAATTCTGCTGATGTACTGTTCCTTATTTCCTTATTAAGGTGAGATAATTCCTACCACAAGTTTATAGCGTGTACAGTAAGGAGTGTTCTGCTCTTTACAGTTTCATGTAAATTTCTGCGTAGATTGATATGACGGATCATCTGGTAGATCCACACTTTGCTGCCCACAAAATGAACTGAGAAGAGCACGAGGTTACACGCACAGATGCAACACACAAAATGTCACAAGATGAGATACAAGGTGTAATGCATTAATGTATTTTATACTGGTGCAAAGTGAACAACTCTTAGCTAGCTAGGTATGTAGCTGTTGTCAACTCCATGTTCAGAGGCTGGAGTCTGAATAGTTAGAGTTCCTGGGTTTTTATCCAGAGCTTTTCCAAAATCCTTTTCAATAGCAAAACATGAGTTCCTTTACCCAGAAAACATAATAGTATTAACTGGACTTTTAAGCTTGTATAGTACTTTGAGATCAGTGTTTTGAGAGAAAGTTGCTGCATGTTTACAAGATACTGATTTGTTCCCATGAAATGGCTTTGGGGCACCTGAGTACAACCACAGGGATGTACCAGAACAAGGGAAAGCAGAATTTGGTCTGAGGGCACTAGCTGCTGTTTTAATAACACCAGTGACCTGTAGAGAACATCAGCTGGTCTCCTGTTCTACTCACTTCACAACTGTTTTTGGTGACATGTTGTTATTAAGGTTTTCTGGGATTTAGTTGTTCCTGTGGTCCTAAAATCAGAAGAGGGAGTATTTAATAGTAGCAGGTGTTAGCAAACTATCATTACTAAGCTCTTTCAGAAACAATTTATGATCTATTTTATAGATCCTACCACGCTCGTGGGTCTAAGCTTCATTCTTGATGCAATTGATCAAACTAAGCCTTGCAAAGGTAGTAACAAGGCAGAAGAAGAGGATGCTTTTCAGAAGAAAGATTCTTTAAGCAAGTGAGAAAATGAGGAGAAAGAAACAGGATGACACTGTAGTGGTGTTAGTAAACCCAGCCGATCAATAACCTTATTATTAGAGAAGGCTAAAATTTCCCACTCCAGGGGTTTTTTGTATAAACACCATTACAAGTGAGCAAGTGTAAAAACTGGAGCTTGTGGTATGCATAAGGGAAACAGAGATGATGTTTGGGATTTCAGGCCATTCATTATTTACAAAATGCTTGTGGTTGGTGACGTTAATTACTTGACTTCTAAAGAAAGTGGAGGTGTTGTTTTGTTTTTCAGTTTAGAAAAAGCTCTTTACTGCGCAGCATTATTTATGTGTTTGTGAGGATGCGAACTTGTCAGTTGATCTCCTTATTTTATTTAAAAGCTAAAATCATTACAAGTTGATGAAGCAATAGTTCTGGTGAATAATAACTGTTGGGGAGCCTGAGATAAGAAGCATTCAAAACCCTTGCCAGAGTCACGATTGCCATTGAAAGGAACTGAGGGAGCCTGCCAGTCCCATGGTGAGTCTGTGTTGTGCTATGGGGCAATGGGCTGGCTAATATCAGTCATGGTCCCTGCTGAAGTCTGCACAAACAGAGAGAGGAGGGGAGTGAAGAGAAAGAATGTGTTGCAGTTGTTTGACAGCTGCTGGTAAATTATGCCTCTTACCTGTAAACTCTCTAAATCCCCTTTCAGCATCTCACAAAGAACAATAATTGTTTATTGATCTAAACGTTAACAATGTATCGCTTGTTCTTCAATAAGGTCTAGAAATGTAACTCAAGGGCAATAACTGCTCTGGATAAACAACAGACTTGATGGATGTGTGGCTTTTTTTTTTTTTTTCCTTTTTCTAAAATATAGCATACAGCTTAAGCATTTTGCTGTTATCTTGATGTAATCTGTGTACACATGTGTACCTGTATGGACTAGTGTCTGTCTTCTGAAGAGTCATTTTTCCAACATTGTGTAATACTTCCCCATAAATGTCTGTTTTAAAGCACAGCAAAATACAGAATTGTGTTTCAAACCATTCTTTTTACCTTCCTGCAACATCTGTGCTTTGTCAGCCACTCAGATGTTATATGCAAAAATAAAAAGCGCCGTGATACAAGATAAAACACATGACAGCATAAACACCAGTGGAGAAATTTGCCATACGCTGCCAGTATTTGTGTGTAGTAAGTAGGCACACATAAACAGAAACAGAATATGTTTCTTTGGGTAACAACCAGTCACACTTAAACAGGAAAGTAATAATATATAGGTGTGTGTTTGTTTATATTTAGTGGATTTTTACGAGTCTATTCTGTTTCATTTCTATCTTGAAGTGGTAAGTTTAAAATGAAAAAGATTGCTGCATAGCAGAACAGCAGACAGTTAATCATCATGGTCGTAGATAGTGACACTGACAGAAATAGGCTGTAACAAAGTTATATTATAAAACTATCTCTCATGTAGAATGAGTAAGAAAAAGTTTCCAAGTGTAGGGCTTTTTCCAATTTGGTAGATCTGGACAGCTGATAAACCCTTGGATATCTCAGTGACAATTAGTTACTTATCTTTCAATCCTGAAAACGGAGGTTGAAAGTTAAGTAGCAACATAAAGCTAAATACCTCTGGGACAGGTCTCGAGTCCAAGCTAGGCAGAAATGACAGAAAATCATTGAGAACAGAAGACATTAAAAGGTCAGAAATAAATTGTGATCAAGCCCTGTTTGACCATTTTATCAGTTGGTATTTTTCTCTCCTTTTAAGATCGAAACGACATTTTCCCTCCTTCGAAGCTGTTTGTGTTGGCATTAAGGATCTACCTACCATCTAAATGTGTCATCTTATTTAGATGTGTTTCATACTGAAGGAGGGTCATGATATTAGAGGAAATTTTGATTTAGTAAAACTTTTAGTGGAAATATCAGTGATAATGTAAGAAATAAGAGGGGCAGGGGACTAAAAAGATGTGGTTGCCTGACTTAGATACACTACATCTGTGTATGCTGGAAATTTCTACTTACAAGACCTGTGAGTGAAATTATGGCCACGAATTAACCAGAGTAAAGCTCTTCTTGATTTCAGCGGGATCTGAGGACTTTATTCTATATAATTTCTATCCCACTAAACAGAGATAATACCTTTAATGTAGCAAAGACTGCAACTTATAAATCCATTATTGAAAAAAAGAAAATATAGGTGTGTGTATATATAGAGTGGATTAATCTTTTAACTCATTCATACTTGTATCTTATTTAGATTTTGATCTTTGTGGGGAAAGACCATTAAAAAAAGTTCCTCTTCTTTCATCTGCCATATGTGTATTTACAGTTTTTCAGTTGTCAATTCTGAAAATGTGGGATTTTCCTCGAAATTTTAGACCATTCCCATGAATTTGGAAATATTAATTTTCTGTGCCACAGTAGTCCATCAGGTTTTTGGTGTTGCAGAACTCATTTATTTAAATAAGTCATTAGGGCATTGGAGTGAATGCCTATATGTAACTATATTCGTTTTGCTGTCTCTATCGTGGTCTGCAATACTTGGCTCCCCTTAATTCCCACTTCCAGGTACTAACAAGGAGTTAGTCTCATGCCTTATTCTATTTATCCCGTCATGCTGATGGTCAGCTATACAACATAATGCACCTCAAGGGCCTTGTCAACCAGTATCTTCCAGGATCAGATCCTTGCCTTTGCTTGTCCCTAGCATATTCACATTACTGAAGTCCTAACTCAAGTTTTAGCATCGATCAAATATTTCTCTGTTGCATTAACTGTTTCTGAAGATAAACTGTCTCTGCCCATTATTTGAGAGATTCTTACCAGAAAATCTGTTCGCCTTCTCAGAGAAAAACTTTTTTCCAGTTTCCTCAGTAGCTTTAGCTATCCAGATGCTTTTATATGGATATAAAGCTGGATATACATTAAAGTGAGAAGGATTTTTTTATTATTATTTATATTCTATTTCTTACATTTCACTGTTTAATGTGCTTTTTCTTCCTGAGGCTGGAAACTGCTTTCAGCTGCATATCTTGTCTCAATTTAGATGGTGTTTTGTTCTTCACAACTGTAGTACTTGAGAAGAGTTCTAACAAGAAACTTTTTTCTGTGTTAATTCATTAAACTTCAAGATTATGTTACCCTGGAAATGCTTGGACTGAAAATGAATTAGAAAGAGAGAAAAGAAAACATAGGGAATGGATTCACTGAACGTAATAGAAGTATTCCTGGAAAACCTATGTGCATTCCATAGGATGCTATGCCTTCTTCTAGGTGAACAATTATTTAATTTGTGCCATATGGAATCATTCATTATGACTGATTGGCAAAACAACTGATAGGAAAACTAACATGAAGAAGATGGAAAAAACAGCAAAATAAATTACAAAAATCAACTGACTTATTCTTTGAGTCTGGTTGTTTTTCATTACTGTATTCTCCTGTTTCTTTAAAAATCATAATGCCAATATGCCAGTATTTAAATATATGGCTTCATTCCTACCGAATTATATATTATATCTGATAACTTTATCTTTTGCTTTGGTTGATGGATAATTATACAGATGAAGACATATGCCTTCATTTCTCTAGATGCTCTGAGCCTAAATATTTAATAAGTATAGCAACACACAGTTTTTTGAGAAGTGTAGGCAGGCTATCCGTCAGAGCACTTTACTATTAAAAATAGGCTACTAGATCTATTCTCTTTTTTTTTTTTTTTTTTTTGTGCCCCCTGAAATACATCCTGCAGTCTCTTTCAAATCCTCTCCAGTAAATACATTTAGGTATTTCAACTATGTCACTGTGTGTCATATGAAACTCAAAGTGATTTAGAGAGCAAGTTCTGCTTTTTAGGTAGAAGCTTGTAATTTGAACTCACCTTCAGATTGTTGTGGTAATGGGAAATTGAATGTTCCCATACATAGTTACTGCTTGCTTTTCTTTCAGTTGCATACATTAGAACTTTAATATAATTTTTGTGGAATTTTGTAACTAATATTTTTATTTTTAATCCAGGTGGTACTAAATCTGCAAACTTGTATGCATCCGACTATAATTTATCTCATCTATTGTATTGCCTTGTAATTGCAAAGGAAATTAGTGGACTTGTTTCCAAGAACAAAAGTATTGAATTTGCTGTAGTTCTTTTGGCTCCTTATAGCTTGTCAGTGGGATCAACTGCTGACTTGGAATCCGTTGCTAGCTTTGGTCTATTAAGAAATTCAGTGCTAGCTAGAACCCAACACAGGCCAAAATCTTTGAGTGCTAGGACTGAAACATCCTTAGGGTAAATGTTTTACAGACATTCAGAAGAGAATCTGTAAATTCTTGGTTATTTGTTTCTTTTTTTTTTTTATATCCCTATGTGTATGTTTACACATTACATTTGCTTGTTGACTTGGTGCTTTGGTGCTTTTATACTGAATTTCTGGATATCTTTGTTATATATGAGCTGCAACGAACTGTTGATGGTTCTACTTTTGCATCCGAAGTCAATATGGGATTCTGTTTCTGCTGTAACGGACCTTAGTCTGTAGAGCTAGGTCTCAATCAAAATTCACTTTGATTTATCCCAACATACACTTAAATGCCCGAAGGTGTAAAATGATTTTCCAATGGGAATGTGCAAAAATACTTCTTTCATGACTGCAGACACTTTCATCAGCTTACTTCCGATATAAATAGAAGGGGACTCTTTAAGTTTGCAAGATTATTTTAAGGGATGATGTAGGGAGGAATGGTGTTTGAATGTATGGTTTTGCTCTGCTATACACTAGAAAATTGTATCATTCTCTCTTCTGTGTTGTCAGTGTCCCTGTTCTCGCTTCTGAGACTCTGTAGCAAAGGTTGCCTCATATCTAAGAGGATTAATTTCAGGGAACATCTTTGAGTGGTATCTACTGTTGGAGATTATTCAAATTCTAACAAGTTGCTACTCTATATGTGTGCACTGAGATTCTTGGAAGCTTTTAACTTAGCGGAATAGGAGGATACTCAGTTGGGAGAACACTTTGAATATTTTCATGTCAGGATGATCTCTTCACTAAAATTAGTTTGGAAGAAAACAAAAATATGTTAAATGACATTAAAAAAAAAAAATAATAAAAAAAATCAGCCTTGGGACATCAAGGGATTTAACTATAATCAACTGAAGAGAGAGTCATGCCATGGAAAGTGGTTCTACTTATAGCTGTTGTTGTCAGCACTGTTTATAATATATGGAGTATTTGAATGAAAACTTAGTTAGTGAAGGTGAACATTTCATAAGCATTTGATGTTTTTTAAAACCAGAGGATACTTCTAGGATGAAATTTGCAAAAGAAAAGGAATATTTCAGGCATGTGTCCTGCAATTCCTTTGGTGCATGCATAGTTTTATGGTAGAAGTTTACAAGCTGAATGAAGAATATGCTATCACTCCTTTGGAGTACCATTAACAATTTCTTATCCCTACTGTCATTTCACAAGGTCATTCTGATTTTTTTTCTTTTTTTTCTTTTTTTCTTTTTTTCTTTTTTCCTCCCCTCTAACTACATTTGCTGGGGTACTGTTTCTTAGACTCAGTTCATCCTTTGTGCACAGGTCTTTGCTGTACAAATTAATTTTATAGTTTACTGCAGGTGAAGCAGGTTGGAATCAAAAATCAAACAAAAGGAAATGCAGAGTCCTGCATCTGGAAAAGAGTAACCTCATGCACTGGCAGGGGCTGAGGGCTGACTGGCTGAAAAACAGCTCGTCAGAAGAGGACCTGGAGACTCTGGTGGACACCAAGCTGACCACAGTCTGACAACACACTCTTGCTGTGAAGAAGGCCAACAGCTTCTTGGACTGCATTAGACAGAGCATCCCCAATAGGTCAAGAAAGGTTATGCTTTCCCTATGAGGAAGAAACACATGGTAGGTGCAGACATCTAGATCTTCAGCAGAACTCCAACAGAAGTCTTTGCTGCTCAGCTTACTGTAGCTGGATGGATTAGGTTGCTTATATTCAGAACCTGCATAGGTCTGTATTTAGCTAAATTCTGTTCTAAAACAGATGGTATAGCCAAGTTTTCATCATCCAAGCACAACAAACTCACTCCAGGGTACTTTTGTCAAAGACTGAAGAGTGGAGTCCCACAATCTTTTCTGAACAGCAGGCTTTTATTTCTTTTTTTTCCACCTTGTTGATGTGGCAACCTGTTAGTCCCTGCTATAGAGAGTCGAGGTATTTAGTTTTGTGTACCAATTGGGATACATAACAGCTCTTCTTATGGCAAAAGGGTTTTTTCAGCTGAACTTATTCTTAGCTGGGTGTGATAAACAGCTGTCAGCACTAAATGCATTGATCTTAAGCTATTCAAATACTAAGTTCAGCTTCCAGAAATAAGAAAGATAGTCCCTACTGGTCTGAGATTCAAGAAACTGAAATGCATCTGTAAAGCTGTGTTGGTCAACTGATGTAAACCTGTACAATGCAGAAAAGGCAACAACTAGGGGACTGGGGCTGTCTGCATATATTCTGATATGTACCCTAGTGTTCTGAAGTCACAGAATTAAAGCACATCCTTCTTTTGAAGTAACTTTGTACCTATGATCAGACAGCAAGCAACGCATTGCGTGTATGAATACATCCACAGGCAGAAGTAGAAGCAACTCCCATTTAACTGTATTTGTTCACAGAGAGACAGGGTTTTTTAAGAAAGAGTAGCTTATTTTAATGAATTGTGTAGGATTTTTTTTAAATTTGCATAAAAACTGGATATATTATTTTGTCCTTGCTGATGGTTCTATTAAAGAAAACAGAAGGGGGGGGGGGGGGAAATCCTGTTTTTACCTGAGATCAAACTATGCTGCCAGTTGTACAGCGTTGCTACTACTTAATTCTATGCTTTGTTGTAAGGTAGCTGTAGACAATCTGGCTCACATTCTAAAGCATACTCTTTTCTTGTATCATCTTTTCATAAGAATTCACTCCCCAAATGCTTTATTTATACATAAAATGTGCTTACAGAGATACTTGCAATGGCAAAAAATGGGTTAGGACCATGAAGTATAAATTGAGATTTCATCCGAGATGTAATGGTAAAATAGAAAGAAAGCAGTAGAGTATTTAAGAACAGAGGAAGTACAATAGCTGGCCTTATTTCTACTCTATGATTAAGAATATAAGTAGAAAATACATGTCTATTTTTATGTAAGGACTGTAAAATATGATAAAGGTTCGCTGTAGTAAAGGTGAAAAAAGACTTTGTGTATTTGTCCCCCTAATTCTGATATATCTTTGCCTTGGTAATGAAGAAAGAATTGTTGTAAATAGTAGAGATGGAATATGAGGAAGGGTTTGAATAATCATGGGTTCAAATTCAAGCAAATATTAATCCATATCTGGAACAATTTAATCCACATCTTTTAATGAATTGCAGTTCTGATCTACTAGATCTCTGTTCAACAGTCTTAAAATTACATTGTTAGTCTATATTTCAATGCCAGCTATATTTGAAGGTATGTTAACTTGCAGTGTATTGTTCACTGGCTATCCCTTGTTAGTCTGTATACTTGGTAGCTTTACAGACTAAACAAAGGAGACTAAGTTGGACTGCAAAACACGGAATGTTGATTTGAATCTATTATGAAGTTTTCTGAGGAAGTTTCTTCTGTTTAAAATGGGCCACATTCAATGACTTATAACTCTGTGCTTGCTGTTAAAATTTGATTTTTGAATATTTAACAATGGGTCATTGCAAACAATCAGCCTTTACCTGTGTGTGTATATATATAGAGAGAGAGTTATAGATATGTAAACAATGCTAATTATAAAGTTTTAGAAAATATTTTTAAAAAATTATTAATTCATCATGAAACTTTCTTCTTGAAATCTATGTGGAATCCCATGGACTTCCTTGGAATTCGCTTTGGATATATGTGTTCATCTGTGCAGATCAAATTGCTTTACTGGGGTTATTTAATGAGATGACACAGTTTTTAATATAAATTAGTCTTTAGATTACTTAAGATAAAAACAAGAAATAAAAAACCCCAACTTTTTAGTTTCAGTCTCTTCTAAGTGTCTGACGACTTCAGATTTTCACTTTGCATTTGAAATCTCATTAATATCTTTTCAGTTTTTTGGTCACATATGCTGCTTCTTTCTGGCCGTTTCTTGCAGTGACCACATCTGTGAGCTAACTGCATAAGCAGCACTCATTATTTGCTTATTCAAGTATAGCAGGATATTCAATTTCAGATTTTTGAATTAGAGATGGAAGATGCCTCCCAGTCCTCCAGGTGACGCTTAAAAGAGCTCAGAATTTTATAGTTCACTAGTTAAGATATCTTTCTGAGGTTAAGCTAATGACTTTTTTTATACCTTATTAGCTATCTGACGGTGCACTAACAAGAATTTATTAAACTTTTTTTAAAAAAAGAAGATAACTAATGCAATCACATAAAACATCACTTGATACTGAAAGCCCCAAGCAGTATTGCAGAGCTACAGTGTAAGTTTGAATGTAATATATTATGAAAAAATAGAATATTTATGATCTACTGTTCCTGTAATCTTCTTTCCCTCTAAGTATTTTATCTTTTTTTTTCCTCTTTTTTCTAACCTTTGTACTATAAGTGGGTTAAAAAGGAGGATAGATCTTCCCAGCCGTGATTCCTTGTCCTCAGCAAGGAAATCAAATACACAGAGGGGAAAAAGAAAGAACCCCAAACAATTACAACATTGGTTAAAAACCAACAGATGTGGCTATTGATCTTGTAGTAGAATGTAAGGATTCAACCTTTACAGCTGCACCATGTTCCCTATAATCGTCATACCAAAGTATGGAAAGAAAATAATTTCTGTACTGCAGAGCTTCCAATCTAAATATAATGAGAGAGAATTGATACATCAAAGTAAGTAAGGAAGAACAAGGTGGGAGTGAAATAATTCTGGAAAAACATTTTAGTCCATGATAATGACATACAAACTGCCTTATGCCTGTGAGGTTTTCATAGGTCTGATGAGGCAAAAGAGCATAAAGGAACAGAGAATTTCTGTCTCACCAGTAGCTGCATCTTGATTCTGAGCGAAACAGAAGCAGGAATTCTGAATATAATTGTATGCATTAAAAATTTTTTTCCTTGGTATTATTCAAATAGTCTCTTTTACCATCCTACCTT
This sequence comes from Numenius arquata, assembly GCF_964106895.1. NCBI lineage: Eukaryota > Metazoa > Chordata > Aves > Charadriiformes > Scolopacidae > Numenius > Numenius arquata. Next base: position 28,859,128 of record NC_133576.1, read on the forward strand.
CAGCAGCAGTAGCGCTAGTGATAGTAGGTATAAAATGGCTAACCGATAAAATGTCTTATACTCAGGAAGGAATTCATAGAGATGAATGAGGGAGATGGTGCCAGAACTGTATGAGCCAGAACAGAAAAATTTTTGGCAGAAAAATTTGAATAGATAGAAGTGAAGACGTGGTATTTAGGCCAGAGGAGTGGAAACTGCAGTAGCTGAGACACAGCAGAATGAAGACTTGGATGAAAACCTGTTTCTCCTCTCATTCCAGACAGCTCAAGTGCTTAAATATCTTGTGCCTGAGGAACCCTCAAGATCTAGATAATGTTGTGTGGGATTACACAGACAGACAATTCAAAAATGATTACAAGTTTTGTAACAGAATGGGAGGAAAGTTAGGGTTGTCCTGAATCCAAGACTAGGCTAAGGGAATGATACTTAAGGAAGGAAAAGAAGGAGGGCTGTTTTAATTGTGCTGAGATTGGAGGACAGCTGGGCAATAACAAGAAAACCTTAGAAAATAAAGCCAACATAGGTATAGAAAAAAAGAAGGAATTCAGAGTCATCTGGACTTTCCGTAGGAATTATTACATTAATAATATATAAATTGTGTGTCTATTCCATAGTTGCAAGATTTTCCCAAATGTCCCTGGTTGTCATGGAGACGAGAGCCTAAGGACTGAAAAACCATTTGGTTAAATTTAAAATTCTACTCTGTAAAACTAAACATGATTCTTGCCTTCATTATGGAGACTCTTTGGGTTAAAAGAAGAGTAGTCTTTGCTCTCAGAAAGAGTTTGGCAGTGACAGGAAAAGTTTTTTCACTAGTAGCTATAAACAGCTAAATTCAGGGAGTATCTTCTTTACTTCTTCCCTAGAGGAGAAATAATCTGAAATGGGAGAAAAATTGGTGAGGTTTGTCTTCTTTTCTCAAGCTGAAATGCTCTGGCACATGGAGCAATGCAAACTAAGTAGGATAAAACACTCTTCAGTCTAATGACTAAATCAAAATGCTCCCTCATCCATGTGTAGCGAGGCAATAGGGATCTATTCCCCTTGTGTGCAAATTATATAATCCTGCTCATCGTGTGGCTGTGAGGGGTGGAATAAAGAGTATTGCTGAGCAATTATAAAATGCAGACATCACATTTGTATGACTAACACAAAGTGGGAAAACCTGTTTCTGAAGCTATGAGTATGAATCCTCTGCTGTTTTCTACAATATGCCCAGAAAGCTTATTGCTTTAAAAGCAGAATGCAGTTCAGGAAATTTCAAAAGGAGAAAAAAAATGCTGTTGCATTTGCTATTACTCGTCTGTTTCCTTCATCTTCCTAATATATTACTGAAAATTGAAGACAAGCTTATGAAATGTACATCAAAAGAAAACTCTCCCTATGATGAATGATAGCAGGACAAGGTCAATAGTAGAACTGATTTAAGAATTTAAGATCTGTTGTATTATTCCACTGTAAAGTTTGCAAGGCAAGAACACATTAAAGCTAACGAATGCTGATCCAGATTCTTCCACTTATGTGTCTCTGTTCATAAAAAAATCTAAATTTTTCTAGAAATGCCAAATTCAAGATTCCTGCCATGATGTCAGTTGGCTATGATTTCATTTTTGCTTGAAAGGTGCTTAAGATGTACTTGCAGTTATTTATGAGTCACCAAACTATTCTGACTATTAGTTTTGTGTCATGGTTTAATCCCAGCTGACAACTAAACACCATGCAGCCGTATGCTCTCTCCCCCTCAGCAGTATGGGGGAAGAGAATCAGAAGTGTAAAAGTGAGAATATTCATGGGTTGAGATAAAAAGAGTTTAATAATTGAAATAAAACAGAAATAAAATAAAATAAGAATAAATTATAATGAAATAACAAAGAAAGAGAAATAAAACCCAAGAAAGACAAGTGATGCCAATGAAAACACTTGCTCTTCATCAACTGACTGATGCCCAGCCAGTCCCAAAGCAGCGCCCCCCTGCCAACCTCCCCCGTAGTTTTATTGCCAAGCACACTGCCGTATGGTACGGAATATCCCTTTGGTCAGTTGGAGTCAGCTGTCCCAGCTGTGTCCCCTCACAACTTCTTGTGCACCCACAGCCCACTCACAGGTGGGGGGGTGTGAGGAGCAGAAAAGGCCTTGACTCTAAGAACTGCTCAGCAATAACAAAAACATCCCTGTATAATCAACACTGTTTTCAGCACAAATCCAAAATATAGTCCTTTATCAGCTACTTTGAAGAAAATTAACTCTATCCCAGCCAAACTCAGCACAGTTTTGAAACAGAATAAAATGTAGATTATTAGAGCTCAGAAAAATGACAGTAATAGCTAATGATGATTACTAAATTATATTACGTTAACACTTGTATAAGAAAAATTTGATATATTTTTCATTGTTTTCAACGTAAATTGCCCTTGAGTTGAATAAAAGGAATTTACATTAACTGATTGGCTGAAAGTGTTGATAGCAATAGTAACAAACACAAAACATAGTCCTTTTGGGATAGTATCACTGCCATGAAAAGATATAAATATACATTGGGAAGGAAGGGAAGTTGGAATGAACAAACAAAGAAAAAGATATGTAAAATAAAAGTACATTTACACATTTGAAAACTATAGTTACCTCCTCCAGTGAAGTAATGACTGAGAGGTGCTATGAACAAATTTTTCTTGATGAAAGATTATTACCAGAAAAAGTCTCCATGTAGCACAAGCTCACTGTAGTGTACATTTTTTATTCTACAGTCTGTTCACTATAGCACTGTGTTTGTAATAATTGCACTAATAGATTTTTTGTTTCCTGGGGTGACCAGAGATGTCTTGGCAGGAATCAGGCAGGTGAGAGTGTTCAGGTGGCACCACCTGTGACCCTTTCTATGTTCACAGGGCACAGCCTTCCGCTGGCCAGAAGTAAACAGGCCATGGGGCAGAAATTCCTTTGGTGGGTCTGTAGGGTTGGGAGGAACTCCCTGTGGACTGTTAATTTTCTAGTAATCAAATCTGCTAGTTTAGGACTACTTTGCCCTATTGTTTCAGGAATTCAAAAATCATTGTGCCACTGTGAAAGTATTTTAATAAAGATTGTATCAATATTTAATGCATATTAGGCCTTAAATAGAAAATATTTATAACGAATAAATGGTGTTAAATTAAGAAGTATAATTTCCAGTAACTTCTCTTTTTTTATTAATATTTAGAGAATTTCTTTTTTAATCCATTTTAACAGATCATTCTGCTTGGGGCTGCTGTTTCAATAGTGCTCCATTCTTGGCCTTATCATTTAAGTTCCTCATTTAATTTATATATAAAAAATTCAATAGGTTTAATGTTCTAGTTTCTCATTGTTTTAATTAAAATGGAAAATGTGTTCCTTTGTATTCCAAAATATATGAGCCATTTAAGGCAGCTTTAAAGAAATCTTTTTGTAAAACTTTGTTTTTCTGTGTTGTTCCTTAAGATAAAGTGATCAAGACAGGTAAAATGATAAACTTTCTTGAATCAAATGTTCAATCTATTAGAAGTGTAATGATCAATAATAAACAAAATTTACTTTACCAAGGCATTTCTAGGTTTTGATTTTCTCTAACCCAGCCCACTGATTTCAGTGGGTTTTGTTATCGGATCTCCAAATTTGCTTGCATATTTTATGGCACAGATTGCTCTGGTGGCAGGTCACAGAGTTTAAAAGGTCTTTGCATTCCATAGCTGTTGCTGATGCTGTTGAGTTATCCTCTGTTTCTGACAGTGGGAGTACTGTATCTTCACAGCGCCTGCTGCCTCCAAGTGGGAAGCCTTGGTTTAAGTCCAATAAAATCAAAGGAAAGACTGGTGTTAACTTTCTGGAGACTTGGGTCAGAACCTGTGAGACCACCAAATCTGTTTGCCCACAGAATGCTCAGAAAGCCCTGTCATAGAGTCTGGTTACACTTTTTAATTTATTTCCATTCAAAGCTTTAACAAATCAGGTCTGAAAGGCAGAAACTACTTCCTGTTCAAAGAAGTACTGAAATGATCAATTTCAGTCAGATAATCTAGCACTAGATCAAAACCCCTCAGGGAAATATTTATATTTTGCCAGTTTACTCAGAGAAATGGCTCTAGGGATCTGGAGATATCCTCTGCATATATATTTTTAATTTTTTTTAACTGAAGGAAACACTGATGCCAGAGCTGAAGCTAGTGATTTAATCATAGGATTGCTACAGGCTGCAGTACCCTATCTGCTCAAAAATCAATATCTATGCTCTCAGTTATATTAAAGAAATGTTTACTTCTTTGCCTGACCAAGATATTAATTTGTATATGCTGTATTGTCTGATTATATTTTTTAAGTTAATGATTTGTGCGGAGGGTAAACTAATTTATTTTGAAATCCTTTTATGCTGCACAATATTCCTGTTATTGACTGATTATTTTGTGTGTATATATAGCGCCATTCACATGCACCAAGTTGCTCTACGAAGAATTTTAAATGCTCTGTACGTAGGAAGCATGCACTTTGCTAAAACACAGCCATCAGCAGGGCAGCGTGTAGTAGCAACCTTTGCATTGCTGGTGCTACCGATTTCAGCTCAAGAGGTGAATTGGAGAATTCAGCTGGTGCATCAGGGGAATTTAAGTAGGTGAAATGCAATTACCCACGTCGGAATATGATCAGGATACCGGCATTAAGCCCCAGTCTGGTAAAAAGCGCTGTGGGATTTTTAATGACCGCAAGTCAGAAAATGTTTTATTTCTCATCCTGAGGACAAAACTTCTATTAGCAGAGTGCCTCCTGTCACTTGCTGCGACGTTCATTTAATATGGACCCATAGGGAAGAGTGTCACCTCCTGCAGCAAGTCGCCATCACCATGTCAGCTGCCTGCTCAGAGGAGGGTGAAGCGGAGGTGAGAGGGAGGTGCAGAGACTTGCTGACTGCCACGGGGCAAGTCTGCAGAAGGACACGGGGCTGGGCGGGATGGCAGGGGCTGCTGCGGTGTGACTTCCTTAATGACTGAACATATTGCCTGGCGGGAGCATGCTACAGCATCCAGCTGTCCCCAGAGGTCTCCCGTCCACAGACTGACCCGCCTCTGCTTCATTTGCCTAACAAGAACTGACGAGATCGCGGCTCAAGGTGGTTGGCTACAAAAAGCGCATTAAACATGTCAGTGCAGGTGATTCTGCCACTATATAAATTGACAGCATAGGATTAGATGGTATTGCGTTGGAAATCTATTAACATTTGAAGCAGTTTGCTTAAATTAGAAGCCTTGATAGAATTACAATTACTTTCCTTCTCCTCTGTGAGCTTTGTTGCTACCTTTGTGTACCTTGTAATAAGAATACTTATAAACCAAGAAAGATGTTTTCCAAAATCTTATGTGGAGCCATATCCCTCATTTAGATTTACAAGCCTGTATGCATAAAGGAGAACCAGCAAACGGACGGAGGAAAGATAAGCAGAAACCCACTGACATTTCAAGTTTGACAGCGTGTGCTGAAGCACAGAAGTGGGTAAGAGGGGACACATAAATGGCATGGCCTTGGGAACTGACGTGCATTGGCAATGTTCAGAATTGTACAGGACACAGGTAAGAGTATTTTGTTTCCTATACACTCAGTGCAGGGTGATGCAGGCAGAATAATAACAGAAGGCATCATCTCAATCAGGGAGCTGGAGGCATGTAACCTTTTCTGATTGAGATTCTGTGTCCTTCTGGGTGTAGACTGGCAGTCAGGAATGAACAATGTGTGCTAATACAACAGGTTGAGGATATGCAACTTTTTCTTCATAACTGCATCTAAAACATTAGGAACCTGCAATCTGCCTTACTCCCCTGGTGAATGGCTCCTAGGCAGCCTCATAATAGCAGATTAAAGAATTACTACTAGTAGTTTTAACACCACGTGTGTGGAGTGGTACCAGAATTAGCAAAGCATAAGAGGAGGTGAAGGCAGAAAACCAGGAGGTGGGCAAGTGAAGCCACCTGGATGGTGAGTTTAGGACAGGAACCTAGGAGACAGCTGTGAAGGGAGTACAGGTTGGAAGGGCCTGCTTAGTGAGTAGCCACAGAAAAAAAAAATGGAAGGGAGAAAATAAGAACTAACATCACTTGGGGAAAAAAGTGAGTGGTCTATCAAAGCAATTCTCGGGCCTTCCAGCCCCACTGCAGGGGAGAAGGATGATGTAAAGGAGCAATGTGGTGATCTGTAGATTAAGTGTGAGCAGGGAGGAAATCAGACGGAACTGAGAACTGGTCTTGGGAGTCTGACCCAGAAACAGTGAAGTGAAATGCAGATTATGGAAGAATCTTGCCTGATGCATCAGATTTGCAGATGTGTCACTGCATATTTTTCCCCAGATCAGAAGCTGCTTTAAATTAATGAGGTCAGAAGAGAGCTGACCATCCCCATGTGTACTGCAAAAAAGAGGAGCAGCATTAGGTGACTATGCATTATTTATAAAAATAGCCTTTGTTTCTCATACTGCATTTCAGATCTCTTACAGGAACTCAGAAGCATCTTAGATTTCATTTTCATCAGCTCTACTATTTATTTTTTAACTTTGGAATATTTTAGCTCAAATTGTAATGTACCTCTTTTCAGAATTTGATCTGCATGTGCTTTAAATAATTCATCCTCAGGCTTAGTTTAATCTTGATACTTACGCCACTACAGTACCCTACGTACTCAAGTGAGTCCCTCTTTTAAATAATCTGTGTATGACTTCTGCTGGTGGAACATTCCAAAGTATTCCAAATTATTTTTGTGTTGATTGTCTTGATCTTCATCTACAAACATAAAAATACCACTTAACATTATGTGTTCACTATAATGTATTTTAGTCCTTCCCCTGGCATAGCCATCTTCAAGTCATACCAACAAAAAAATCATCTTTTATCTAAATATAAAAAAATCATCAGTGGACTCATTCCCATTAGGATTCTTTGTAGCCTCTGGTTGGTTTGTGGACCTTATTTATGGCAGACAGAGTGACATTTCATCTGATCTTCACCCTCTTCTCCAGCAACGTCTAGGTTGCCTGAATTCCCAATTCTTTTAGCTCCTTCAGGTAACACTTACTTCATAAAAGCTTCTATCAGGTACTTATTCAAGGGTGTCCAATATATATGTCACATCCAAATCCGGTTATTTTAGTTCATAATTCTTTTATCTAAGTAGCAGTTCATCTGCTGATAGTGTCTACAGTTTTAATGTTCTTGCAGTTCATTGCTTACGGGCTATATTTCCTGTAGCTGGTGAAGAAGAAAAAGCATCTATGACATCAAAATATAGGATTAACATTTATTGAGTATAACACAGTTATGACAAAGGAGGATTTTTAAATTTTGGAAGCTCAAATTATCCTGATTGTGAGGGAGGGAAATTTAATTACCATTGTCAATAACCTAACAAAATGCTCAGGGAACTAATATTTACTAATCACTAACAATTTAGTTCTCCAAATATGATAGATTTTGATTTTTCTCATCCATCAATAAACTTTGATATTATTAAAAATATAGGTGATAGTCCAGTCCTGAAAACACTTCATTTAATTAAAGGCAATAATTCTATTACATTATATGTAGTTATTAAATTTATGTTGATCTTTTAATATACTTTTTAATCTATATAAGGAATAAAAAGATTTTATGTTAATTTATGCAATCCACCATTAGAGAGATAAAATAAATCCTGTAGTCCACAAAAAAATATCCTATAATGTGTTTTATGGTACCTTCTACAAAAAATAATTAAAAACTGTTTATGAAACAGGAGCAGTTCAGAGAGACACAATTCCTGAAATCTCTAATGTTAAGTCTACTGTTAACTCCAACAACCCGGAATTTTTGAGGAAGAATGGGAAGGAATTATGTTTAAGTTTATCCTAAAGTCCAGAGCAGAAAGGAAATATCAGACACGCACCATAGTTCTAAGTGAGAAACTCCTGTGACCATCTCAATATTGCACTACATAATCAAATGAAATTAATAACTACCTTCTACACACAGGTCTGGGGAGATAAATGTCTCAAAATTTGGATCAAAGGAAATGGTCCTTCATTTTAATCCTAAATGAGCTTGGAAACTAGCTGTGCTTACTTAAAAAATTTTTCCTTACAATATCTCTTTTTTAGTATAAAACTGGTTTGGGTTTGATTCTTTGGGGAGGTTTTGTGGTCGGTTTTTTTTTAGAAATTAGTTCAGCTGTTTCAATATTGTAACTAAAAATGCCTTGATAATATTAGATAAACCAAAATAAGTAGCGTAAGCGTAGGTGCATGAGGCATCTCTTTCTCAACTAGAGGTTTTAAATAGATGGAATATTTCTAAGAGTCGATGAATGGAACAAATGATTTATCAACTAGATCAATATCACTTGATGTATCTAAAACCAGAAACATAGGAGGGGGAGCAGTATTTTCAGGAATTTTTTTTTCTTTCTTTTTTTTTTTTTTTTTCTTATTTCTAAACTTGCCAATAGTACACCTTGCAGTCCTACAATGCTGCTGTATACCAAAAAGATGCTCTACTTACTTACCTGACCAACTGGCAGGCAATTTGCAAGCCATTTTCTACTTATGACTCTCACCAGATCCCATAGACTTCTGTGTGTTTAGGTTCCTCGGGTAGTATCGAACCCAGTCTTCTCTTACAGTGAGAGGGGCTTTGCCCCTCCAGTCCCTGCCTTGTGGTCTATCCTTTTGAGAGGTGTAGGAAGAGAGGTTGCAGGTGGAGACTGAGGCCAAAATGTTGTTGAGTACCTCAGCCTTTTCCTCGTTTTTTGTTGCCAGTGTGCCAGTCATGTTCATCGGTGGGGTATACACTTTCTTTGACCTTCATACACTAATGTCCTGATGAGCTCACCTGTAATACTTGGATAATTCTGATAAAAATAGAAGAACCAAACTGAGGAAAATCAGTGTTCGTGTGACGGTCTAGGGTGCGGGGGGTGGTGGTATGTGTGACCAGTGCTGTATTACCCTTTTTTTCTCTCTCTCTTTTGAACTATTTTATAACAGAATGGCTGAATTTGTCTGCAGTATTTTACAACCTCTTTGACTTTTCTCCAATGACTAAGTCACTCCTTCTCATCTTTTGGTAGCCCTCTGACCTTACATTTTGATCAGTCAAAATCATTCTACTGGCCAGTCTTCATTTATGATGGATAGGCAGAAGGGAAAAGGACCCTAATTGAATTAATAAGGTTGCCAAAGACCAAGCAACACAGAGAAGGTAGAAAAGGAATTTATTCAGTACCACCCATTGTACTTGCAGTGTAAAAGCAGGTATCTCTAGTTTTAGAATATTCAGGCCTTCTCAGTGCAACTCTTTGGTCAAATGCCAGGCTATACTTGAGGAATATGTGGAATATACCTGAGGAATATGTGACTCAAGTTTTAACTTTCATTACAACCTGTGATGTTGACCACAGGGAAATTTCATTTGTTAGTTCCCTTCTGGACAGCATGAAGGCATCTTGACTTTCTTGCCCTGGGAATGGACTACTTTTCACTACATATAACAGTGAGTGATTCCGTCTACCCCAAAAATAAGACTGTCTAAGGAAGCCTTGTGTTATAAACATTTAAGACAACTTCTTCCCATAAAAGGTTTGGGCTGAAGAAACAAAAATTAATTTTTCTTCCCCTCCCATCCCCTTCTCCCTCTCCCTGAAGTCTTGAAAAAGATGACAGAAACTCGGTCATCTCTCAGATTGCTCAGAAACTACCTTGTATATAAAGATCAGGAAGGAGTGAGAAAATCATGACCAGAACCAACAGAGAAAGCACCTTAATATATAAAATTGTTTTCTTATTCCTGGAGACTGTAACTGTGTACATACAGTTATATATATATATATAACGTGTAATGTAAGTACATACACATATAAATACACACACTATATAAAATAATTTTAATGTATATAGATAAGCTGTATGATATGTTATATATAGTTACATATAGTTATGTATATATTAAGAAATAAAGGCTGTATGTTGTAGAATTAATATTTTATTTCTTGTTGTACTTACCACTCTTTATACCAAAGTGACACTCAAAATGTGTGTTAAGATTTGAGAAAACCCATAACAATTTATTGCCTTTTAGACAATTATTCTATCACCTGATGACCCCTCTGCACCCGGAAAGGGGAATCAGGGAAAGCAAGGAAACGTGAGGTTTGAAATATAAATGGATTTAATAGGATACGACTAAATTAATAGCATTAATACTAAAGGACCAGTATTAATCCTGATACTAATATAAGATATACAAGAATTATACTCAGTCAATTCTATCAGTAGGAATCTGTGCACTTCCAGCAGCAGACAACGTTGGACACTGTAAGTGTAACATCTTTGGGAGGAAGGGAAGGTCTCAGGGGTCTGGCACCGGGACCAGGTCCAAGGAGATCTCTGGACCACCACCATGAAGGGAGAGAGAACTCCTTAGCAAACTCTTCAAATTTATATTGAATGTGACATTCATGGTACGAAATAATCCTGTCGGCCAGCCTACGTAAAATACCCAGGCCTTGCTCATCCTTGTCCCTGTACCTGAGAAGGCTCAAAAACACTGAGACCTTGAATCCCACATAGCCTAGCTGGCTATAAAGTAAATATTTTCACTAGTTCAGACACTAGAGTCTTTTAAAATTGCAGTTTTCCCCAGCATTAGAAGAAAAGTTAGTCCTGTGTTGCTCAACCCAGGACAATGTGTCACATAATATATAAACATAGACACAGTCTCAAATTCCTTTCCTAATACTTGCATGTTTTAGACCAAGCCACATCTTCTATGCCTCGAGCTAGGGAAATTCTCTTATTCATTCATGTCAGTGGGAAAACTCCCACTTCAGCAGGGTCAGGGTTTGATCCTGTTGATCAGAGTAGCAAACGTGAAAATAAATGAAATGGCTAAACAGCAAGTAACACATAGAGCATTGTGGATTTCAACATGTATGGTCCTTTGGCTTAAAAATGGTATAAGCTTCTCCATTGCCATGAATATTAGGTCTGTAGTCCGGAGATCATTCTTGCCTGTCCTCCTCTTGAAATATTATGCAAGTGCTTTTTTTTTTTTTTTCTATCAACATTTATGTAACCTTATTTTCTACTTCTATGTATTCAGGTTGAAATTTTCTATCCTGACTGGAGCTGAAATGCACATGCAATCATTACACCAAAATGTAATGTGGTATGTGCCTTCTACCCAGTGAGACTAAGGCAAGAGCTATAGCACATTGTTCACTCCTCTCTCCTCATGCAATACAAATGTAAACTTATAGCGTGTCATCTTCAGGTTGAGGATTTTGGAAGTAAGGAAATATGGAGATTTTAGCCTTTTTGAGCATGAGGTTGGAAAACAATGTCATGTTCTTTTTCTCACTTTACGACTTTAGCAAGTGAATAACTTCCATGCTTTGACACACAAGATCCACCTTTACTGGAAAGGAGAATTTGATGGTTTACACCTGATGTGCAGTGTTTGTTGACTCTATGGAAAATCAGGTTGACTTCTAAATAGCTGGAAAACCATCTGCAAAACAGTTGCAACAAACAAAATTCAGCAAAATTAATGATACTTTGAAGCTCTGCTTCCAGATCTTGAAGACATAGTTAGGTGAAGAGCTAGTACCTTGCTTTCATCATTTTTCTCTGCAGCTCCAACTCTGGGTTGTTGATAGGTGTCCAACCACGGCCGGACATCAAGTCGAGGAAGAAAATTGTCCTTCCTGTGCTCTAAATATCTCCCTTAACTTTATACAGTACTGACAGCTCCAAGGAGAGATGATGGCTGATCTGAATGCCGTAAGGGTAACAGCTGAAATGGAGACAGAAGACCAAGATTTCGGGAAACTGACCAGAGAGAAAAGCAAAACTTGAGGGTGTGAGGGAGACTACAGATCTATAGGTGGGAAAACTAATGCTACCAGCAGGAATAGGAAATGGTGGGGACGACAACAGCAGGCCAGAGACAGAGGAACAGGAAATTGTTTTGGACCTGTACTTCAAGTGGTAAATGGATATGGCATGATGGGAGACCTGGGTTCAGGTGAACAAAGTAACTGTGCTCAGGACCTTTGACAATTTGTTTTGCCGTTTTCCATCTTTTCCTTGCACAAAAGATTGTGTTGTTGTTCACTTCCCACCACTCGTCCTCCCTCTTTCAGAGATTAAAATGTGGAATTTTTGTTCTGGGAATAAGCTAGTTTTTGAAGGGAAGGTTATATATAGAGAGGATTACGTATTCCCGTGTTGTTTATGTAGATAATTTGGTACATGTATTGTGAAAAGGTCTGTACTTGCAGGACTCACATTCTGAAGCAATTGAATGGTGCCAGGGAGAATGCACTTCTCTTTCTCCCTCTCTCACAGAGTCCTTGTGTGATGCTAATCAGAGCAGATTTAGAGTGTGCATAGTAAATAAAGACTGAAGAAAGGGACACATCCTGAGGAAAAGTAAAGAAAGTATTGACGAGTTGTTATGAAGAGTAAAGTGTCTATTGTGTCTACGACTATTGTAGGGAAAAGAAAAATCATAGGATTAAAGCCAGCCTGTAAGTTTAGGCATAGCGTGCTGCTTTAAAGTTTCTGGGACAACTGCAAATGGTGTTTTCCCAGGTTTTTTGAAACCCTTATTTTGAAACATTAATATTCTCTAATCAGGAGATTTTTGTTTTCACTCTATATAATTGGGTCTATGCTGATTTGTGAGTACACATATCTGATGATAACAGCTCACCCTCCAGATCTTTGAAGAAAACTCTCTTGGCAAAGAACCTAAGGTTAATGCCTGGTATGAAGCTGTTATTCCCAGCTACACAGTACACAAAAAATTACTGACCTGCTTGAATCAGAAATTAATATTTTACCACTGGTTGATTTGCTGGCAGGATAGATCTCTTTAGCTTGTTTAAGTACTCTTAGAGCAATTTATTTTGTTTCTAGCTAAGGCTTAACAGTAAATGTATAGGATAAAATATTTGTGCAGAGAAACTAAACATTTGAAATATTAGGGTGGATCAAAGTTGGCTTTATTTCCTAAATTACAGGAGGCCAGAGTAAAGTCACAACCAGTAAAAGAGAGACAGTGAAAAAACGTTTTCTTATATGTGTTGAAATACTATGTTAATGAAAATCGCACAATGAATTTGTTTACTACAGCAATCCAGCTTCATTCCCAGCTGTTGTGTAAATATGATAAAAATGTTTACGTGGTTAAATATATTAACAAAGAATATGATTTTTTTTTTCCCCTGAAACTGTAAGAAGATAAAGAAGGAACAAATTACCTGGGATAAGCATTGTAATGGCAAAGGATATGGAAAGACTTGATGCCTTCTTTGGCTCAGTCTTTATTGTGGCAAGATTGGCTTTTAGGCCCTTGATGTATCGTGTGACCAGCAGCAGAGTTTCTGGGAATGAACGTTATTAAGGGTAGAGGATGACCAGGCAGGCAAGGGAACACTTAAACAAACCAGAGAAGTATAAGTCTATGGGACTGGATATGTTCAGGGATGCTAAGAGAACAGTCTGAAGTCACTGCAAGGCTGCTTTCTGGCATCTTTGAGAGGTTGTGGGTTTTGGAAGTCAAGTCATTCAAGAATGTCCCTGATGACTAGAAAAAGGCAAAACAGTCTACGTTCATGAAAGTCAAGGAGAAGAATTCAGAGAACTATAGGCCAGTCATTCCACCCTTGGCCCTGAAGAAGGTTATGGAGCAAATTCTACTGATTTGCCATTTCCAGGGACACAAAAACCACAGTGACTGTTAACAGCTACTTTGCATTCACTGAAGGAAAATTGTGTCTGACCAACCTAATTGCCTTTGAGGATGAGATGACTGGTTTGGTGGATGAGGGGAGAGCATAGGATATTGTTTGCTCTGACTGTAACAGAGCCTTGGATGTGGTCTTCCATAGTAGTATTTCTGCAGCCAAAGTGGTAAAAATAGGCTGGACAGCTGGAAAACTTGCTAGGCTGCCAAAAGATTATGATCAGTGGTGTGAAGTTCAAGTGGCAGGTAACTATTACTGGCATTCCTCAGCAGCTGATACAGGGGCAAATACTGATTAATGTCTCTATTAATGAGCTGAGTGGTGAGAATGATGATAAATCCTCATCAAGTTTGCAGATAACATCACATCATGGGGGCACAATCAATACATTGGAGGGTAGGAGTGTCATTCAGAGATATTTCAGTAAGCTAGAGAAATGGGCTAACAGAAATGTCATGGAGCTCAATAGCGGCAGACTGAAGAACATGAGGCTAGGGGGAGATCTAAATGTCACTTTCAACTTCTTAAAAGGGATTTATAGAGAAGATGGAGCTAGACTTTTGTCAGAGGTTCACAGCAAAAGGGCAAGAAGTAATGAACAGAGGCTGCAGAAAGGGAAATTTGAATTAGATCTAAGAAAAAAAATTCTTCACCATGAGGATGGTCAAACACTGGACCAGGTTGTGCCCAGCGCATTTTGGATTCTTCATTTCCAGGGGTAGCTAGATTTGAAATGATCCTTGCATTGAGATGAGAGTTGGATACAGACAACTCCCAAAACCTTTCCAACCTGACGTATTTAATGATACTGTGAAGAAGAAACTGATGGTCACAGAATTCTAGGATCCAGGTTTACAATGTCAGAAAAGGCCTGTTAGATGGTCAAGTCTATAATTTCCCAAGAAGAAGAGATGATTGCTTGATACATGCATAGAGGAGTTGTTAGAGTGACTTTCCTGTTTGTGAGAATGTAGGCCAGGAGCTACCACAGCTACTGTCCTCCACAAAGCATTGTAGAGAATCTTTTGATATTTGAAAGACAAATTGTAGCAAAGCAGCATACCACACACATAGCTTAGCTTTATATGCAACATAACTGAGAACAGAGTTCATCCTACTCTGTTTTATCATCCTACTCATAAAATAGAATCTGGACCTTTGGAAGGACTTGGATAGGAAGTATTAGTCACTCATTAACTGGCTGAAAAGTACGCAAGTTCATGACTGACTTCTGTCCTAGAAGCCTCCCAAATCTTCTGTCCTGGAATATTATCAAATGTTTTCAAATACTTTCTTTTAAGGGTTATCCCTAAAGATATACTGGAGCAATTCTTGTTCTATGTAGTAGTTAACCAATATGTGGTCATACTGACTTAGATCAGATGTAGCTAATTTCTTACATTTGACTAAGTCTATTCTGGTAATTTTTTTAATAGTTTAATGTGGATCTCCTGTATGCTATTCCTATCATTAATGCAGAAGGTTTTGTTGTCATAGACAGGCATAGGGAAGTCAGAGTTTTAAAACTTATTTGAGGGGTTAGTGAAACTATAGTTATCCTAAGGAAAGAAGAAATACTTCAGTCATTTCAAAGAGTTTAGGATGTATTTGTGAGTATTGGTTTTATACTGGGACATAATCCCTGAGGATCATTGTGATTTTGGCATGCTTCCCAATACCTTACTGTATGTGAAAGACTGCTTATGGTTATCAGAGACACCAAAACACATTTCTTCCTCTTTCAACCCTTGTGATACCAGTTCTCAAACCAATGCATGTAGCTGAAATGTATATGTAGATACTTAGGAGAATGTTCTGGGAGATGAGCTCATCTTCAGGAGCTCGGATATCCTAGTATAGATTCACCTTATCCCATGCTAAGGCCTGATTTGTGGTTTGGTATATTGTTTATTTTGCTATGATCCTTACTTCCCATATTCTGTAATTCTGTAATCCTGAGGACGTGCAAATGTCAGTTTGACAGACCAAATATTACCTCCTGATCTTAATGTGGTCTTTCAGCTCCTTGATTCCCTGAAGGATGAAACTCCCCTGCTCATTAATAGTAGTGTGCACTTGGCACTATGCAGCTCTTTTTATATAAGTCTCTATATTAAAAAACACAATACTGTTGTCCACCTGGGGTAAACACATGTAGCTTTTAGCAGGCTCTGAAGCAAAAACAGACAGGAATCTAATAGATAATTTTGCAGTAATGAGTATTTATCATGACTTATCCTTCAGCATAACTCTTTGAAGTATGCCATAGGACATGAATATTAAAGTGCACTTGCAAAATAAGTCAATTTAAAAGACATTATATTAATAAAATGTTCTTGTTTATGCCAATACTATATATTATTGCATAAAAGCATTGGCTGCCCACACACTAACTTGCACTATACGATGAAGTTAGAGTTAAATATACTCTTTTTAATTTCTTCCCTTCAAGAAATAGAAAACTATTTCTTTTACTAGTTTTCCAGAAAATTCAGCACATGGTGCAAACACCTGTGCCCATTTTCTTGCTGGCAGTATGGCCATAAGCCTGAAGAATTTGCAAGTGCCTTTTTTATAAATTTGTTTCTGCCATGTCTGGCCTTCATTATATTCACTTTGCATAAATGGAAAACATTGCTCTAAATTTTTGGGGTTGTTTTTTGTTTGGAAGGGATGCTTTAACTGTGATAATGACAAATATTACTAAAGAAGGAGGATTTATGTTCAAAGTTTCTTTTTAAAAGTCAATCCTGACCGCAGGAAACTTCATTGATTTTTCAGTCTGTACACGTTAGATGGGCATTGAAAGGAGAATCTTAATTTTCTAACATTTTGTTAGGTACCTCAAGATCTATTCTTTCCAAGATGGATGCAGGACACTATATGGTTCAGGAAACTGGTAATGCAACACTGAGCCTATTATTACACAATTCACTGCCTCAGATTCAGACATGGTGATGACTGAAAGTCATTACCATCTGACAACTGCTCCATAAATTTATGTCAAAGGGAATGATGATTCCAGTCTGGTTTGTTAAGGGCATCTGTCCTCTTAATAAAATCATCTCCACTATTGGTTTAGATTTCAAAGAATAAACAGGAAAGAAAACAACCATTCAAGAAAAGACCCGAGAGTGCAGCGGGCTTGTGCAAATAAACACTCACTGCCCTTGTGCCTCCTGGGAGCTTTCTGGAATCCTTAATTGATTCACAGACCTCATCTGCTCTTGAACACTGAGCAAACTGAGGGGAGTTTACTTAGCTGTTTTCCTTGAGAGAGAGTCCATGATGCTTTCTCACCAATAGAAAGATGTTGCATTCAATCAATGATGCCATAAGTGGGGTTGGAATGGGGATCAGTCTCCCCCAAAAAGTAGTAATTTTCTGATCTAGAACTTAAACATCTTCTGAATCTGATGAGAAAGTCTTTCAATAACACATTTCCACTGTTGCAGTCGTTCATGCAGGAGACTTCATACCTATGTCAAAAATAGGTATGAAATTCAGGAATTTAGGTCAGATAACTTTAATTCCATACCTGGAAAATTGTCTTCTTTACATTACGGGAAAATGATATTAAGAAAAAAATCCAAAAGCACATTTTTTATTATCAATCCTATTGTGTGCAAATGTATGGGTATTTCATAAAGTAAATATTGTGTTGCAAATTACATGAAGATTTTTTTATTATGAACTCAGACTTGACTTTTTTCTTTTTTTTAGCTTTGCACTGCATTTCCAAGTGAGATTAAACATCTTATAACATGAATTGTTCGTATTCAAAAGTCATTTCATGTAGCAGCTACAGGGTGATGACTATTCAGCATTTATTTCAATGATCCTGACATGTGTACAGATGTTTGTTGCCCTACTAAGTTGCATCTTCTTAAGTCAGTTTTTCTGCTGGCATAAACTGATGTCACTCTGTGAAATTCAAAGGGTATGTTTGAATTTAGCTACAGATGCACCAGATTAGAATAATGCATTCCGAGTATGCGTTCTAGACGTATTCAGACCATGTAATAAAAAGCTGAGACAAGAACTAAATATGAAAGCTACAGTCTAGCATCTTCTTGACTGAGGAAGGAGATGGTAAATGCAGAATTCAAAAATATGTATTGTGGTTTTGGGATACCTAAGTGTGAGTGTAGTAAATCTGAATTTTTAGGTATTTGATTTTCCTTGCCCTTCTCCTCTAACTTTCCCATTTTTTGTTGCCATGCACACAAACATCCTCAGTTCTTTCAGGATGCCGGTTTATAGGGCCATTGTTTCAACCCAATAAAGGAATTGATTTGGGTTAATAAAAAAGGCAGTCAGGGAAGGCCTTTTTCATTTTTAAGAGAGAATCCTAATCAGAACTGTAGCACAGGCTAGAAAATGATTGTGCTAGCACAGTAGAAAACAAAGTGCACCATGAGACAGGGGAAGGAATAGTTTAAGATGCTTTGTGACTAAACACTTCGCACTTGAAATGATAGTGTTAAAGGAGTTCCAATATTCCAACAAACTTGAAAGGAAAAGATAAGACGACTTACTGGAGATTCAAATTAAGTGGGAAAACTGGGTTGATAGCTGTGTGCCTTTACTTAGAAACCAGCTACATGATATTTTAGAGATGCTGTTTCTAAGCTTCAGTGTGTAAGTCAAGGAATTTGACTCATAACCTGACAAAAAATAAAAAGCAAAGTGTATGAGAAAGTGGCAGACCAGAGGAATCAGATTTGCTGGCTGCTACCTTGATAGCTTTTTTGGCAGGCGATAAAGGTGACCTCTGATTTTAAGCAGCCAAAGGGGTTCAAAACCTGAACTAGGGTCAATATCACAGGAGGAAATAAAAGACATGATCTGCCCCAGAGTCTAACACATAAAATTGAATAAGCTGTCAGCTTTATGTAACTATTTACTCTAGGGTGGAAATTAGTAGTTACCTTAGCAACACTAGTATCATCCAAGACGTAGCCATGCTGACTCTGATTTAAAGAGATGCATTCACTTTGACAATGTATTAAGTAACCTTTCTGAATGTTTTACTGTGGTTTTATGATGAATTAGATGTATTGTAGCCAAGAAAAATGGTTTCTCCAGATTTCAAAATGCTACATGCTGGTCAGACCCTTACCTGGCATAAATCCAAAAGACTTCATCGCCAATGAAGTAATGTTGATTTATTGCAATGGAAGAACCAGCTCATCATTTTGAGCAGTGCCGTGCTTTATTACCAGTCACTCTTTTTACTTGTCAGGTATGAGGAGGTTTTGATTTCCTTCCCACGGTATTTGTAACATCATGGTCACGAAAATGAGAATGGTTAACAACCCTTGGTGCTGCCGTATCTACTGGGGTAATTGAAATGTGCCTTCACCACTAAATTCAGGGTTGGGTTAGATTCCCCTCTGTCACAGAATACTTCAAATATTAAGGACACAACAAAGAATTTATTACTGAAAGCACAGCTTCCTATCAGGAAAGTTCTGAATTTGGCCCTATGATACTGCATGGTTCACATTAGATGCTGGTTGAATTATTTACTCCAATAAAGTTGCTGCCAGTCCAAGCTTTCTTATATGCATACCACACAACCATCTTCAAAAGATACATTAAATTATATTGAATCCTATTTTAAATACTCCAAGCAAAAGCGAGTCTGCCATCTTCCAGGCTAAATTGTTATTAGCTCACAATACATGGAAACTGCACCTTATTTAGATGTTGAATTTTTAGCGATTTCAGCTCATGTATTGTGGGTGAATTCTGATACTGCAGATATTCAAATTACTTTAAAACATAGGTATTCTGCATACATTGGGAAGGTTATCTTTATTCTTCTCCATAGTAAACTAAACAGATTAAATTTATGGCATGCCTGTCTCAGTCATTTTGAGGACCTTTCTTAGAAGTCTAGTAAAATCTCTCCTTGGAGCACAGACACCAAATGGTGAGATACGGTATCCTTCTAACCACCTGTAGATATCTTGTCCTTAGAAGAAAAAGGCTTTGCCTAATTTTGTTTCATTTTCTTATCCCTCCTAGGTCTACAGTTTGCTGCATGCGAGGAGGCTAGGTATTGGTTTTTGTTTTGTTTCTCCAGTTATAAACTCTTTTCCCACCTGGCAATCTTGTCCTGGTGAATTTTGAGAACCTGTTCTTTGGCCAGGATTTCTAGGCATGTGTCAGCCCTATTCTAAATGGAGGGTTTCAGCCATACTGCAAACGGGGATAAGGTAGATGCAGAAAGCCATAAAAGCTACCATATGTTAAACCACATCTGAGGCGTATGCAGCATGAGCCTGCTGTGGATGGAAAAAAAGATGCAAAGTAACACCATTGCTTTCTTAGGATATATGAATTATGCACATAGACTACAAAGATACAAGCCACACTTGTAAATAGTGGTATACTATGAAGTTTCCGAAAAGTGCTGAGCTCACTGTGCATGCATTAGACAATTCCCAAACAATACATAGGTGTTGCAGTTTTCCAGGAAATTCCAAATTAGCAAAATACGTGTATTCCCATTTTATATAACCAAGGAACAACTAATCCATATAACTGCACCATTAACACCAGAGATCATGTCCAAGGTGTTCCCTGCAATGACTCAATAGGCTTTCTTTGATTGATGCTTTCTGGATTACCCTGCAGGGTAAAATCTTCATTCTTTATTACCAAGTGCATTTCCGTGTCTTTTGCCATACTAATACACACTGTTGCTTTGACAACATCCTAACCAGTCAATTCACACCTTTCTGTAGCAGAAAATTGTTTTCATTGTTACTTACTATACTGTAACCTTCATGCTATCTGCAGACATCACTAAGCATCACCTAGACTGCTGATAAAATTACTGAATAATTTTGGATGACAGATTGATTCCTATTGGAATTTCCTAATAATGCCTTTACCCCTATAACCAAATACGATTTTTAGAGATCTGTCAGTGATTCAACTCTTATTCCATCTATTGTGCCTTGTTAATTTTTGTTAAAAATCTTGCCAAGATGAAAGTAGAAAGAAGTTAAACGCTTTTAGGAAATGCTAGTATATTCCATTGATGGCATTGCCATATAAACTAGGCATGTAATCATGCCCAGAAAGAGGTAACAGAACTGTATCTTTTAATAGGACCCACTACTCATTACTAACATCAATTATATTTTTAACTTGAATTTCTGTTAACGTTATAGAATCTTGAGTGAACTGATTTTTATTTTTGTGTAAGGTTTGAATCAAGAAAGTGTCTGTTTAGTACCCCACCAATCTCTTTATCAGAATAATTTTCTAATATCAAAACTTGATCTTGACTGTTTAAATCCTTGAAAACTTTCTCAAATTGATTCAGGCTTTTGACTCAAGCCAAGGTTCCTTGTTTGTAGGGATGAATTCTTCAGCTGTTTCCTTGAAAACATCCACTCCAGTCAGGTAAAAATCTATTATTTTTAAAGAGTTACAGATTCTGCTACTGCACCATATTCTCCCATTATATTAGCGGTAATTCATTTTTTTCAATCCCTGTATTAAACTTGCTATTCTTTCCATAACATTTTATCACATGTGGAAACCTCCTCTTGCTTTGTACCAATTAAGATTGCAATTTTCAGATGACTGTTTATTTATAAGTACTTCTGTTTTTTCTGTCTATGGTTAATAATGGCCTCCTTCCTCATCTAATGTTCTTTTCTCTTCCTAATATATAAAAGATATATCTTTTTCTTTCTTTCATGTTGGTTACAGGTTTGGGGTTTGGGTTATTTTTTATTACCTAGGCAGTAATCTTGGTTATTTTCTTACTCTAAAATTAATGTTTTTAAATTAACTTTATGCTACAATAGGAAAAAATGTGAAATATATTTTCAAATGAATTGATTCATTTGTAGCCAATATCATTTTATCAAATATGCAGATTGATCAAATATTTAATATCTATATTTTCAGTGGGAATACGAAGTTTTAAATAATTAAAATTTTAATGGAATTCTGTCCAGTTTGGGGCAGGGGAAGGTGTTAGTCATTTCCACATTTTGGGTGGGTTTTTTAGTGTGGGAAAATAGTTTCTCTCTCAAAATTAAATTTCTTATTTCTTACTGGTTTATACCTGCCTGTTATTGTTCTTCATATTATTTTCAGATTATTTTACAAATTCCATCATCATTTGATATGAGATCCATGTTTTTTTTAGCTTTTATTTATTCTTCATATTTCTATTTATTGAGAATAACTTGAAATACTAAATTAAATCCTCGTGCTGTATGGAACTTCCATGACTTGTAAGTTTTTAACAGGTGCTCTAAAGATTACTAATGATACAGTATAACCGTAGAGAAATGGTGGGAACAGGTGAATATCTATTCCCTTGTTTCGATAAACATATGGAAAACAAGATTATTTAGATATGCCTGCTTGTGAGCTGGCTCCTGGAATTAGAGATATGGCTTGTTTTCCTCTCATCATAAGCTATTTGAAGTGTTTGTGAAATGCATGGAGCAGATTAATTCCTGGCTTTGCTACTCCACCACTGAAACTCTCATGGGCAAGACATCTGGTACTGGTGTTTGTGGCTCTCCTTCAGCTCACAACTTTTTGGTTTCTGCTTAAGTATAATAGTGCTCTTCACCTCTAATTTCCAGTTCAAATTCATCCTAGACCATCCCAGAGTATTCTTATACTCTTCATGCTTTCTACTGCATTCAGCTGTTCATCATACAAATGAGCTTTTGCACCCCTTACACTACCAGATGATGCAGTGCAGTGCAGGACTGAGTACATCATTGCTTGAAGTACATCTTAATAAAGGCCACTTATTTCTTTACATTTCATTAAATTTAGTGTGCAGATGTCTAAACAGATGCACATAGAGAGGAAGCTCTATTTTCTTGAAATGTTTCAGCTGTAGAAAAGGTCTTCAAGGTGCACAACTAAACATGGTACACTTGAGCCATGGTTCACCATCTTGCAGCACCAAGCCTCCTTGCAGAACAGCATGGATGCAAAGACTGGACACTTTGAGATTTCCATTGCTGGATTTATCAAAAATTTTCTTTTTTAGCAAGCTATACTAAAAAGCAGCTACCATGTATTAAAGGTGTCAGAAGTTAAGGAATGACTTCCTAAAAACACAATAAGCTTGCAAGCGAATGTAGGGGGAAAGGGTTCAGATTAAATGACAGATGAAACATATTTTTAATTGCCTTGAGAGCTGCAGGAGTGTCTAGAGAATGGATGATCATGTGAATTCTAGTGCATCTAGCTCTGCAGTGTTGCAAGGGCACAATACAAGCGCATGAAATAAGGAAGATAATGGCTAAAATAGAGAAGTATAACAGGTCTAGAAAAAATATGAAATCAGAGATTTGTTTTTCTAATTGTAAATACATGGATAACAATAACAGTTCCACATCTGAAAGTAAAGGTTAAAATCAACTCCTTAGGTGCAGAGGAAGAAAAGCAAACATTTTTAACATACATTTTTGGACCCTGTGGGTTTCTCCCATAACAGTTCCCTTGGAATTGCTTCTTTCCTGATAGGAGGAACTAATCTTTATGTACAGGAGCAGTGCCTGAAGAAATCATTAGGGCAATGAATGTTTCAGAAAGAGCATGGGGAGCACTTCAGTGAGAAAGGCATATCAGCAGAAAACCTGTTCTGATGAAGTTTATGGCATTTTAAATCATTTCCTGGCCTCTTTTTTGCATGTTAGAAGATCATTATACTGGCAACATACATGCATCACAGTTTTGGAAGCTGGATTTTTCCCGACTTCAAGGGGAGAGGGTTACTGATAGCTGTGCAAGAAATGTATTATATTTCTTATCATATTTGTCGCAATAGTGCTTGGATTCTGCTTTTGTTTTTGTGATGGGGGTGATGAATGCCCAAAGAGTAGGGATAAAGAGTTAGACCTTGCCAGTCCATGGGTATGTGGGGTGACAATATGCTACTGAACACAACAAAAGGTGGAAGTTGGTATCTTGCTGCTGATCGCATGCTTGTCCTCTTTGCGGTGACATGCTTCCGGAAAGGACACTAATTCCTTCTTTGCCCAAGTTCCCACAGACGTGAAATGAGCTGCTTTCATCGGAACAAACATGTGCATTGTCTATATGCAAGGTAGGGGCTCAGAGTTCTTGCTGCTTATTCCTGTTGTCCTTGGGAGCAATGCCCAAGTAGGGACTCCAGTTTGTGAAGCTACCAGTGGAGTGACATTTGTTTCCTTCTGCAAGCTCCAGCACCCCACTGATAGGAACCAGTTGTGTCCACAATGTCCTTTGAAGGCCTTCCTGCAAGTGAGCTACCTCACACAGCTCGTCGCCTAGGTCTGTTTCAGCCCACGTGCTTCAGGAACCCATACTCCTGGGTCTCCCACACGTTTAAGGCCAGGCAAGCTAAGAGGAAAAGGACTACACTTTTTTTTTCCTTCTGTTTTTTCCTAATTAGTGAGGAAAACAAAAAGGAAGGAGAAGAGGAGGTAACCACGGTTTTCTTGTCTGGGGTCTACCTACTCTATGTCACTATTGATAGCAGCCTTTGTTTTGGCTCAGTCAGCCCTGAGTGCTGTGCCTGCTGTGGTGGACAAGATCTCATCAACAAACCTCCAAGTCTCACAAGACCAACAGTGACGATGAAGAAAGTGCTTATTTGATGTTTTGTGTTGAATTGTACTATAGCCAAGCTTTCCTTCTTCATTATTTGTGAGTGATAATTCCCAGTGGAGTTCTCAGTCTGACCGAGGTTGGGCTTTTATAGTCCAGGCAGTAGCTCTGTCCTGCCTGTCCACAGCTCATTCATGCATCATGGTACGTAGCTCTCTGTTGTGCAACTTTGTGCCTGGGTAATAATGAAGATAGTTAAAGGAAGGAGGAAATAAAGAGGCTAATACTAAACCTGCTGGAATATCTTGGAGGACTCTGCATCAGCTATTGTGAGTCAAATCTGGTGCAAAGGTATCCCTGGCTTTAGCCTTTTGGTGCAGGATTAAAGTATGAACCTTCTTCATGCTGAAATGTCCTCAAAAAGCACAACTGTGGTTTCCCACTAGTCTATCTCCTCCCCCTTCCAAGCAGTGTAGGTGGTTGAGGATTTGTGGCTGATCCATAACAGCTACTCTCTGCTCCTTCCTCTTAACACTTTTCCCCTGCTCCAATGCAGATCCTTCCCATGGGCTGTAGTTATTCAGGATAAACTCGTTCCTGTATGGTCTCTCCATGGGCCACAGTTCCTTCAGGAAATATCCATCAGTCTAGCCTGGAGTCTTCCACGGGCTGTAGCATGAATTTCTGTTCCAGCATGATCTCTCCACAGGCTGCAGAGGAAGCTCTGCTCCAGCACCTAGAGCACCTCCTCCCACTCCTTCTTCTCTCACCTTGGTCCTCACAGAGTTGTTTCTCACACTTTTTTTGTTCCCTCTATGCTTTTCTGCCCTTCCTTAACTATGTTTTCCTTGAGACACTACCAGCTTGGCTAATGGGCTTAGCTGTGTCCTGTGGTAGTCGACTGTGGTGCTGGCTGTGTCCTGCACAGGGCAGCCCCAACCTCTTCTGGCACCTGGGATTTTCTGTCTTTTACAAAACTATACTGTGCCTGATTGGGATGGAGTTAATTTTCTCCAGAGCAGCCTGTATGGTGTTTTACTTATGAAACTGTCTTTATCTCAACCTACAACTTTTCAGCATGTTTTTTGATTCTTTGCCCCATCCCACTGGAGGGGTAGGAATGAGTGAGTGACTGATAAGGGGTTTAGCTGCCATCCAGGGTCAACCTACCACAAAAAGTCAGGATCTTGCCAAGCAGTTAGCCCCAGGAAGAGAGCAGCTCCCAGCTTCTGCTGAGTTAGAAACCTCTGCTTCATGTATAGATAATATACTTGTCACAGCTCAAGGCAGCTTGTGTCACAGATCAGGAGCTCCACAGCAGAAGGAACCTCTCATTACAGAGAAGGGGGAGAGAAACTGTCTTGAGATGAAACCTGACTAAAAAGGTTTTAAAACAAATTTTAAAAATGAATAGGAATAAATTGCCAGGGCCAGATGTCATTCACCCATGAATATGAAACTGTTGAACTGCTAACTGTGGATTGCAATAAATTCTTTGTATCATCCTCAGTGCCCAAGGAAAGAAAAGTGGCAAGTATGACAAAAACTTTTAAAAAGGGCTCCAGAGCAATCCTGGTTAATATAAACAAGTAAATCAGATTTCCATGAGAATAAAATTGGTAGGAGCTATGAAATAAAGAGAATTAATTAGCAGACCCATGAATAAATATGATGCAGCAAATGAAAGTCAATAGGGTTTTTTTGTAAGAGGAAGCCATTTCTCCCTCTATGTGACAGATACAAGTGATACAGTCAATGTCATTTACCTAATTATGTAAAAAAGTCCTGAAAGATAGGGCTTCCTGAAAAACGGGAAATTATCATTAGGAAGTGTCTTTGTTGGCTGATAAATAATTAAGAGGTTAGGTTTTATAATAGAAATTCATTATCAATGAGGCCCAGATCCTGTGTTTGAGACTTACGGTGCTTAATACACAAGCATATTTTGAACTTGGGGAAAGGAATGAATTGTGAAGTTAAAGATGATGATATGAAGCTGGCTGTAAAGATGCATTCTGTTCTGAGCAATTAAATAATACAATGGCAGGAAACAGTATAAATACATGCTAAGCTTAGATATTCTCAGTTTTGTGTATGTTTCTTTATATGTATGCATATGTGCATACATTTGCAGCCCTGATGAAATCTAAATAAGATATGCAGGAGAGACCTTAGGTTACTATGAAACAGTTTTCTGAGGAGTCAAAAAACCCCAAGTTACACCACTACACATATTTTTAGTAGACCAAGAGTTTGAGTACTGTGACATTGCACTTACCCCATCTCAGAACAGGAGCATTAGATCTCAAAACAGGACGTAGAGAGCAGTAAGGCTAATATGGCTTCCATATGAGAAAATGCCCCATGCCTGGAAGTGTTTAAGGCCAGGCTGGATGGGGCTTTGAGCAACCTGCTCTAGTGGGAGGTGTCCCTGCCCATGGCAGGGGGGTTGGAACTCAATGATCTTTAAGGTCCCTTCCAACTCTAACCATTCTATGATTCTAAAATATTAAAAAGAGTATAATTCTTTACCATGGAAAACAAGTGGCTGAAGTGGGGGTATGTCCTAAAAAGTCATTAAAAGGGTATAGGTAGCAACACCTAGTTGTTACTCAAGAAGTAAGGGACACAAATTGAAATTTTTGGAAAATAAGATTAAAGCAAGTAAAAATATTTTTCACTAAGCATAAATTGTGGTGAAAATTGCTACTTTTTTTTGTGGATGTTTGCACACAAATGAGTTCAAAAAGGTCAGGGGGACTGAAGAATATTAAATTTTGGGGTCTGCACTTACCTGTTGTTTTAGAAAATCTGTATGTTGTAGTCTGCCAGATCTGAGTAAATGTATCAGCATAAGGATCATAAAGATCAATTTAAATTTATATTACCTAAACATTTCTTCCTAATCTGTCATTTTACAGTCCGTGGCAAGATGGAGAAATTTAGCCTTTCCATATTAATTATTTCTTACTTTTTAACTTCTATTTCTATTATTTTAGGGCAAATGCAAATGCAACATCACACACACACTGGAACCCTTCCTAGCTTCATGCCAAACTTAGTAGAGAGTTGGGGAGGAAGGGGAAGAAATAAAATGTGAATTTTTTAGTTAAACTTGTTCTAATATAAATATTTCAATCTTTCATTCCTAGTAATTTTTAAACTATTTTTTCTTCAAGTTATTTGTTGAAATGTCAGATTAACTGCCGGATTAACTAAAACATTAGTTTCCTATAAAACAATACTTCATCCTCAAAACAGAAAAAATGAATACTACAAAAAACTGTGCTCTTAGTATTTACTGAATGTTAAATCAGCAGGCATGTTGATAATAAGTACCAACATTCATGTGGTCACAGAGGCTAAATTTATTATGTTTACATGCATCTCTAGATTGGTGGTTGGGAATGTTGAGATACAGGAAAGCATGTTTTGCTATTTCTTTTAGCTGTAACCGTCTCTAGGAGAAAAGGAACGTTTGTCTTGAAACATTGTGCCACAGTGTGTATACAATCTTAATGATACCTAATATTAATATTATATATGTATGATATATTATTTTACTACAAGATATATATATTTTAAAAATAAAACCCTTTGCTTTACTTAATGATACATGCATATATGTATATATATATCCCTGTTAGAAGAGATAAAGGCCAAGACTTGCTAAAGAAGCAACCTAAAGAGGACCTCCCTAGGCTGTAGTTAGGCATCTGTCTGCTTTGCTGTGGTGCCAGGCCCCCTACAAGACATCATGTTGAGAAGCTGGTTGCTCAGCACTCTTCGAAGCCAACAAGTGCCTAAATATGGCCTTTGGGAACCCAGCTTGAGGTAGCTATATTTAAGATCCTTGTCTGAAACGCAACATCCTTCGTAAGAAGTTTCTAGCAACATTTGGTCCTGGTGGTGTCTCTCATGATTTTGACTGGAAAAAAAGAGGTTATATTTTGAAACTTTTGAAAATTAAAAGTTTACTTTTTCTGAAAAATCTCATTTGTAAAATTGTCATGTCCTCTTCCTCTCTTTCTCTGTCTTAGAAACACATCTGAACATTTAAGGGACAAGTGTCTCTACCTTGTGAAAGTGTACTTTCAATGTTGTTTTTCAAAGTTTAGATCAAGTGGTGTTGCCAAGTTATATCCTTCTGTGGCAAATAATTCACAGATTCCAACTCCTTGGAGAATCCAGAAGCTTTGTCTCATGCTAGTGTAACTTCAGCAGTATTTTCCTGGACTGAGGATTAAGTTTTCTGAAGCAAAAAAATGCCTATCCGTCTGATCTATTTCAACAGTATCACCAGACGTAAAGAAGATTCATCAGTGTTCCTTCTCTAATAGTAACTATCTCAAGTGGGCAGTAAAGAATGACCAAACTGACTATCAGATAAGAAAGAGCAGAAGTTGGAACGGTATTTGCTTTGCTCACTTTGTACTTGACTGTGTGTCCATGCATTCTGGTCTAGAGTTGCTGGGGTTGCTCGAGCATTTAATTACTTGAATCCCAATGAGCTGAAACTGCTTGGTTCAGGAGATAGCGTAATAAAAGTATTCTCCTGAGGTGGCTATATAATTTTCTTAAGCTTTACTGACGAGCTAGAAACAGTCACAGATTTTAAGTGTTGCCAATGATTATATTCAAAAGGCATGGAAAACAGAGCCTACATTTTCCGCTACACCCATGTTCCTCCATGAACAGCAAAGGAAGGGAGTGTGGGCTTCCCAGGGAGGTGCTTAATTATCTGGCTGACTACACACCAGCTTTGGCCTTGTCATAGCCACTGTTATAAACTGCAACAGCTAATAAGATCCCAAAAGGGGACAGTCTGGGGCTAAGCCCTCCTATTCCTGTATGACTGCATAACTAGGTCAAGAAATGGGAAGACTGGCTTCACGTTAGCTCACGTTGTTCAATGCCTGAAGTAAGTACACAGACTATAGGTGTCTTGCCAATATCAAGGTGGTAAGAAGGATCAGACCAGCCAAAAGAGTCAATGAAGAGGGAAATGTAAAAATAGTACACACTTGGATTGTGTATTTCTCACATATTTGAGGAAAATAGATGTCTTCCAGCTTTGTGTATGAATAGTATCACTGGGGTATCTAGTATCCAACTAAGCATGCAGCCACCATGTGTCAGTAATTATAAATGACATAATTCTTTCTCAACTTTGCTATTTCATGGTGTTTCTGTAGGTTTTCATGTCTTTGTTTATTTTAATTTTATACTAGTTTTTCCCATATTGTTTGCATGAGAGGGTGGAGGTTTTCCATGTAGTAGAAGAAAATGTTCATGGACCTTGGATACAAATCCAGCCAGAGAAAAATATCACCAAAGAAATCCAGATAGTCAGTGACTCATTTAAAATACAGCTCGACATTTGAGCATGCAAGATGATTCGTGGGATGTGGTTTAAACAATTTTCTATGTCTCTTTATAGAGAAGGCTGTCAAATCTGGAATACAAGATATGATTTATTTTTATTTCAGGGTAGAAATAGTCTTTTTGATTTTCAGTATGTAATAGATGAGCACTTGCCAGTGCACACTTGAACAAAGCCAAAAAAGAGAGCATATTTGGGCCAAACAGGAGCAGAACTAGAGTTACAGGCCCTGATTCTTCTCCACAGCATGATTTATATTGATACGTTCATTGTGTTGAATGGCATAACTTTGTATTTTTGCACTAGTTTAAGTAAGGAAAGGTCATACTGTTGGGATCCATATGTTCTGACTTAGGTAAGTAGAATGGGAATAAGAATTCTCCCCTTATCTACAAATAATTCTCTTCAGGCTTCCACTTATTTATATGCTATGGACTATATAAATATGACCCTTTTGCCAGACAGGAGATCATCTGAGCTCCAGCTTGACAAGCCTTATTTATAGCACAGAATTCTTTCACTTTAAGTGTTCAGTTTTCTGGGATTACCTTCTGCTTAAGACAAAGTATGTTCTCATTGGGTTTGCACCTGAAAAGAAGGTGAATGATAATCAATGCTAAGTTTGAAGAATGATAAAAAATAACAAAATAAGCTCTGAACTTTCCACATATTTCTTTCATTTCTCCTGGGGATGGAGGGCAGGTAGGAGGAGGCAAAAGAGGCCCTTGAAGATTTGGCTGATACTTAACCACATGACTAAATATCATAATCACACAGAGATGTACTCTTATTCAAGACATGAGACAAATCATGTCCAACTTGTGTGGGAGAAGCAGTTACTACCTCCCTCCTTTTTCTGTTCTTTCAGTTGTTTAATTCTAACCAGGACAGGATCAAGCAGAAACCAGAGGTTCCCTTTTGCATCCATTAACAAATTGGACAACCCTCTATGTTTAGTCGGCTCCACTGAAGGCTGCAACAGAGCTGCCATCAGATGTACACATATCACTACCCTTAGAACCACTGGTTGCTATGTGCCATTTTTAGACCAACATAGCTTTTCTAGGTACCATAGCTCAAGGAGGCCACCTATTGCTCCTAACTAGCCTCAGATTGGTCCCAGCTGTCTCTTTTAATGCAAATGTGTCAAAGAAGTACTAAAAGGTGAGATTATACCCCTTATGCTTCTGTATTGATCATTCACAGCTGTATGGTTATTCACTTATTTTCTGAAGAAGACACGTAGGTCTTGGGTAGAACTTGGCTCAAACTCTGTGTTACAGCACATATGAACCAATCTACAGGGTTTTGCACAAGCATGTAATAAATTACTGTCAGAAGCAGAGAGAAATAGAGGAAAATTTGTGATAAGCCTCCCATGTTCTTGTTATAATTGCCTCCTACAGTCACTCCTCTGCTGATAAAGTTTATGTGTTGCTTCTACCTCCGAGCTCTGCTTAAAGTCCTAGTTTAACCATATGTGCCTTTTGTTTGATTAACAGAGGGATTTGATTGTGATAGTAATATTATTTTACTGTCATAGAAGTCTACATGGAGAGTGGGAAGTGATAATACTGTGCAGTGCAACTTTGTTTTGCATAGTACTTGCCTGTTTCCTTACTATATTCACTTTCACTTCTAATACTATTTTGGAAAGACAAATGTCATAATCCACAGATATTTAAAAGGCTAGACTAATTCTGTTTTTTCAGTGTTTTCTTAATCTGCCCCTAATCAGATTAAACACCTTAATTTAGAGGTTATTGATGTAGATTGCAGAACTCCTAGGGAGCTGTTGCAGCCTGTCATATCATAGGGATTGTTGTGATTTTAATGGCCATTTATAACTTAAAATATTTTGTAAAAAGTAGAAAGATTATTTTTTGAATAAAGGAATCCAAAAGTATATTTTAGCACACGGGAAAATGAAAGTACCCATCTGTCAGGATATTAGCTATATTGGCTCACTTCTCTTTTTGAGAGAGGAGTCACTAAAAGAAAGTCTTTTCTTAAAGTTTCTAATAAAAGTTTGACTACTGTAATGCCTGTCTATATATAAATGCACAAAATCCATATAGTCTGCTATTTTTGCTTAAAAACATGAGAATTACTTTCTTAAGAACTTTCTGCAACTTGCAGTTGCCCAATGAGTTGCACTGTAAATATTGTAATTCAATACAAAATCAGTCTGTTAATTAGAGAACCAACACGCTGTTTGCTCTTCATTTCAAAATCAATTATAGTCACAAGTGTTTTGGTATAGTTACGGCCAATAGCCAATGTGTAGGTGGACTAGTTTAAGCTTGGAATCTATGTTTTGTAACCAACCCTGATTCACAAAACATGATTTGCACCTAATAAGAACATGCTTTGATGACAGGCTGATTGTATGCTAATGGGATTTTATGAAATAAAAACACAAACAGTGCCTCATGATGTATCAGCAAAAGCCTTCTAGTGAAGATGAAGAAACTGTAATTACAAAATTGCATCAGAAAATATGGCCAAGTTTTACTTTTGTATCTGCCCCAAAATACATTTGAATAATTATCAGTAGCTTTAAAAGCCATTCCCATGTCATGATTTTAATTCTTTTCTATCAATTTATTTTTTCTCTTGAACAGAACAGTAGTTTTTTAAAGCACTTAATTTGTGAGTGTGTTCTTCTGATGATGCCAGTCAGTTTTGAACACAAATTGAATTGTGACCTTGACTATGGAAGATTATGACTGCTTTGTACTTAGTCTTCATTTACAGCATCTGCAATTGGCCCACCACAGGTAGTGCTTATTCTCTCTTGAATCTGCTTTGGCAAAAGAGGTCATCACAAAGTATCTGTGTTCTCACCTGGTATATTCTGTCAAGAGCTGTATTTAATTTTTAAGTTAGAGTAATTTTTGTTCTCATCTTAAGACATAAGGCCAAATTTATCCTGAATGAAATGCCTATTAAATTTGTTTTACTATGGATTAGTTTATTTCCTTGTGTCAGGTTTCAACCTAAAGCAATTGCCTCTGAAGGTTTATTTCATGATGCCTTATATGTGTTTGCAGAAATGTTTCCCTTTGTAAATAATGCCAAACAGCTGCTGTACAACACACACAGTACAACACTTTTAAAATGTAGGCTCTGTGATTTTGAACTATCAATGGACTATTGATGACAGAACAGTGGAAGTGATTAATTTATATCACTCAAAGAATATAATGCTATTCTTCATGTCTCAGACTCACACAAAGTACTGAATCAGATTTTTCCATTATTAGCACGATAAACTTCATACTGATATCCGCACAAAATGTTCTTATAAATGTGTATCAATCACAGATCTTGTAACCTGAGAAATAATAGTGCTAAATTGTTTTAGAGAAAAGGCTACTACTTGGTAAGCTGTGTTCTTTAATGTCATCTAAGAACTTGGTATGTTTTTACCCTTTAGGTTTTGCTCTTAAGCTGTTAACAGGAGGGGGAGGAAATGAAGAGGGCAGGAGGAAGAAAAGAAAGCTAG
Organism: Numenius arquata; assembly: GCF_964106895.1. Lineage (NCBI taxonomy): Eukaryota > Metazoa > Chordata > Aves > Charadriiformes > Scolopacidae > Numenius > Numenius arquata. Next base: position 28,892,379 of record NC_133576.1, read on the forward strand.
AAGTTATTGTGCTCATGTCTAGGCTAAGAAAATATCATTAGCTGTAAGATGGACCGGCTACAGGGTTGTAAACTAATTAGGATCTATATCACACTATGTGAAAGGATACTTACTACAAAAAAATTATATCTAACCTTTATTACCAAATGCATTCTGCACTACAGATCAACATTAACATTTAAATTCAGCCTGCTGACTCCCCTGCCAAAAACCCAATTCTGTTTCTAGAACTTTCTTATTAAAATAAAATTTTTAACACTGTAATTTTTCTCTTTTGCTTTCTTCCACTTCCATAATTCTCAGAACTGTTTCTTTTTCATTTAGATGCCAATTACAGTTCTCCTGCTGGTTTAGATGGGATGCAGTTAGAACTCTAATATCAACATCCACTGATGACACTGATTCTTCACGAATGGCTTTAAACCTGCATGTTAGCCATTCCATTATCTTTTCAAGTTGTATTTTCCTCTTATAGTTTATATATAAAGTATGGGAAGTTGTTCATCATGCACCAAAGTCCATCTGCCATTAAGTTTGTATGCAGACATGACGCTGGAATGATCCCTGCCTGAGAAACTTACCTTATTTTACTAGAAGCTGATACCTGAACCAAGCAGGTGGCGTATGTGCTCATAGTCTCGTGCTGCTACAGCAGGTGACATCCACAGCATAGTCGTGATATAGAAAAAAAGGTAAGTAAGGAAACTCTTATGGAAGACATGAAACAGTAAATTAATGATACTGAAGTAGGAACAATGAAGCGATACTGGTCAAAATGATACTTGGTCATTTCTTCAAAACTAGCCATGAGATTTAATTATTGAATCTTAGATACCCAGTTGAGAAGCCATAGGTATTCTGTCTGGCCTCCACCTGTAGCTTGTAGAGAGTCAGCTTGGAGGGAGTGACATAGCTGAAAATGTAAACCAGGAAAATAACATCTAGGCTGAGATGTGGAGATCACTCAATCAAAGATATTTTCCTGGCTGCAACTCTAGTGACAAGGATGGTGGTGTTAGAGTGTGTTGACATTAAGGAACCATTCATATTGAGGATGAGATGGGTCCACCTTCAAAAGGGCCAGAATGGTCTCCAGACTCATGCCGTGAGAGATGCAGTGATTGTACAAGATCAGAGTGTACCAAAGGACCATCCTGAGCTTAGGTTTTGTAACAAGTTACAGTGGTTTAGCTTCACTAGTTTTTGAAATAATAATCAGGCAAGCACTAGAATTTGGATTTGTAGACAACCCTAGCAAGTTGGCTGCCTTAGCTGCATAAAAAAAATTAATAGAATTGATATTTTTACTTCTTGTTTTAAAGTTTTTTTGAGAGAGGACAAAGTAATGAAGAGACTTCTGAACCAAGTGTGTTTTTAAAAAGTTCATTTAACCCAAAAGTTATACAAAGTACTGCATCTATAATATGATAGTTGTCATGGTAACATTTGGCTTGTTATTGATTACTTGAGCAAATAACCTCCAAAATCCTGTTGACAATTTCAGACTGCAAAATAAACCATTTTGGTCTGCAGTTCTTATTACATTCATTCATTTACACTGTTCAGTAATTAACAAACTATCACCCATTTGTAATATTAGACATGGTGTTACTTTTTAATCTCTGTTCTTGTTCACAATGTGAGGGGAGATCAACATTCAGAAGTAAAAATGTAATCCAAACCGGAGTGATCTCTTTTCATCCATCTTTTTATCCTGTTGAAAACAGAAATGTATGCAGTGCCTTCGATATGTCTATCTTTACCTTGTGCTCCCTCAAAATTATCTGCCACATGTCACTGGGTATTCTGGGCTTGGATTAATTAGACTTTTGATCCTCCTGGTGATGATGAAGGGGTTTTCCTTACTATTCAGTAAGCTTCCCTATTATTTTCTTTTTGGGCTGAAGCTGTTGTGGAAGTTGACATCTAACTATTTTCATGTTTCACATCTGATGAGTTCAGTTTGTCAGCACTCCTTAAACTTCCAGAAGACAGAATACATCCTTTCCAATTTATTTTAAGGACCTTCCTGATAAGAACAATAAATTCTGGAAAAGTTCTTCATTGCTGCAGTGTTCCAGAAATATTTCTAAAGAAGATAATGATGTGTTGGAAATTGCTATTATTGTGTCAGTGCTGGTCATGCTTCTGTGGCCAAAAATATTACAAGTTTGTGAAGGACGTTCGTTATTAACGGCCGTCTTATGCCTGATGTTACTATTATGGCACCTATCATTTTCCAGATAAGTAAAAAGACTTGATGGTTCTAACAATATTCCTGGAATATTAACAGGCACACATTTATTTTGAATTTTTTAACAAAACCATGTATTTCTGTTGCTGATTAATGCCATCAGAAAAATGAAGGTCATTCAAATGGGTTTTGCCAGTGAAATGTCTAGTTGCCATTATCTTCCTCTTGATTCAGACAATAAATAATGCAAACAATAGCAGGGGAAAAAAAAAAAAAAAATCCTGGCTTTACTCTTTAGCTTCCTCTGCTAATTTTTGGATCCTGATGAGCACCTCTGTATAATCAGCATGATCATAAAGGACTTGGAGCATTTTGATTATGTTGTCCTAGGACTTCCTAGTACTGTTTGGTTTTTTTTTCAAAAAGCTATTTCTCAAAAGATTTTTTGGATGGCAATACCTTCTGTCATAAAAAGTATTTATTATCATACACTTTATAAAGAGATTTAATATGTATCTTTGGGGGGGGAGGAGTGTCTGTATTTTTCCTACTTGCTGAACTCAAATTATTTTTGTTTTACTGAACAAAAATGTACAAACAAATAATCCACATTAACGTATCATATAGTTGGAAAGAAAAATTTTACAGACACAAAATTACTAGATATTTGTAAAATGGAGACCACTACAATAAGTTGAATTATCACCTTATTAAGTATAAGCGAATACTGCTAGAAATTTTCTCCAAAACGTCTACATATAGATGTCTGTAATTTCTGTTCTCCAGTCTGCTATCACTTCAATTGTCAGAGTCACAAAATGCATACAATATCTTCAGCAATGTCATACCTCTGGCCTACGTGTACTGCAGCGTTTGACTTTGTTCTCTTCAGGATACCTGTCATCTACAAAGCAGACAGCCTGCAGCTTTCACAATCTGGCCATTTTTGGATCTTGGCAGAACACTGTGAGAGCAACTTATTCACAGAGGTACTTGTCATCACCTCCAGTGCTTAATTTTTTGTATTTTCAGAGCATAGCAGGTAAGAACAGAATGCATTACTTGATACTTGGAAATAGACATTAAGATAAATTTTGTTTGGAGGTGTTTCACACAGCTCCTTCTATGTCTGGATATATCTGGGGAAAAAAGATTCAGCTGACTTCTAGGTCTACTTTCCTCTTAACCTTTCCTAGATTTTTTTTCTCTTTAAACCTTAGCTTTAATTTTTGTAGCTAGGAAAAAGATAGTACTTTCAAACCTTAAGCAAGTAAAGTCCAATTGTAAAATGCAAAACAATACTGGAAAGAACTGGATTTACTAGTAATTTTCATAGAAGCCAACACTAGTACTGTTTAAGCAAAATATTGAAAACTTACAGATACTAGTCCTTTTAGAAAATATTTTGCAATTTCACAATTAATTCTTACTATAGGAACTGGTGACATGGTACTATAAAGTATTTATGGCTAATACATAGGTTTTTTTGTAATAATACCATTGTCAACACTATATAACTAACTGCATTCGATAAGGTAATATCAGGCAGTCAGGAATGAATTGGCAAACCTGGTGCAATAGGTCACAAATATACCTGTAAAGTAAAATAGCTCCAATTTTTTTCCTCTGTGTGAAAGTCTTCATGATATCAGGATCTAAGAAAGGTACAAAACAGAATTCAGTTCACTGATCTGGAATGAAAAGGAAAAGTATATATATTTTTATATAAGGTGTATTTTATATATACGATACACAGGAAAAAATAATATGTATGAATTCTAGTTTTCTAAGTGTTTATTAAAAAGGAAGAATCTTGACTATGACTTCAGTAATATAAATAGGAAATCTGCTCTGTGGAATGTACACTGAGAAATATTTTTTTTAATTGACAGTTGTCCTTTTTATAGTTTCATTATACTTTGTAACAATAATAAGAAAAAATTACCTCTCTGACAGAGGAAAATATTTCTTTAATATTTTTTCTGAATACTTTAGAAATGTTTA